>NW_006199558.1:819894-870490 GCF_000334495.1 Tupaia belangeri chinensis
CATTGAAAGTAGTTAGATTATGTAAGAAATTGTGTGATCAATACAATGAGGATAGGAAAAGAATGGAAGACAATTGTAGATACCAGAGATAGTGTGAGAAGAGGGTGAGAAAGGACAGAGGGTCAGAAAGAGGGGTAAAAATAATTCTAGGAACTAGAAATGGAAAATTGTTTATAATATGCATGATTAAGTCACTATGCAGTATATACTGGATGGGAAATCACACTTTGTATGCTGTGATGATGCTTAGGGAAAGAATGTAAATTAAGTTACAAAAAAACAAGTTAGTTACAAAAAAAAGTTTCAGAAAAAAATATATCTATTCAATGACTACAGTAAGATATATAGCCCCAGCTAGGTACTACTTTATAGGATGCATAAAGTTAGACTTGTGTTCATAGAAATGTATATATCACCTGTGTTTGCTATGAAAATATTTAGATTAATTAAGGTCTTTAGTAATTCAATAAAATGTGGGGGGAAAACAGTATAGAAAGCAAACATAGATACCAGAGACAGTGTGGGAGGAGAGTGGGAGATGGCAGAGGGTAAGAGATAGGGAATCAAGGATGGAGGAAAAAAAAGCAAAACATACAGAAAACAAGAAATGGAAGATTATTTGCTGACAATAACATAATTGTTGATCTGCTTGATTGAGACAATATACAGTGTACTCAGATGGAAAATCTCATTTTGTATGCTATAATGATGTACAGTGAATGAATGCAAATAAATAAATTGAAATTAAAAAAAAAAGATACAACTAGGGGTAAGTGAGTCTGTCTTAAAGAGACTCCTAATTCTCTGATGACTGGAAATATAAGTCCTAAAGCTGTGATATAAAAGAAGGAAGGTGGGAGCACGGAGAATAGCTCACATAATCCACCCTTCTATTTTAAAAGGTGTGAAACTATTTCATTAAGATCAAATAATTTATTTAAAGTCAATGAATAGCCCCAGGTATTAGTGGTTATTATGCGGTATGTAGACTTTCTAGTGTACAGAATTCTTTACCCAAGTCTATCAGCTTCAAAAACCAGTCTAGAATGGTTCCATCTGGTACTGTGCTGATGCTGTGTCTGTGGTATGACTTTCACCATTTTGCTTAGAGAGTCAGGGCTTGATAATTTCCCCGGTTCAAGCTACTTATCATTTAAGATTTGTATTTTCCTACCCTCATGCCATTAAGTGGCTAGAGGATCTCTGCTATAGAAATGCCCAATAGGGACTGTGGAAGGTTAGAGTAAAACTAAGAATTCCTTCATTTATACCTCTGCAAAGTGAAGAATGCTGTAATTTATGAATGTACTATGTGTGAATTGATTCTCAATAAAGAAATGATCAACACGCGAGAATTAGAAAAAGCTCAGAATACCTTGCTTTTAGGTTAAAATTTTCTTAAATCTAGATAAAGTATTTTTTTAAAAGCCAAATTTTTGGATTTTAAAAATCTTGTTAGGAGATTTTTAACTCACATTATTTATTAACTAACTTGTCAATAATTAATAATGGGGTTATAACCAGAATCTAATGATCTTGCTTCAGAGACACAATACTTCTTTTTTTTTTTTTTTGAGGTTTTTCTATAGGGCGCATGCACTCGCCAGACAGACAGAGACAGAGGAGACAGAAAGTGAGAAATCACCCTCCAGGGAGGATGGTCACGCCACAATCCCTTCTTCTCTATTCTCCTCTCAGGATCTTGGGCATGCACACACACACGCACCCAGCGTGAGTTTTAAGCCACTGGGTCCGGGATGTGAACTGCAGTTGACTACATGAGAGTCCAGTGATATAGCCATTATGCTAACTGCTGGTCCCGACACAATACTTCTTTTAGGTTATTTATTTTAATTTTCCCATGGGAGAGACAAGGAGAGAGAAACAGGAGCCTGAGAAGTTCTTCACTCCACATCCTCAGCCTCAACAGCTAGGATCACAGGACATGCACGTGGCATTCAGTGTGTGCAAGGAGACCTCAGGATGGGAACCCAGGACATTTCCATATGGGTTCAACATTGCAGAGCACTGCATTACTGCTGCACTATCTTGGCTAGCCCAGAGACACATATTTCTAAGTTTATTTCTTATTCATATAGTTCCACAGAAATTAAGAATTAGACATCCCATGTATATAATTCTCCGACTTTAAGCTTATGATTTAATAATTCTAGACTTCCGGAGCTTTGTTGCCTGACTGAAACCACATGAGCTGTTTTCATCCCCAGTAAGTAACAACTCTCCTAAACTCTCATGTCAACTTCTATTTTGTGTGTGTGCTTGTGTGTATGCATGTGCATGTGAATATGTGTGTGTTATGAATATGAACAATATAAGTTGCAATGCGCAATATGCCAGAGGCATGCAAAGTAACTGGTGAAAAAGTACCCGTAGCAGAGCAAACAGCAAAAAGAGAGGCAAAAAGCGGAAGATTACTGAATTAACAAATGGCTGGAGAGTCCAGTTTGGCCATAATGTGGGATAGAGAGAGTAGGAGATAAGATTGAAAACCTAGTACTACACTAATTTCTAGACAGCCTGGAAGGCTGAACTAAGGAGTGTGTGTATGTGTGTGTGTGTGTGTGTGTTACTTTAAAATTGACACCTAGTAACTGTATATTTATAGCACTGTTCATATTTATAAAGGAGTTAGTACTTTAACCTTTGGGCTCTGTGGTATAGTCAGAGTGGATAGCCATTACCATAGAAGAATCCGTCATGAACAGGCAGAGGCCAAAAGCTTAAGGGCCTGTGGCTGTGGAATGGAAGCAAGATAGACCATCCAGGCACTCTGCTTGACACAATCTAGTTGGAGCCTGAGTTCCAAATTTTCATGTATGTAAAGGAGTAGAATATATGCATTCAAGAGTTTGCCTTAGGGTTCTGTTAGGCAGCTGAATAAACTGATAAATGAATGCCAATCCATGTTAATAAGTGATAATAGGTTGATATTTTACTGTCTGCTGTTGTATTAACATGTATATGTATAACATAGCTCTGCTGGAAACAAACTGACTTTTGCCAGAGACCGGATGGCTAAGATGTACATTTCCAGAATTCTGAGAGTAAAGTGATTTGTTGCAGCAGAAGGTGGGGGGAGGCGTTCATATCAAAGTACTGTACACAGTCTGAACTTATCCTGCCAAAGCGCCTATTTCAAAGTCCTCAGTATGAATATATTCAAAGAGATCCAATTTGATCTTTTTGAAGATGCTTTCGGAGAATCTTAAGATACGAAAACTGGGTCCCAATGCTCAAACTATATGAAAATATTTCTACGTTTCTACTGCTGTGATGTTAAACTAACACATCTTGCTAAACACCACATTTTCTTGATAGACCAGCAAGTAGCATAGCAACTGCTCTTAGACAGTTGAGTCTCCCTGACTTCTATAAAGTAATGTTATTTTCCATAAGATTTAACAACTTTGCTGATGTTTCAAGTTTGATAAGAATTTTATTGTGTACATTTCTGGAGGCTAATCGTAAGTAATGAAGAGTTTTCCTGTCATGTCTGTAGGACACCTAAGGGCTACATGGAAACATTAATAGACCTTCAAGGATAAACAGTGGGGATGGAAAGAAGCAAATGCTTTTAGTTGCTTTTCTGATGCTTCCAGCACTAGTGAAATCAATCTTCAAAGTGAGACAAAAACCTAATGGCTAGCTTCTTTGATAGCTTCTGGTTGTGCCTTTGGCTCTGCATGATTTTTCTAAGACATTACAAACTCCAAGGGTAAAACAGTTTACTTTTCATATGCGACATGATTCAAAGCTATAAATTGTTTATTAGTAATAATCAAATACCTCATTATTTAAATAGTAGGAACAACACTTAAATGATTTTATAGGCTCAGGATTTTGAAGTCTATAAGATATTCCGCTTGCTGAGAAACATCCTATCGAGCTGGCTTTGTGTTCATTTATTATTCATTGTAATTTGCAGTTTGCTGAATTGCTGTGAAACCCATTTACAGTTTTATACCCCCTTTAAAAGATGGTCATATAAACTCTTTTCTATTGTTGCTTTTATCGTCTAAATAGTGATATTATCTTTATTTATAGGTTGATGACCAGAAAAATATAACACATATAATGTATGAAAAAAACAAGTAAATGGAAGAGTCAACTAAACATATTTTGGATTCTTATTAAACAAAGAAATAAAATATACACATTTCATCTTATAGATGAATCCTTGTAATCCAAATGAGAATTATTAAAATTTCCCATAGCAATTTTCTTCTCTTTTTCTTTTTTTTTTCTTTTTTTTTTGTTTTAATTCCATGGTTGTCTAATTAACAGATTCCCAAAGGGACTAAGGCTATTTATAATCAATAGTATATTGAGATTCTGATGATTAAATGATATAAAGAGGGGCTTTCATGGTTTTACTCCCTTTTTCTCTTATCTTCACTCTTCCTTTCTTTCACTTTTTAAAATAAAAATATCTCCAACTATTGGGACCAGCAGTTAGTGTAATGGCTGTGTCTCTGGACTCCCATGTAGTCAACCACAGTTCACGTCCTGGACCTGGTGGCTTAAAACTCACGCTGGGTGCGTTTGTGCACGTGCCCAAGATCCCGAGAGGAGAATGGAGGAGAAGGGATTGTGGCTTGGCCATCCCCCTGGGGAGTAATTTCTTGCTTTCTGTCTCTCTCTGTCTGTCTGGCGAGCGCACGCACCCTATAGCCAAAAAAAAAAAAAAAAAAAAAATACTCTTAAAAAAAAAGAAAAAAAATATCTCCAACTATTATGAAGAATGGCATTCATAATTGGGGCATTTAAAATTTTTGACTCGTA
This sequence comes from Tupaia belangeri chinensis, assembly GCF_000334495.1. Classification (NCBI taxonomy): domain Eukaryota; kingdom Metazoa; phylum Chordata; class Mammalia; order Scandentia; family Tupaiidae; genus Tupaia; species Tupaia belangeri. The sequence continues at coordinate 824,698 of NW_006199558.1, forward strand.
AAAATTCATTACAGCTGATAAAATATTCCAGAGCTTCTGGCATACCTGATATCGCAACCTTTTGCTTCAGACTCCAATATGGTTCAACATGGCAAGAGTCTTTACTTAAATTTTTGATATTTTTGTTAATGATGCATATTTTTGCAATTAATTTTGACTTCTAAAAATATTACATAAAATACTGTTTTGATGACTTTTTCAACACTTTTACTTGAATTTTTCACTGAGACAATGCCTTACCTGCTTCATCTTACTTCTATCTCTGATGTATAAATGATCACCAGTTTTGAAAAAAAAATGGTCACTAAAATATAGATAACAGTAAAGAAAGTTTATTTTGCTAATAAGCCAGAAGTCATTTATATTGTTAATTTAAAAATCATTAACTTTAATAAACAGGAATGACTTTCTGTGGTAGAGATGTGGGTTTATGAAGTTAGTGATCTATGGATACATTATGTTAGGTAAGAAAAAGGAACCACATACAGGCATGTACATACTTACACTTGGCTTATGGTCACGTTTTGTTAACAGGAGCACAGACATTCCTAAATCAGTCTTTTCAGTACAAGACTGAGAGGAAATATCTTATTTTCTTATTTGGAATGAGAAACCAAAATTAACCATAACTATGAAGCTCAGAAGTTATTATACTTTTTCAATTTTTGAGTAGTATTATTGAGCATATTTCTTCATGCTTAAGTAACATTCTGCTAGTATAAATGATCCCAGTTTTGAAAAAAAAATGGTCACTAAAATATAGATAACAGTAAAGAAAGTTTATTTTGCTAATAAGCCAGAAGTCATTTATATTGTTAATTTAAAAATCATTAACTTTAATAAACAGGAATGACTTTCTGTGGTAGAGATGTGGGTTTATGAAGTTAGTGATCTATGGATACATTATGTTAGGTAAGAAAAAGGAACCACATACAGGCATGTACATACTTACACTTGGCTTATGGTCACGTTTTGTTAACAGGAGCACAGACATTCCTAAATCAGTCTTTTCAGTACAAGACTGAGAGGAAATATCTTATTTTCTTATTTGGAATGAGAAACCAAAATTAACCATAACTATGAAGCTCAGAAGTTATTATACTTTTTCAATTTTTGAGTAGTATTATTGAGCATATTTCTTCATGCTTAAGTAACATTCTGCTAAATAAATCTGGAATGCCAGTGATAAACTAGACATTAATTCTAACATTCCTTCCTCATAGACAGTCATACCTGCTGGACCTGTGCTAGTCATCAATTACACAGCGGCCAGTGAAGCCGACCAGTCTTCCTGTAGCTCAGGGCAGAACTGAATCTGCTATGAGTTAGAATCATCTGGGGAACTTCTACACCTTACTGATGTCCAGGCCTTGTCTAAGACCAATTAATTAGGAATTTTTAGCTAATGGGACCCAAGTATAACTATTGTTTTAAAGTTCTCCAGATACTTTAAAACACAACCTGAATTAGAACACACTGGCTTCCAGTGTGTGGAGAGAATGCAGACACCATGTATTGTCATTCACTCAATTCACCCAAGTTTCAAAATGAGACAATGCCATGGTTAATGAAAGGGTAACGTTTCAGAAAAGAAGAGGAACTTCCGATTCAGAATGTACAGAGAGACATTTCAGAGAGGTAACATTGAAATAAAGACTGAAATGAATAGCCAGCAGCTATAAAAGGGTCAAGACTAGGACATTTCAGGTAGGGGTAAAAACAAGAGTAGATGTTCCGAATAGGACAAGCAGAAGGTGAGTGCATGGGAGAGCAGAAGGAGGGGAAGTGACTAGAGGGCAGGTAGGCAGGTATGAAATGAGAGGTAATAAATGAGGAAGATCACCAGGACATAGTGGGCTTGGGAATCTGCATTTCATCAAACTCAGTACTCTGCTCTCACCTTGTATTATTCCAATTAATTCACATAGCAACCCTTTGTGATCTGTAGTAAGGTAAGTGAAATTTATATGTGTAGGCTATATGAAAGGCTGTAAGAAAGAAAGATTTTTCAGTCAGATCTGTGTACATAAAATGCAAAGATAATAAAGTTATTTTTTTCATCTCTCTCCCCTAGTGCCTCTCTCAAGTGAGAATAAAGGTTTGCAAGCTTTCCTTCTTTTTATAGTTGGAAGGTGTATAAAAATAATTTCTGCACAATACAGGAAAAAATATTTAAGATTTGGCAATAGCAATGTAAGCTCTAGACATGATAGGGCTAAGTCATGAAAGATTAAGCTATAGACACTTGAGCGAAGGAATTCTTATTTGACAAACTACCTGCCCAGCAATTAAGATCAAATTGGTTAAAGCTGCTAAAATGATAACTATTATGTAAGGTCAAAGCACTTGCTGCTTCAATGACTGCCTCAGATATCACCATATGCAATAAAGGAGTTTTCTCTTAACTGTCATTTCCCCTAATTTGATTGAAATAGAGAAGTAATTTTTACTGGAACAGGATTGTGACTTTGAACAATCAACTATGCAGAGAGAGCAGAAATGATTTCTGTGACCTTGACCTTGTCATATTCGTTAGAGAAAAGATTAGGAGGAGCTGTTTGAAAGAGAGTTCATACTCCTCACTTTTTTTTCCTCAATTAAAAATAAAACCATGTTCTTTTTATTTTTTTTCTTTTATCAAGTCAAATAAGTGACATTATCCTCCTAAGAGCCAGAGGTTAATGTTATGAGTCATTTTAGTCTTGCTTCTTTGGTCACATTACTGTAAAAATGGAAATGCCATTCCCAGGTCCAATTCACCTTCAGGCAAGGTTAATCCATGTTTTCAAAAAATGTTAGAGCTCAGAACTTTAGAACTTAATAGTATATAAAGTGAAGATAGCTCTTTGTATATGGAGCCTATTTCAATTAAGAAAACTCTCACACATTGGGAATAAATAAAAGAAAAAGGAAGCTTTGGACAAAGACTGTAATATTCCTGCCAAGTCAAGCTCCAGAGACTTGTATCTGCCCATATTAATTTTAAAACTTTGATTGTTATTAACATGCTGCCAAATTATAAATTTCATTTCATTTCAGGACCAATATTATGAGATTTGCTTAGTTTCAAGCAAAAAAAAGAGTTCATATTAAATAGAAAATAAGAACATAAGTACTCAATATAACCATGTAATCTTAAAATGAAGAAAATGAGCAACATTCCAAATCATAGTACAATTGCTGAAGGTTTCAGTTTTTTAAAAAGTCTATTGTTTAAAAGAATACTTTTATTTTTTCTATTATATTCTACTATTTATAGGACTGGCCCTATGGCTTAGTGGTTAAGGGAACTGACTATCACATAGCTATAGTTCAAGTTCTAGGCCATGAAGAGAAACACACTAGTGTGTATGCCCCAAAGGCTGAGAGGATAAAGAAATGGAGGAGAAGGGTTTGTAGCATGACCATGATCCATGAGGGCTGCTTTCTCTCCTTCTGTCTCTCTCTTTCTGGTGAGTGTGTGTACTTTCTGGCAATTAAAAAAAGTGATACTGGGATCAGCAGTTAGCGTAATGGCTATGTCATTGAAATCCCATGTAGTTGACCGTGGTTCTAGTCCTGGACCAGGTGGCTTAAAACTCACACCGAGCACGTATGTGTTTGTGCCCAAGATCCTGAGAAGAGAACGGAGGAGAAGGGATTGTGGCATGGCCATCCCCGCTGGGGGGTGATTTCTCTCTTTTTGTCTCTCTGTCTCTGTCTGTCTGGTGAGCACACATGCCCTATAGCAAAAATCTCTAAAAAAAAAAATGTGATACTAATAAACTTTTTTCCATCCAACTTTGTAGATTCAAAAAAGCATCCAGACTTGCAAACTATACAGAAGCAGAGTATGTATTCACCTTGGATCTAGAGCGTGAAGTAGACACATCTTTTGAAAGTGTTTGCTTTTTCTCAAAATAATATCTGTATGGCAGATTTACACAGGGAATGTATAAATATATTGGAATGAAGCCTTGAGCTAGGTCTTCAATTTGACAAAGACAGCTCAGTTATCTCTCTTTTGCTGAAACTATATTTCCTGAAGTCTAAGTCTGACTGGTGGTGACAATTTATACCAATGAACCTCTGTTATTTTATTTCCTATCTTGAAATATATAGTCAGACTAGATGTGTGTTTTCCTCTTTGGCTCAGTTATTTTAGGAAGGTATTTCAAAAGGTAGATGTTTGACACAAACTTGCTTTGTTGAGGACTTTTGTTCTGTGGCAGATATGCAGATCCACTCTGAGTTCTTTGGAGGGATATTAGTACAGTGAAAAGTAATTTATGCCACTATCAAAACAACTAAAATCTTCTCTTTGGGGAAACTGAGTCAATTTTCTTATAATAGCTTTTTATATAGACTAAAATATGTATTTATGCTAATACTCCTAATTTCTCTGCCTTCCTAAATATCTGCTCTTAAAATGTAACCTCAACAGAAAATGACTGTGTTCAAGTGGTGAGACACTTATTAATGTTTGTTTTTCTTTGAAATTCATAGTAGTACTTCTAATAAAAAAAGTGTTCCCAAGAGAAGAAAGGTGCCAATGGTAAATTAAAAGAAAAATATTGAGGTCATAAAGTTAAGCAATTCCTCACTTGGAAAAAAAAAAGAGGGAGAGAGAGGATTGACATTTTCATCATTTTTGCAAGAAATATAAGAACATGATTTATCTGAATGAAAATGTCTATAATGTGTTATGTTTTTGTATTCCCTAAAGTTTAGGGTTAATGTAATTCCTGGTGAGGATCATAACTCACATTCATGCATTTATTCAAATTTATTCAGCACTTATTTCTTAAATTTGATAGGTCCAGTTTTATGTTGATACAAGGAATATGATGATGAGCAAAAAGAATGATTTCCTTGACCCTCAAGAACTCATAGTCAAACAGGGAACATACCTTAATCAAATGTGATTAATCATAGTAACATGCATGAAATATTCTAATTGTTAAAAAATACTATCAAAGAGAGGTACACAGTATTAAAAGAGAGTTCAAAAGAGATATTAATCTGGTTAAGCTATCAGTGGAGACTACTACCAGATGAAATAAGAGAGTAAGGTTACCTTGGCAAATAAATAAGTAAATTAATTAATTAATTAAAAAAACCCTTCCTATCCACTTATACTTGCCATTGAAACACTTTCAAATCTGTCAATAACAGTACACATAAAATCCGGAAGTGGTCATGTTTTTAAGATGAGCAAATATGTGTAATTGATTGTATTATTTATTTACATTGGATGACTGAGACAAATTTGGTGACTATAAAAACTCCAGATATAAGAGCTTTAGTATAAAGATGATATTAAAATAGAAAATTTATCTTTTTCTTAAGCTTAAATTATATCATAAATCATAGGAAATACTGTTTTCAGAAAATAATATATAATATTTAGGCACCAAATAATAATTCAAAGATAACATTTAAAAATCATATAAAACATTACAGATATATTTATCAACTAGCAAGTAGAGAAACTAAAAAATTTCTATGTGGAGTTGAACTAGCCACCCCATCTTCTTCCTAAATCTTCCACTGAGGTAGGTACTGCAAGTATTCTTTGCAAAACAGTTTAAAAATCACTGCTATACATCGATTTAAAGAAAACAAACTTTCCTTAAAAATAACAGGATTTTCTACAGAAATGCTCATCACAAACACTGGAATTAACTTTTTAATATGAATTTCCAGACATAAATATTTAATTGTGTAAATAAAGGATCCTGTGAAAATTCTAAAACTTTACTAAAAAAAAAATGATATACTTTAGACAATAATTTAAGCGTAATAGCTGCAATTCTTCAAGAGAAGATTCTTTGATCAACTCTACGGCTCCCCAGATGGCCCTTAAACCTTTGTTTAAGCCACTTCCTTAGACACTAACTTACAGTCTGCAACTAAATGGAATCTCAAGCCATATAAATTTTTCTAGGAGAATATGCTATTAAAATATTAAATGTATCCCTCATGATTCTTGACCTCTGTGCTTAAGTCTACAGTAGTGAACTTTCAGAAATATAAATGCTTCTTAAAACTGCATAAAACACCCTAAAGATAATTTAGAGTCTAAAAAAAATTGCATTTTGATTATGAAGATGTATCTTTAAATTTACTATTGGGTTGTTGTAAAAGTCATGATGCATTTTTGCAAAGAAAAACAGAAAAAATACATCATAACTTATCCAATGACACAATATATACAAAACATTTCTGGAGCTGGCAGGTAGCATGGTGGTTAAGGGTGCTGGTTTCCCACATGGGTGACTGTGGTTTGAGCCCCAGACCTGACAGCTTACTTTCTCACTTTCCCTCTCTCTCTCTGTCTCTCTCCCTTTGTCCCTCTCTGCCTCACTTAAAATAAATAAATAAAATAATTCTTAAAAAAAAACATTTTTAACAAAATATACATTGCTATAAAATGCTGTTGTCTTGAAGATTGTGAGTATAATTCAGTACATTTATTTTTTATAGAGTATTATAAAAGCACATATACCATTTGATAGTTCATAGAACACATTATGTACTAATCAGATGGATATTTATAATCTAGTAAAACCAGCTGTCTTCATATTATAATTTTAAAATAAAGCTCAGAAAGTTTTGTAAGCCAAATAATGTGATTAAATGTATAAAAGAAAATGAAATTTAAAAAAAATTAAAAAATAAAAAGAACAAGGACGAAACTGTGTTCAAGTACAATGACAGAATGACAGTAATCTACTATCACTGTGAAGGGTATCTGAATGGAGATCCAATCACACATGTCCTCTAGACTGTAAGAAAGCCATTTTTAAAATACAAAAAGAAGAGAAAAAAGATGACCAAATGGCCAAAGAATAAGAGGTTCTATAAATAAAATTCTTCTATCAAAAAAAAAAAGAAAGTTTAAGTGACTTGCTTAGTCAACTAAAGAATGGTAAAGGTGTGTGTAACATCTAGTTTTGAGTTTAAGACTAGTGTTATTGAGCTATCCGTTCAGAATGCTGAAGTTAATAACCCTATTTAGGCACCTTCTTATTTTATTTCTATAATAGAAGAGTAATGGGCTTGATCTGGGTATTCCAGGGTACATTCTTCCTTTGCCACTGACTAGTTTTATTCTCTTTTTTCCTAATCTTGAAAGCAATGGTAGCAATGATTACAGTCAGTTAAAGCAAATGAGAAAAGAACCTGGAATGTAATAGTCTCATACACCATAATGAATTGTGGTTGTTACGATTCATAGCATAGTATTATCCTTATTGGAGGCTCAGTTTTAGGAAAGTCCTATAACATATGAGATGTGTAACTACAGATGGTCCTTATGATGTTCAATTTAACAATTTTCAACTTTATAAAGGTGTAAAAGCAATACACCTAAAATAGAAATCATGGGACCAGCAGATGGTGTGGTGGTTAAGGGCACTGGACTCCCACACATGACCGACCATGGTTCAAGTCCTGGACCTGGTGGCTTTCTCCCTCTCTCTCTCTCTCTCTCTGTCCTTCTCTGGTCAAATTAAAGTAAATAGTAAAATAAAATTAAATAATTCTTAAAAAAAATAGAAATCGCAACCCCTACTGTGACTCAAGATGACTCTGTTAAATGCATTATTGATTTATAGTATATTCAACTTACAATTTGTTTATTGGGATGAAATCCCATCATAAATAGAGAAACATCTATAATTAAGATATCTCAATTTTACTTCTCATGAAAAATTAAACCATATTTTGTGACAATTTATTTAATAAAGCTAAGAGGAATAATTATACTCCCTATTTTATTACCTCAGTAATTAGATTTATAAGGGTACTCAAAAAAGTTCTCAAATCCAGATCCAGGGCCTAGTGGTTAAGGAAGCTGGTTATACGGCCCACTGCAATTTTAGTCTTGGCCCTAGAGGCTTAAAAGTCATGGTGGGCACATGAGCTTGCATGCTCCAAATTCCAATGAGATGAAGAAATGGTGAAATAGGGACCGTAGCAAGACCATGCCCTATTGCAGGGTGCTTTCTCCATCTCCCTTTCCATTTCCCTTTCTCTGTCTCTGTTTTGTGAGTGTGTGCTCCCTCTGGCAATTAAAAACAATAATTTTCAGTTTGAGATGTGTAAGTATGCCACTCTGTAAAAGTATGAGTCGAAAAAGCTGAGGAGTTTTGCCACTCTTAACTACCTGTTGTAACCAATTGTCTCATTTTGTTGCATCCCTGTCTTTCTAAGTCTGACTCAAATTGATCAGTGACTTTGTTTTGTATTTTTATACTGACACTCCTTAGGATGCCATTACCAACAACTACTGTTTGTCTCAATGCATTTCAAGCAAGGATTAAAAGAAGCCTAACTCTATGTTCTTCCCAGGTCCCCAGAACCTACAGTTGGGCCTATGGAACTGTAATCTTTATTACAGACAGACAAGATTAAGACATAGGATTCTTTATTTTTATGCTGGATACATGTCAACTGCTAAAAGTCAAGCTCTATCTTATCTTCATTGTCGAGTCTCCAATTAAACTGAGATTAAACATAGAGTAGAATATAAGTGAAAGTGCTTAGATGAAACACTGTCTTGCAAAGAGAGTAGGCTGTGCTCTTACCAATGGAAGATGAGGTGGTGAAGCTTTCATAAACTCGAGGGATTGTTCAACACACTGCTCACAAAATTTGTTAATTATAATTCATCATAGTCAAGAAAAGACAAGGGGTTTTCTGGCCAACCCTTTGTGTGAGCAACAGAACTCTGAACATAACCACAATACTTAAATTGAAATATGCAACATGCTTACAGCTCCAACATTTTTAATGTAAATGTACCAACATATTATACAACAATATTTTCTTTCTTTCCTTCCTTTCTTCTTTTTTATGGAAAGAAAAAAAGGTGAACAAATTTTTGATGATAATTTAGGTAATATTTGAAGGAAATGAGATATCAAACAAGCTACACTTGGATTTAAGGTTCATAGACCTTTCATTATAAAGTTATGTCTCCTGCTCATCCCTTGCTTATCATGATATACGTCAATTAAATGGAGAAAGTGTATCAAGTGTATTCAGAATAGAGAAGTTTAATATGTATAAAAACTCAAGGATGTTTAACCTAGAAGTAGTTATTGATTCAGTTAACATTTAATGAAGGCCAAATATGAACCACTTTCTATGCTAAACACTAGGTTAGGTTCAAGAAAATTATTAAGATATAGACTGCGTCCTTGGTAGCCTACCTTATGTTAGTACTAGCTATATACATGAGGTGATACAAAAAGACAAAATTGAGTCCCTAATCAGCCTCCATTGGTATAGAGCAGGATGATCTGTGTGAATGTATCAGAATGACTCCATTTTGTGAAAACTGTCACCTGTGGGCCCTTCGTTCCTCACCCTATAGTAACCTCTACTAGCCCTGAACTGGAAATTCTGCTTAATCTCCCCACCCCATCTTTTTTTTTTTTTTTTTTTTTTTTTTTTAACCTGGGGGTGTCTTTTTGATACTCCCACGCCCTTCTTTTTTTTTTTTTTTTTTTTTTAACCTGGGGATGTCATTTTGGCCCTTTGACTAAGATAAAGGTTTAAGTCACTGGCCTTTGATAAGGGAAAGTCTAGCTACCTCAGACCCTTGGGTAGTTACATCTGCAACCAAATGATTTACTGTCCTTGACCTCGGGGAAGGAATAATCAAGTCTCCTCCCAAATGACTTGGTTCCTCTGAAGACTGCTCCCATTTCTCAGGCCCTCTACAATGTCTCTATAAAGTTCCAACTTGGGACCAGCAGCTGGTATAGTGGTTAAGGCACTGGACTCTCAGGTAGGTGACTACAGTTTAAGTCCCAGACCCAACAACTTGAAATTCACGTGTGCATGCATGCTTGCCCAAAATCCTGAGAGGAGAATAGAGGAGAAGGGATGCCACATGGCCATCCCCCTGGGGGTTGATTTCTTGCTTTCTGTCTATTTCTCCAGCAAGAGTAAGCACCCTACATTAAAAATCTCTCGAAAAAAAGAGAAGAAAAAAATACTTCCATTAAATTTTTAGTGAAATTGTTTGCTTCGTTTTGTGATCTCAGAGCACCTTTGAACACCTGACCAAGGAGGTATTAATTAAACTTTTAGATGGATAATAAATGATTTTAGAAGTTTACTATGTGAAAAAAGACTAGACTTCTTACATGATCCCATTAAACATATTTAGAACAAATAGCTGGGAGATTTGAACATGCAGATTTTAATTAATTTTAAGGGAGAACTTTTAAAGTGTTTTCTGAAAAGCAAAGGGGCTACCCTCAGAGAGGAAACTTTTGAGAGTATTCAAGGAAAGTGAAGTAAAAACTATTATGGATGCCAAACATGGAGTAAAAACTATTATGGATGTGCCAAAAATCTTATAGAGCAAAGTTTTGCAACTCAAATGCTTCAGGTAAGTAGCATAGATTATTGAAGACAGCAGTAATGTAGAGAGCACAAATCCTATTCATGAGAAGCATGAGTTCAGCTATAACTGATCATATCCATGAGAGATTATGGAGCCACTACTATGGAGTAATAGTTTTGATAAGAAGTTAAAGAAAACTGGACAGAAGTATTTTGTAGGAAAGACTTTCTAAACATCCAAAAGAAAAGAACATCATCCAATAGAAAAATGGGTAAAAGGTATGAGTAGACCTTTGCAGGCAAGAAAAAACAAATGGTCTGTCAAGTCTCATCTTGTGAGTATCAGGCAAATGTAATGAAAACCTCGGAAGGTTATGATTTTATACACGCCAGATAAAAATGGTAATGCCTGGTAATATCTGACTTTTAAATAGCAGCAATGGATTTCCTATTTTTGAATTCGGCCTGCCAAATGATTGCTGTTCCTGTGGATTTAACAAACTTGGATGACTTTTCTTAAGGTAAAGTTTATGATACTTTCACTTATCAGCTCTAAATAAATAATGTATTTCTTGCTGTTTTAATATATAATTTAATGTTTTCCTCTATTCGGATCTAATTGTATTATTTACAATTATCAATGTATCTTTTGTCTTAAATACTCCAAAACCTTATTGTATTACATTTCTCATACCTGGAACACTCTCCCCCTTTTACTCAGATCATTGACTGACCATTAACTCTTTAAAGCCCAACTCATGCCTGGAAGTCTCCACAAATGATTTCAGAAAGGAAAGATTTTTTTTTTCCTTAAGTCAATATTTTTTTTTTAATGCTTGTGATATGCTACCATATTGGAGGATAGTTTCTGAGGATACTGATGACTTACACAATTTCATGTAATGGTTTTTCATATTTAATAAATATGTATAATAAATATACTTCAATGATCATCAAAACAAATACTGAGATATTAAGAAACTAGATAAACATTTTATGTCAAGAACCAAGCAAGAGATATATACAATTCTTGTCCTTTAGCTGTTTAATAAACCCCAAAAGGTAATAATAACTTATCCCTTACAATTTGTAAACTCTTGTCAAATGTCTGCTCATTAAAAATCACAAAATGCTTCAAGATGAGAACTGCCTAGTTAAAGATCTATATCTAAAAAACACAGGAACCTGTACAGGAAGAAGATCATATTGAAGGCCACCTAGTTTTATACTTAGGTGCCTTCATCGAATCTGAAATAATTAAGTTCCTCCACAGAAAATAACAGTAGTTAAATGCATACAAGCAATGCACATTGCCATCTTTTAGTAAACTGCTAGTGTATGGTATCTGGTTTTTAACTATATGTTAATTGTACAACTGCAATCGGCTGATCTGGCAGCTGTTGGCTATTTTTACTGTGTAATCATAATCATTATATTAACTTTCTATGGACCCAGACATATAATATTGTAGGTCTGCTGACATGTCTGATTCTATGCAGTTTCATTATTTGCGAAAATAGAAGTTTGTCGGATGTATGTATCTAAAGATGATATGACTATTTCTCCGTAAAATATTTTCATAAAAATGTAGAAATCAATAAAACTAGACCACCTGCCTCAGATAACATTGGTCTAATTTGGGGATCAGAAAATTTGATCATGGCAGACAAGAGGAATTCAAACAGTGAATCTAAGAAATGATTTTTGTTTTTATTCTTTCAAATTGCATGAGTTGGCAAATCAACAATAGCGTATTTCATTTCAGCTTCCACATAATTTATTCACTGCTGCAAGGAGACAAGACCCTCTAGGGAATGTCCCAAATCTATGTAATGTTGTTTCTTACTATATTTTCCATTTAGCTACAGCTGACAGATGTGACAAAATTGTAAGTAGCCAGGCAACTCCCCCAAATGGGTCTACAGAAGCAATTCCCACAGCTGCACTGAAGAAAGACAGCAAATTATTCCACACTCAGGTTAAATTATTTCAAGTTAATTTGCACTTCAAGTTCTTTCTCAAAAGACACCTTTATTCCTCTATGTATCATAGAGCTGTTCTGGGATGGTTCTATTTAGGTTCAAAACAACACTTCAAATTGGAAATTAGCCAACACTGATAGGAAGTCCAAAGATTGGGGATTTTGCTGATTTCAGAAATGGTAATGTGAAGAAAGAGCAATGTTATTTATAGAAATGAACACTTTCAATCATTTTAAATATTAACAGTTACCTAGAATTAGAGAAGTAGATCATATTTTGAATCAACTATACAGCCCAAGTTTATTTTTCATTCTATTAATATATATATAAAGTAACTTAAAATACAAGCATATGTGTATGTAGGTGCCTTAAAATGTTACTGACTTTTTTTGGTTTTTGCTTTCTCAATGTCAAGATATCTTAATATTGCCAAGAGGTGGATAACTAATTAAGACCCAGAAATACACAATACAGCAAATTTGCAGCAAGAAAATAAATGAGCCCCTGTCATACTAATAAGATAGCATGACTTTGGTATTCAGGTTAGTTAGATGCTGACCTTGAGGCAAGAATCCCTAGCTTCTATCAAAGCGGTACAGACTCGTTCTTTAAAAGGCATTGGCTTTTATTTTCTTTATACCTTTTTTTTTTTTTTTTTAAATTATAGCCCGTGGCCACTGAGAAAAGAAAATGAAGTATATGAATATATCTTAAAGTAAAATTTAAGTTCCCTACCACCCTAGTATTGCTCTGTCTATATAACGCTCTTTAGTCCTTCTCACTAGGAAAAAACCACTACAAAATATCTTTCTGGTGAAAAGTACTAATTCCAACTTTGTATCTTTCAGAATATCGAAATATTTATTATCATTGATGACTAACTTTCTTATTAATTTGTTTTAGGTTCTGATTTTATTACTACTAATTCCTTAGTTCTATATACTCAAAGTATAACATAAATTTTAAGTAAAATATTCATAATGCACAAAGAATTCTTTAAAATTGAGCATCTGAATTACCTTAAAAGTTAATTATGGGGACCAGCAGATGGCATAATGGTTATATCACTGGATTGCCATGTAGTCCAAGGAGGTTGAGTCCTGACCTGGTACCTAAAAACTCATGCTGGCACAGGTGAATGCATGCCTAAGATCCCAAGAGGAGAATGGAGGAGAAGGGACAACAACATGGTCATGCCCCTGGGGGGTGATTTCTCGCTTTATGTCTCTGTGTCTCCCTCTGTCTTTCTGGTGAGCGCATGCACTACACAGCAAAAAATTCTCTTAAAAAAAGTTAATTATGATGATGAACGTATGTCCTAAACAAATAAATATTGCTTTTTTTCCTTTTTTTTTTAGATTTTTGCCATAGGGTATGTATACTCGCTAGAGAAAGACAGAGAACGAGAGAGAAAGTAAAAAATCACCCTTTGGGGAAATGACCAGGTTACAATCTCTTCTCAATTCTCCTCTTTGGATTTTGGGCACACACGCACACATGCCCGGCATGATTTTCAAGCCGTGAGGTCCAGGATTCGAACAGCTGTCGGCCATGTAGAAGTCAGTGCCTTAACCAATCCACCACCTGCTGGTCCCTATTCTGTATAATTTTTATTGTCTTTAAACTTACACATAAAGAGTGAACATGCCATTTTGCTGTTTGAGAGCAGCACTTCTCCAGGGTAAAATCTTCAATTTCCCATCTACATAACTAAAGTTTGACAATTATCACCTAACTGACTTCTTCAATCATGTGTAGGTAGAGTGTGCTATAAAAGTGACTATAATTTGCATTGATAGAAAATCAGGGAAATGTGTACTGAAGGAATACACATAGATGGCTGCTCTGTCCTAACCTATTTTTTCTTGACAAAATATAAAACAAAACCTTCTCATTTACTTAGAGTCTGAACAATCTATAAAAGCAATATTCTTAAAATTATATGGTTGTTTAAGTTAAATATTTTATAAACAATTATAATTATTTTGTTTATAATTATTAAAGCTTTACTATTTTAATACAATGATTACTTTTGGAAAAGGAGGAGACATATAACATGTTAAACATTTGGGACTTTATCTGCAGGTTGCTGAAGATCAGGCTGAATACATACCATTTGTTAGATAAATCCCTGGCAGATATCTAACTCATGGGATAATATGAGAGAAATTGATTAAATAATACACACTCTTTTTCTTCAATAATAGTGTGAAAACATAGTTACAGGTACTCATTCCAAATACAAACTCAACATGAATATTAGAAATATCTTACAACTTTTGGAAAGTACTTGAATTTTTTGTAAATTTATTTTCCATATAAAAATCTATTTAATAAGGAAAAAATACTCAAGTTTAACAAAGATCACTAACTCAAATGAACAATTAATACATCTATTGGTTTTTTTGGCATAAATAAATAAATATATTGGGTTTTTGGAAAAGTTATGACATACTTTTTCTTTTTTTCCATGAAGAGCACATCATGACTTTTCTGACAACCAAATCTCATAAAATGTCAGGAATATCATTGTGAAATCTTCACAAAAAATTACCTTATGTCTAAAACTGTAGTTGGAGTATTTTTATATTATGCATATTTATGTATAAAGCTTTCTGAAAGAAAGTGAAGGACTAAGTCTTGTCTTCCAATCATTTCTAAAAATTGTAATAATTTATTTTGATATAACTGGTAATCTTATATTGGAATGTTTGCACTATGGATTTCATGGCTGTTTGCTCTCACTCTTATCTGCCTAATAAAGTTTTCCTGTATTTGCGATTGCTCCTTAGCCCAAGGAAAAATAACAGACTTCATCTACAAGTCATTCTAGCTTCATATTGAAATAAATTGGCAATTTTAAATAACTGTCTGTTTAAATCTATATACCTAGGTTGTATGCATGGTTATTAGAGCAATGCAATTATTTAATCTTAATAGTTTTATTTTCCAGCATGATGAAAAAAATCCCCTTTATATACTTATTTTGAAAAATTACTTTTGTACCTCTGATTATTTTTAAAATGTTTACATAACTTAAAATGCTGAGATGTGCTTTAAATTTTCAACATGTAATAAATTAATTAGAGCTGTGGTTGCATTTTTCAAGATGCACATACCATTCAAACTGCTGAAAAACACAATGTTTATGCTTTTGCTTTTTTTTTTTTTTTTTTTTTTTTTGGGGAATTTTTTTTTTTTTTTTTTTTTTTTTTTTTTGCTTTTTTGTTTTTTTTTTTTTTTTTTTTTTTTTTTTTGATGTGGAATTTTGCACACTGAGGTAGGCCAGACCACGTAGTTTGCATAGTACATATACTACCAGGCCTTTCACATACAATTCATTTGAAACAACATGCATGTATTCAATATGCAGATCTATCTTTAAAGATGTGCAAATCATTTGACAATTCATGCATGTGGGTTATTTATAAGATTTATTTCCTTCTTAGCTCTACAATCCATTGTTTTCATTCTTTAAAAAGTTTTCTGAACACTTTGTAAAGCCCTATGTATCATTATAGTTCATCAGAAGGATATTAAAAATAGAAAGTAAAGAAATATATTTCAAATATATTTCAAATTTTCCTTCAACTTGAAAACAGGCAGCCAGGTTATTATGCAGAAACTGTTTCTTTGATTTTGTTTTTCTAACTCAATGCTTCTACAACTTTAGTGTGCAAATAAATCAGCTGGGATCTTGTTAAAATGCAGATTCTGATTTCCTGGATCTAGGACAGGAACTGACATTCAATATTTCTAACAAGGTCCCAGCTGATATAGATACTGTTGATCCTCAAGCCACGTTTTGTGTCACAATACTCTAGCTGACATGTTATGTTTTTTCCTACTCCCAAGTGCCTAAACCAGAAAGGCTGTCTCAAGCTACATCCCCTTAACTTGAGTCATGCGATAAGTGAGCTATAGCGGGATCCAACTTTTCAACCAGCTTCTCTTTCTCTCTCAGTCTTTACCTTTTTCTTTTTCAAGATAAAGGCATATTAGAGATTATATTCCTCCCTGTAGATGATTTCTCATATGAAGCTACTGGGTATCCCCGTTGTCTCCCTAGCTCAACTCTGACCACAGTCCAGGGAGGTGTCTTTCCTGGGTGTGAGGTCTATTTCTAATGGCCCAATCTGTCTTCTACTTCCACAGAGCTTAGCAATTAAGAGCATATGTACTCTGTAAATCTATGATTATTCTACTGTTATTGCTGTCTAACTAATTACCATAAAGAGCCACTGAAAACAGTATCTATTAATTCATACTTTTGTAGTCAGAAGCCTGATACCATATGTCTGGGTTCTCTGCTCAGGGCATCACAGGACTGATACCAAAACACTGTCTGGATTGAAAGGTTGTCTACATAGCAGGAGAAAAACATTACTACCAAGAGCTGATCAAGCTGATGGAATCTAGGTCCTGATGTTGTATAACTGTGGTCCTTGTTTTCTGGCTGGTCGTCAGTAAAATGTTGCTTGCTCCCAAGTCTTTCCCAGAGATTCCTTCTCTCATCAAACCATCAATGACACCTTAAATACTTCCTGTAGTTTCCATTTTTGACTTCTTCTCCCACCCATTTGAGAAAACTTTCTGCCTTTAAAGTACTCATATGATTCTATCAGGCAGGCCCACCTGGATAATCTCCATATCTTAAGTCAACTGAATTAAAAATTTAATTAGAGTTGCAAAAATCCATTCACAGTAATATATACATTAGTATTTAAATAAATAAATAAATTATTTATTTAATTAAATAAATTAAATAAAGGAGCTGGGAATTTTAGGGAGCCATCTTAGAATTCTGTCCAGACAAGTTAAATATTTCTTTGTGCTTCATTTCCTTCATCTATAAATGAAGATGATAATGAGTGACTAGCTCAGATCCTTGTGAGAATTAAAGTATTACATGTAAATCATCTAGAACACTGCCTGGTTTATGCTTAGTATTCAATATGTATTAGCTACAATAATTATTATCAAATATTATGGTGACATCTCTTGCTTTCTCAAACTTTTTCCTGCCTTGGGCACGAGGCTAACTTAGTGTGTAAAATTTCTTTAGACAGAAATTGTTTTTTTTTTTTTTGGGGGGGGGGAGGTTTTCGCTATAGGGTGCGTGCGCTTGCCAGAAAGACAGAGAGAGACAGAGAGACAGAAAGCGAGAAATCACCCCCCAGTGGGGATTGCCACTCCACAGTCTCTTCTACATTCTCCTCTCGGGATCCTGGCCATGCATGCACATGCACCGGGCATGAGTTTAAGTCACTGGGTCCCGGACTTGACCCGCGGTCGACTACATGGGAGTCCACCAACATAGCCATTATGCTAACTGCTGGTCCCTAAACAGAAATTTCTAATCATGTCTTTGTTAAGCACTCTGGAAGTTTTCTGGAGATGAAACTCTGTTAAACTTACTGAGGGAACATGCTGAAAGTAGGTAGTTTTCAGGGAAAATTTGCATACTCTTAGCTAGTTCACCTTTGTAGGCAAGATCAGCTACTGGAATGGCTCTTGCTTTCATTTCAGCCTTTCCAAGTGAGCCTGGCATATGTGTTGTTTCACACAATCATTCAGATTTTTCTGGCAGTATTCAAATTCTGGCATCAAAAAGGCTAGAAAACTCTTTAGGAACAGACAGGTTTTATTTCAGCGTTCTGTATCCAATAAGTGGGAGCGTCAGGCTTAAAACTTGGGTCAACAGTAGAGCTTCCACAGTCATTATAGTGCCTCCTTCAAAATCACAATTGAGAAGGTGCTATTCTTCTGGAATTAATATTTGTCCTTATCTTAAAATAGTTGTATTTCTTAAACTCTTACAAAATCTACCACTATGTACTAGGATAGTGCCTGGCATGATACCTAATATGTAGTTGAAATTTAATAATTTTGTTCAGAGAAGATTAAAATTAAGATGTACAGTGCGGTGCCTGACTATACTTTAACCTCTTCTTTCCCTTTGATTTTACATACCCCCATTATATTTTCTGAATGCTCTGATCAAATAGGCTCAGATGGACTATAGGCCCCGTTGAAATGCACTGAGCAAATTAACATGCTTTGTATAGCTTATCATTTTTGAAAAGGGAGCAAAGCTCGAAGATCAGAGAAGTTTCATTTAAAGGCATCCCCTCTATCTAGTACAGTGAAGAAGGAAATAGAAATGTTCACACTGCCACTGGCATTAATTGGGGTATAACTGGCAACAGACATAGACTTGAGTTGAAAACAAAACAGGTTTCAGAATACATTACATTATCACTTAATTAGTGATATCTTTGAAGCATAAACCAATCTTTTTATTAATTCTATACACAGAGCAAGTATTTAATTGAGGGAAACAAAGCATTAGAAGTTCTCATTAGAGTTTCTTAATGCAAATGGGAAAAGATAGTTTCTACCTACAAGTTATTTGAACTTTTAATCAAACTTTAAAGCAACACTACAAGCAATGACTCATGGTATACCACTACTCCTACTATCATAAGGCTGCATGAAACCCAAAATTATCATTTTTAAATAGAATATAGGGATAAAAGAAAACGCAGGGTCTGGCCTTGTAGCCCAGGGGTATAGGGAGCCAGATCTCACATGTCTGAACATAGTTCGAATCCCAACCCTGAAGACTTGAAAAACATGCCAGGCATGTGTTCATGTGTGTCTCAAATCCCAACCCTGATGACTTGAAAAGCATGCCAGGTATGTGTGTATGTCCCTAATCCCAACTGGATGGGGAGATGGAGAAGGGATTATGAATAACCATGCCCTATAGAAGTGTGCTTTTTCCCCTCTGCCTCTCCATCTTCTATTTCACAGTCTCTTTCTGGGAGCTCACATGCCCTCTGGCAATTAAAAAAGAAGGAGAAATACATTATTAAAACAAAGTAGAAAATAACCTACCTTGGTATGTATGCTTAAACATTCCTTACCAACAATGGAATTTTAATGTTTTCTTCCCAAGTAAAGATATAATTGAAGTGACTTAACCTTGTGTGGAATAGGAATAGAGATGGAATATCTTCCTCACTGAATTCCTCTGATGGAAAAGGAAAAGAAGCAGGAAAAGAGCTAGACACTCTGAGGAAACTCCAGGTAAATAGTGTTCAGTGATAAGTGGAAGTAGAAGTTTATAACCTGAAGCTAATCAGGCTCCAGTAATTATATGTGGATGTGGGGATTTGCTGCTTTTTCCCTAAACCTTCCCCTGAAGTGAGGGTACATAAGTTATACTCTATGCACGGCTCATGACTAGGAAAAGGTGAAGAGATGATTCCCTATAGCTTCCGAGACATTTTGGAGGATAATTTACCACTTAATGTGTTGGTTTGGGAACAGTATGATGTGGCGCCGTGAAGAAAATTAGACAAGTAGCCCAGTGGAGAGAGAGTGGATAATGATGCCTTGGAGTCACCAACACTCTTCTCCTCCACAAGGAAGGAACAAAAAACAAAACATATAGATGCACTTTGAGTGAGGTGTCCAAGGGGAGCACTGGAATTTAGCCTGGAAAATATAAAAGGTTTCTGAAGCACATAGACTTCATAGAGAAAATGGCATAGAAAGGAATGCAGTGCTCCTGTCAGGGCTCAGCCTGGAGCCTCTGAGAGAGATGCCCCATTACTGGGAAAGGCTAAGGGACAGATTGCCAGTAGTCCCCATTACCACCTAGGATGATATCAGTCCTAGATATAATAGGGCCTTATAGTCCCCACATGCCTTGACCCATGGTAGAGAATTTTCTAAATTATAAGTGTATGCATGACTTCAGGGAAGGAATAGCACAGGGTCACCCCAACTCTGTACACCCCAAGGGCTTTGGTATAGTACCATTTTGAAGGCAAGGCCACTGCTAATCTGAAGCCCGTCCTGAGGGAAGGCCAATAGCCCCAGGTTTTCCACCTTCCTGAGGCTTCACTGACATCCCATCATCTCAACACAAGTGGTAGAAGCACTGCCACCCCAGTCAGATTGGCAGTATAGCCAGAACCAGGACAGGAGACACATTCGTCATTCCTTTGGCCATCTGTCTTCACAAGGACCTTGAGACTTGTGCATGCTCACTAGGGACTGTAAGAAAAACCTACCACCCTTACAGCTATGAGTAACTATATCTCCGCACAGAGGCACTGAGACTTGTTTGTACATGTTAGGGACTGTGGATGACCTCTACTGGCTCCTTCAGTCACAGGTGATTGTGCTCCTGCCCATGCCAGATGTGCAGACTCACTTACTCTTCTCCACAGACTGCCGTGGTCTCTATGATTACCTGCAGCTGCAGAATACCATCTCCCTCCTCCCTGTGCAGGGCCACTGAGACCCAGGCATGCTTCCTGAGGAACTGTGGGAGGATTCTGCTTGTTCTTACAGCTGTGTGCAATGGAGTTTCCATACTCATTAGGGCCATAGAGACTTGAACATATTCCCCAAAGATTATAGGCAGACTCTGCTGCTTCTTGTAGCAGTAGATGACCATTCCCTTGCCTATGCCAGGGCTTATTTAACTTGAGCTCACTCTCCAGAGACTCAGAGTTGGCTCTGCTAGTTCCTGTGGCTGTAGGTGACTATAGCCCTGCCCCTATAGGATGTGGGGACTCCAGCAAACACATAAGGTACTGCATCCTGACTCTACTGGCATTGTAGCTATGGATAATTGCACCCATGTACCACTACAACTACAGAGACTCATGTGTACTCACCAGGGACAGCAGGCCTGTTCTCCAAGCCTCTGATGCTGTCGGCAACTGCCTGACCCACTCAGTAGTACCTGTCCTCAGAAAAACAATGCCACTATCAGTACAAACACTTGCAGACCAGATTGGCAAGGCATGTGCATGTACCACTAAAGTTGATTACAGCTAGAGAATCACACAGCGGCTACATGGCTGTGTCCACTGAAAACAAACTAAAGCACTCTAAAACCAACCCAATACTATGACACAAATCTTCAGAAAAAAGTCTTTCAAAAAAAGTAAAACCAGAAAAAGCAATTCTTTCACCAGGTACACAGAAAATGTGAAGACAAAAGAAACATGAAAAAGCAGGGAAATATGATCGCTGCATAGGCACACATAAATTCTCCTATAACAGACTCAAAACAAGGAAATCTTGAAAGTGTCTGAAATAGAATTTAAAATAGTGCTCTTAAGGAGACTCAATGAAATGCCACCTAATTCAGATAAACAAGTCAATGACCTTAGGAAAACAATCCACTACAACAAGAAGATAGAGGTTTCAAAAGAATAGAATAGCAATCCTAAAGATGAAGAGCTCAAATGAGAAAATAAAATATACAAGTGAGTGCATCAATTATAGGCTAGAGATGGCTGAAGAAGGAACCTTTAAATTTGAAACAGAACTTTTGAAGTAACTCAGTCAAAAAAAAAAAGAAGTTTAATAAAAAAATGAAGAAAGCCTGTAAGATCTAAGGGAAACATTAAATATTCAAAGTTACAGGAGATGGGGAAAGGTTTAGAAAACAATTTCATGAAATAACTAGAAACTTCCCAAGTCTAGGGAGAGATACAATATCCAGATTCAGGAAATACAAACAATGCCAAACAAATTCAACTTAAAGAGATCCTCTCCAAGCCACATTGTAGTCAAAATATCAAAAGTTAAAGAGAGAATCCTAAAACATAGCAAGAAAAAAGCATGAAATCACTATGAAGGACTCCCATCACACCAACAGCAGACTTCTAACAAGAAACCCACCAGACCAGCAGAGAACAAGACATTTTCAAAGTATTGAAAGAAAAAAACTTCTTGGGACCAGCAGTTAGCATAATGGCTATGTCACTGGACTCCCAAGTAGTTGACCGCGGTTCGAGTCCCGGACCTGGTGGCTTAAACTCATGCCGGGCGCGTGTGCGTGCATGCCAAGATCCTGACAGGAGAATGGAGGAGAAGGGATTGTGGTGTGGCCATCCCCCTGGGGGGGGCGGGTGATTTCTTGCTTTCTGTCTGTCTCTGTCTGTCTGGGGAGCGCACGCGCACTATAGCAAAAACTTCTCCAAAAAAAAAAAAAAACAAGACACACACACAAAAACAAAAGAAAGAAAGATAGAAAAAAACTTCTAGTCAAGAATACTGTACCTGGAAAAACTATCCTTCAGAACTGATAGAGAAATAAAATATTTCTGATATAAGCAAAAATGTGGAGAATTAATCATGACTAGATAAGCTTTTCAAGAAATATTTAAGGGAATTCTACATCTGGAAGCAAAATGAACATTCATGTTATCATAAGAACATGAAGTTTGGAGCCAGCAGTCGAAGGGATGGTTAAGAGCGCTGGATTCCCACATGGCTGACCACGGTTCAAGTCCTGAACCTGGCAGCTTGCTTTTTCCCTTTCTCTCTCTCTCTCTCTCTCTGTATCTCTGGTCAAATTAAAATAAATAAATAAATAAACAGAAATAAATAAATGAATAATTCTTAAAAAAATGTGAAGTTAGAAAATTCACCAGTATAGATATCATACAAATAAGAAAAAGGAATCAATTCTCCTCACTATGGAAAAATACCAAACCAAAAAGATAAATAATAATAGAGGAAGAAAACAAGAAAAGAAACACAAAACAACCAGAAAATAACAAAATGATAGAGTGTGCATCTATCAATAATAACCTTGAATGTGAATGGATTAAATTCTCGAATCAATACATTTATATAAAATTAATATTCATGTAGAATTCTATTCATATAGAATGAATAAATGGGTTAAAACAAACAAGGCTGCCTGTAAGTAACTCACCTTATCTATAAACACCTAAAGAGACTGAGAGTGAAAGGATCGAAAAAGACGTTTTATACAAGTGGAAACCAAAAGCAAGTAGGAGTATCCAGAGATCAGTGAAAATAGACTTCAAGTGAAAAATCTATAAAGAGAGACAAAGTCAGTAGATAATGATAAAAATCAATTCAGCAAGAAGAGGTTGTAACTACAAATATATATGCATCCACTACCAGAGCAACCAAATATTGAAAACAAATACTACTAAGCTTATAGGAAGAAATAGCCTCTAACACAGTAATGCTTGGGGATTTCAACACCCTGCTCTCAGCACTGAACAGGTCATATGGACAGAAAATCAACCAAGAAATAATTGGAACTCAACTGAACCATAGACCAAATAGACATGGCAAATCTTTATAAAATATTTCACCTAATAGGAGAATATACATTTTATATAAAGCTTATTTCTTTCTTTTTTAAGAGAGACAGGTGGTGAGGGGAAGAGACAAAAGGGTATGGGGACACCCCTGACAGAGTCTTGTTAGACTGTGATCTTCCCTCCAGCCTTCTAGCTGGGCAGTATCATGGGCACACCCACAGGCACACATGTCATGTTCAGGTTAATCCAGGAACCAAATCCAGGGTCTTCCCATATGGCTCTAGTATTGTGCAGCAGCACCCTACTGCTACACCAAAATGGCTGGGCCAAAATACACATCCTTCTCATTAGCACATGAAACATTCTTCAAGATCAACCATATACTTTTGTTGTTGTTGTTGCTATTGTTTTTGTTTTGTTTTGTTTTGCTGTAAGGCATGTGCGCTCACCAGAAAGACAGAGAGAGACAGAGACAGAAAGTGAGAAATCACCCCCCAGGGTGGATGGCCATGCCACAATCCCTTCTCCTCCATTCTCCTCTCAGGATCTTGGGCACGCATGCACATGCACCCAGTGTGAGTTTTAAGCCACCGGCTCTGGGACTCAAACCGCGGTCGACTACATGGGAGTCCAGTGACATAGCCATTATGCTAACTACTGGTCTCAAGATCAACCATATATTAAACCCGAAACATACCTCAAGAAAATTTTAAAATATAGAAAGTATACTAATTGCTTTTTACAAATGCAATGAAATAAAATTATAAATCATTGGAAAATATTTAAGTACATAAAAACTAAACAACATGTATCTAAATGTCTGTGGGGACAATGAAGACATTTTAAAAGAAATATAAATTTTTTTAAACAAATGAAAATAGAAACATGACATACTAAAACTTATGGGACACAACAATAACAGTACTAAAAGGGCAATGTAAAGCAATACAAATCTACCTTTGTAAAAAATGTAGAAAGATTGCTGTAAGGCATGTGCGCTCACCAGAAAGACAGAGAGAGACAGAGACAGAAAGTGAGAAATCACCCCCCAGGGTGGATGGCCATGCCACAATCCCTTCTCCTCCATTCTCCTCTCAGGATCTTGGGCACGCATGCACATGCACCCAGTGTGAGTTTTAAGCCACCGGCTCTGGGACTCAAACCGCGGTCGACTACATGGGAGTCCAGTGACATAGCCATTATGCTAACTACTGGTCTCAAGATCAACCATATATTAAACCCGAAACATACCTCAAGAAAATTTTAAAATATAGAAAGTATACTAATTGCTTTTTACAAATGCAATGAAATAAAATTATAAATCATTGGAAAATATTTAAGTACATAAAAACTAAACAACATGTATCTAAATGTCTGTGGGGACAATGAAGACATTTTAAAAGAAATATAAATTTTTTTAAACAAATGAAAATAGAAACATGACATACTAAAACTTATGGGACACAACAATAACAGTACTAAAAGGGCAATGTAAAGCAATACAAATCTACCTTTGTAAAAAATGTAGAAAGATACCAAATAAAGAACCTAATGATGTATCTTAAGAAACTGAGAATAAAACAAAATCAGAAACAAAAAAGATATTACAGTTAATATGACAGAAATACAAAAAATTATTATTGTGACCAACTATGTTACCCAAAGTTGGAAAATCAGAGAAGATGGATCATTTTTTTAACATAAACAGTCTATAAAGATTGAATAAGGAAGAAATACAAAGCCTAAACAGATCAATAGCTAGTAAACAAGTATTGTTCAGTAATAAAAGATCCCACCACAAAGAAAAACTCAGAACTGATGGCATTATGACTAAATTTATAAAACCTTTTAAAGAATTTCCACCAACTCTTTTCAAACCACTCCAAAAGGTTCAAGTGGAGGGAATCTTTCTAAACTCATTTTAAAATGGCATCACTACCCTGATACCAAAGGCAGATAAAGACACCACAAAAAAGAAAGTTACAATACATACCAATATCACTGAGGATCATAGATGTACAACTTCTCAACAGAATATTAGCAAAGTGATTAAATAGCACATCAAAATGTTTATACACAATGATCAAATATAATTTGTTCTTGGATGCAAGAATGTTTAAACATATAAAAAGTCATAAAAGTGATACAGCATATCAATACAAAGAAGGATAAAACCATACACATACCAAATGACATGGGAAAAGCATTTAATAAAATACATTCATTTTTTACTCTCAAGAAATTAGGTTAGAAGGCATATATCTTAACATAACAAAGGTCATATATGGCAAATCCACAGCCAACATCATACTGAATGAGGAAAAAAATGAGAGGTTTTTCCTCTAAGAACTGGAAAAAGACAAGGATGTCCACTTCCTCCATTCCAATTCAACGTAGTACTGGAAATCTTAGCTAAAGCAAGTAGGCCAATGAAAGAAATTAAGGACATCAAAATTGGAAAAGAAGAGTACTTTTTTCCCCCTATTTGCAAATGACACAACTGTCTGTATAGGAAAACTCACACATACACACGAGCACATGTGCACACAAAGAATCCACCAAAAAATTCAGCATTGATAAATGAATTTGGTAAATGTATATGATACAAAATCAACACACAAAAATTGGTAGTACTTCTACACACCCATGACAATCTAGCTGAAAAAGAAATAAAAAGCAATTCCATTTAAAATAGCCACACACACACACACACACACACACACACACACACGTATAAATAAAATACTCAGGAAGAAATTTAAATAAGGAGATGAAAGATCTCTACAATGAAAACCATAAAACACCATTGAGAGAAATCAAAGAATGTGGAGAAAAATGGAAAGATAACTGATATTCATGGATTGTAAAAATCAATATTTTAAAATGTCAGCATTACTGAAAGTATTCTATAGACTCAATGCAGTTTCTATCAGAATACCAATTACATTCTTTACAAAAATAGAAAAAAAGCAATTGTAAAATTAGTATCAAATTTCAAGACCTTAAATAGCCAAAGCATTCCTCTACAAAAAGAACAAAGCTGGAGGCATCACACTTATTTGGAAATATACTACAAAGCTAGCTATAGTAACCAAAACTGCTTGGTACTAGCACAAAAATAGACAAGCAGATCAGTAGAAGAGAACTAAAAATTCAGAAATAAATCCACAGAGATATAGTCAACCATTTTTGACAAAGGCTCCAAGAACATTCATTAGAGAAAAGACAGTTTCTTCCATAAAAAGAGTGGGGGAAATAGAATATTCATATGCAGAACAAAAACTAGAACCCTATCTCTCATCAGATACAAAATCAACTCAAAATGGATTAAAGACATAAATGTAAGACAATAAATCATGAAATTACCAGAAAAATAGGGAAAATGCACCAAGATATTGGGTAAGGCAGTTTCTCTTATAAAACCTAAGAAACATAGATGATAACAGCAAAAAAACCACAAATGGATTATACCAATGAAAAAAATTTTTGCACAGCAAAAAAATAATTAAAAGAATGAAGAGACAACCTACAGAAAGGGAGAAAATATTTGCAAGTATTATATAGGATAAATAAGATATTCAAATAACTCACCAGCATCAAAGCAAATAATTTAATTAAAAATTAGATAATGGGGACCAGCAGATGGCATAATGGTTATATCCACATAATAGGTATTCCAGAAGGTGAAGAGACAGGCAAAGGCCTAGAAAATTTCTTTCATGATGTATTAGCTGAAAACTTTTCAAATTTAGAGAGGTATGTGGACATCCCAATCCAGGAAATACACAGGGCACCAAAAAGACATAACATAAAAAGAATCTCTCCAAGGCATATTATAACCAAATTCAAAGACAAAGACAGTATTCTAAAAATAGCAAGAAAGAAAACCCAAGTTACTTACAAAGGATACCCCATTAGACTAACATCCAACCTCTCAACTGACATAATGAAGACAAGAAAAGAATAGGAAGATATATTTAAAAATCTGAAAGAAAAACAATTTCTGCCAAGAGTACTATACCTGGCAAGATGATCCTTCAAATGAGAAGGAGAAATAAAATCATTCCCAGATAAATAAGCACTGAAAGAAATCACCAAAACTGAAATGGCTCATCAGGAAATGCTTAAGGGAATACTATATCAGAAAAATTAAAGGCAATTGAATAGAAGCAAGAGAACACAAAACAACTAGAGAAAAAGGATAAGTCCACACACATTGATAACATTGTATGTCAAGATTAAATTTCCCTACTAAAAGGCTAAAAATGCAGACTCAACTACTCTACACACAAGCGCATTTAAGTACAAATTCACCAATTATTTAATAGACAGTTGTCTCCACTGGTTACAATTTATAGGTTTATTGTAACCATTACTCATTGATTGAAACTAGATAATAGATTAAAAGTCCAAAATGTTACAAATGAATCTTTCTTTGGAATGAATTTAAAGAAGGCTAAAATCAAGAATGTTGTAAAGTCTATAAATCAACAAATCATTGACTTTACCATGTCCTTGCTTTTAAATATCTTTCCAATTTTGTTGTTTTTTTGCTTGAGTTCTCATTTCTTTATGTATAGTCAAATACGATAGTCTTACAAGAACTCACAGTGAGTAAGTTTTCTTTTTCTGTCTCTTCCTAATGAGCTGTTGTTATGTATAATTTTACCTATCTCTAGCTGGACCAATAATATCAGAGGTCTTTTCCAATTATAAACTCCTATCGTCCATGGTCTTCTACATGGAAATGATAAATTCTTCTTTCATTGGTTAAGATTATCTTTGTTTTCAAAAATACATCCTCATTAATTTGAAACGTTCTGTTGTCTGATTTTTAATTGATTTGTTTTTTAAACTGTATTTCACAATAAAAAACAAACTTCCAGAATAACCAGTGGTGTGGGTTACAAGTGTTTACAACATAATATAATATTAAATGTTGAAGGTGGTAAATATATTAAGATCCATGATTTGTTAATTATATATTGTATGTATGCTGTTTTGTTTTGTTTTACAGATTTTTGCTATAGGGCACATGTGCTCACAAGAAACAGAGAGACAGAAAATTAGAAATCACCCCTCCAGGGGGATGGTCATGCCACAATCCCTTCTCCTCTATTCTCCTTTTGGGTATGCATGTACATGTGCCTGATGTGACTTTTTTTTTTTTTTTTGAGAGGTTTTCACTATAGGGTGCGTGCACTCACCAGAAAGACAGAGAGAGACAGAGAGATAGAAAGCGAGAAATCACTCCCCAGGGGGGATGGCCATACCGCAATCCCTTCTCCATTCTCCTCTTGGGATCTTGGGCACATACGCACATGTGCCCGGCATGAGTTTAAGCTGCCGGGTCCAGGACTTGAACTGCGGTCGACTACATGGGAGTCTAGCGACATAACCATTATGCTAAGACCTGGTTCCCGCCTGATGTGAGTTTTAAACCTCCAGATCTAGGACTCAAACCATGGTCGATTACATGGGAATCCAGCTACGTAATCATTATCCCATCAGCTGGTCCAACTATATGCTTTTAAAGACCATTCTATATCCTAAAAAGACACATAATGACTATATGTAACCTATAAATTACAATAAATATTTTTCTAAAAAAAAGAAAGGAGAGAAGTGATAAAGAAAGAAAAAAGAGAGAGAAAAAAATTAAATAATTTAAATTAGGTCTTCACAGAAAAAGTATTTGGTCAGTGGGTACTATACTGGACTTATGTTTAATAGCTACACCATATTTGAAATGCTAATCATCCCTCAAAATTTTGGTACTAAGTACCTTTTGAGAATTATACTCATAATCCTATTACTGATTTTAGGAAGTGTTCAATTCCTCATAAAAACAAAGAATAAATGTGTCGCTGGGTTTATATATTTTAAAGCATTTGTCATTCTTAAGCTACGATTGGAGCTAATAGTATCGAATATTGGAAATTTGACTCTTTAAACCTGTAGATATAATATACCAAATTCAATAGATACACTTATCATGATTGTATTTATTTAAGAGTCACAGGAACAGCTGAGTAACCTAAACATGTGTTTTAGTTACCTAGGGTGGGTAAATACAAAATACTTACTCTAAATATCAATAATTTACACAGATAAGCTCCAATAAGCCAGGCCTAGGTACAGCACCTGATTCAGTGATATCCATTGTTGTTAGATGTCATGGTGATTCTAAAAATCATATTTACACATGGGACTTCTGTTTGCTCTTGACTCCCCCTTTCTGTCAGCCTGTTGCTCCCTGGGTTCACACTGTATGCTTACTTTTTTCATATCACCCACCAAAAAAAAAAAAAAAAGGAAAAAATATGCTCTTAAATTGGAGGTTGAGAGGTTGAGAGATGAAGGAGGATTTTACCATATTTATTAGGCTTTATAATAAATTTTATACTATATTTTAGCTACATTTCTAACTTGATTTAGTGGACAGATGATTCTTTTCTGTGAGCAAATACTTTTGGAGTACCCCAACCCATTATAAATTAATGTTTGTACATTAGTTCATGAGAATATTAGAGATTGCCCAAATATCTAATTATCTTTCATGGTTCAAATACTCTACTTTTCATATTTTATTACTGATTTAATTCAGTGTCTCAAATAACAGTTATCACATAGTGGGCTTCCAGTTGGACCTTTATGTAGATTGCTTGAGTAATATGTTACGACAATAATAAATGCATGAGTAATATGTTACGACCATAATAAATGCACACAATTATCATTGATACCTTTTCCATTATGGTTTCTATGCTGTACAAATACCTTGGATTATACTTTTTACTAATATACTATGAAGCCACAATGATCTGGTTTTTACAGAATGTTTCATAACTGACATAATCTTATACTTGAAAATTGATCCAAACAAGTTTGTTATTCCCTGTAGATAATATCTAATGTATTACATTGTTGGAAAAGTCATGACCTACTTTTCTGGTTGTTTTTTTTATGCAAAAGTGTGTCATGACCTTTCCAACAACATCATGGTAATATCACACACCAAATTTACATTAAGATGGTCTACTAAAAAGTACTACTTGGTAGTTTGTACACACCTCTCTTTATGTTACAGCTAGAGCCACATGTATATTGTCCCAATGTCAAACCAAATGCTGTGGCTTTGGTAATGAATGAACACTAAACAGTCACAAAACAGTGTTATTTTCATTGGGTTGCAAATGGCTATTTCTAGCAGGAAATTCACATTAACTTGTAAGTGGCAAAACACACAATGAAACTTAAACTATCATCATAAGGAGAAATATTCATATTTTTTACAACTACACAATCTTTTATTCACAAGGCTTTATTAAGAAAGGACTATGTTTACTTGTATTCAATTTAACAATTAAACCTGCCCATCTAGATTACTTTCTTAATAAAACTTGCCATCACTTAAGTTTTGAAAATAGTCTAAAAAGGTAAAAACAGGCACTTTTTTTTTGAAGTATCAACTTCTTAGCAGAAACACAGTCGTTTCATAAATCAAGGTATATCTATAAGCCAGTTGAAACAATACAAAACAGAGGAAATGTGTTCTAATCACTTTTAAAGATTAAGCCCAATCTTACCGGAAATTAAAATACATTTATCAGAGCCTAAAAAAACAATGACTTATTGGCAAATGAGTAATTAGTCATCTTCTTGTCATTATCTGAACTGCAGATAGTAAGCAATCCACTCAGCTCTGATTCAGGGTTTTTCAGCTTATCTGCACTGCAAGAAGAGTTTCTCATTGATGGACTTTTTTCCCCCCTAATCTTAAATTGAAGAGGTAAACTAAAGTACAGCACAGAGAAAACTTTTTCTGTAAACATGTAACTGGCTTAAATATAAAATCTGGGGCCAGCAGTTGGCATAATGGCTATGTCGCTGGACTCTCATGTAGTCAGCGTGGTTCGAGTCCCAGACCCAGTGGTTTAAATTCACACCAGGCACATGTGTTTGCATGCATGCCCAAGATCCCGAGAGGAGAATGGAGGAGAAAGGATTGTGGTGTGGCCATCCTCCCTGGGGGTGGGTGGGGGATGATTTCTCACTTTCTGTCTCTCTGTCTCTCTCTGTCTTTCTGGCGAGTACCCTATAGCAAAAACCTCTAAAATTATGTATGTATGTGTGTGTGTGTGTGTGTGTGTGTGTGTGTGTGCATGCATATATATATATAAAATATGGAATGAATTTCCAAAATGATTTAACCACTAAAGTAAAAGGTCGCATACTGGATTCAGAAATGAGATCATTCCTGAGAGTAAAACAACCACTTTCCAGTAGACCTCTGAATTCTCCTCTTTGACCATGACACCATTATTATCTCTTCTTTCTTCCATAGCTTTGCTTTGAATTCACTCCAAAGTAGCTATAAATCACAAATGCAACCACAGTGTGGGAAGGTAATCACAGTACTTGTATTTGTAAGAGTTTTTTTTTTTTTAACCTTCTTGGTTTGACTCCCGCCTCTCAGTTATGGAGCTATTAATTTTTTAAAGGACTTCTATTTACTAGGGCATCCTACCAAGTAGACCAAGCTTGTTGTCTGTTAGCTGAACGAATACATACAATTCTGTTGAGCTTGGGACTCATGGAAAACTGTGGGTATTTATTATTAAGAGGAGCCCCAACTGAATTTTGTTTTGCCATTTGTTAGCTAGAATCAATACATTCTATCATTATAATCTCTGCAAAACCTTGAATGTGTCTGTCTAGCTGACAAAACCATCAGAGAGACTGAGATCTTCCCCAGACAAGAGGGAGATCTTGTTTTTATTTTTAATTAATATAAAATGCACATCCAAACCAGAGGCTTCAAGACCCAAAGGAATCTGTTCTAAAGCCTTCAGCAGCATGTGGTGCACTCTCATTTCCATGTCTGCATCTTTCAATGCTTATTTGATCTTCCTTTGAAATTCACTTTACTCAAGCCAAAATAACTCTTGAAAGTGAAAGTAGCTCCTGCAAACAAAATATTTTATTCAAGAATCTCTATGTTTTCTACTTACTTTTTCTTCAGACTGTCAAAACTTGAATATGCATATTTTATCTCATCTCTATTCATTTCTAACTCAAGAAAATATGCCAATAAATTAGCTAAGACTGGCATGCAGCTTTATCAACGGAGGAACACCAAGGTGTCACCAAATATTCCTTGCAATTTCCTCCTCTATATTCTTTTTCACCCCATTTTCTAATCAGCATATTATAGCTTCTCTCTCTAAACACACTGTATTAACCCTTAAAATGCTGGTTTAAAGCCTCTAGGTAATGCTAATTGAGCAGATATGTTATATAGTACAGAGATAATATGAGGGCAATGATTAAAATTTAGTACTCAAACTTTTATAACTATTCCTATAAATCATATATAAATATTTATTATAAATTGCTCTTAACTATGTAATCATGGGTATTCTTAAAATACAGTTTTTTTTAATATCGAATGTTCTGTTCATGTTTTCCATGAGTTTGAGAAAGTTCCCATAGATCTGAAAAAAGAAAACAAGCAGTAATACAAAAGTACTCTTTGCTGTTTAATGGATTTGCCTATTGCTGTATCTTGCACTATTGAGGGTGCAAAAGAACAATATTCCTGCACAACCAACTTCTAGTAAGATCAATCAAAAATCAGTAACTTGAGAGAACAAAGCGCAAATCAACATAAAACTATATGACCTTGAAAATAAATCACTTAATCTTTCAGGAATTAAGTCTTCTCAGTTGTAACATGGAGACTTTTGAGTAGATTATCTTTAAATTCCACTGTGGCTTTGAATTGCTGTGGCATTGCATTTTCTCCACTCACTCTAGCCCAGGAAGGTATGTCTTTTCTAAACTGGAGAATTTGGGGCCACTCAGCTGATAGCATTCTATTCTGCCCCCTTTTATTTTTTTAATATTATGATCCGATATGCTGTATTCTAACATGATATTTCCACACATATTAACAAATTGTTTTTGAGGGTTAACTAATATAAGTCTTGAAAGAGGTAGGTGTATAGAATAAAACCTAGTACGACTATCATATGTCTAGACATTGTATATGGACAAGTCAAGAATGTCAACATAGGAAACAAAATGAAAATGTAAGCAATATATGATCAAAGCCTCAGGAGGAGTTTAGAATATTCTTATAAGGAACATTTAAGGAAAGAGATTGTATAACCTTATTTTATTTTGAAGTTCTATACAATAAACATTGTATTAAGGCCTGAAAAAAATAAAATGAGTAAGATATGACCCTTGCATTCCTTGAAGTCACTAGTATAACCTGAGCTAAGCCATAAAAAATACAAAGCTGTGGAGTTTTTGAGCCATTTTTTCAGAATATTTAAGTTCCTGCTTTGTTGTGGGCTCCCTGCTCATGCTCCAAGGATGGATGAAATATCCATTTTGTAAGCCAAATAAAGTGATTGAATGTGTAAAAGAAAATGAAATTAAAAAAAAAAAGATTTATCTTTATATTCCCCATAGTGCCTTATACTCAGCAGGCACCCAATGGGCACTTCTTAAATGATTGATTCTCTTAACCATATGAATTTATGCCCACAAATACTCTACTGTAGTCAGATAGGCCAGAGATAATAAAAATCTGCAGGCATGATTTACACACCACCTGAGCGTTGAGGTTGTGGTGCTTTCTGACTTATCAGTCTCATGATTTGGCCTGGAAAGTGAGTTATGGTGAGTTGAATCACTTATGATTCAGATTTGATTCTAGAGCTATAACTTATAGCTAAGACGAAAGGAGCCAGAGTTTCTTTCCTATCCATCTCCAACTGCTACCTCTATCAGTCTATACTCCAGTTAGTACTTGACAATAAACAAACAAAAAAAGGAGGTTTTGACAGACACATATGTAGTAGTTTAGCTTAATTTGATATGGTACATTAAACATCTGGAAGGAACCAGTACCTGGGGTTTGTAGAAAGTGGTCATTTTATCAACAGGAAAATAAAAAATTTTGAAGTAAATTATGACTGGGAAGCTATAGAAGAAAATAAGTTTGTAAAGAAGTGTTATATTTCCTTCTAGTTAAAGTCTGTTGTCACTATGAGATAAAAAAGAGAAGGTACTTGGGCCTCCAAATGGGAGCAACACAAATGTGTATTCCTGCTTGCCCACAAATTCATTAAAAAAAAATAATAATAAAAAAACAACCTTGAGAACTCAGGCTTGCTGACTGCCAATTGTTTAAAAGGACAGATCATATGGGTTATCTACATACTTCTGTGCCACTATGCTTAAGAATCTTGTGACTTTCTATTACATGTTTAGTTTTACAATCTGATTCTATTGGAAATATAAATCATTGAAAAAGTGTTAGAAAATTGAAGGATCTGTTATATTCATTAAACAAAGGTTTTAACACTTTAGCAAGCATGAGAATACCATGGAGTCTTGTTAAAACATAATTTGCTTGGTTCCCACCTCAAGTTTTCAATCAATAAGTCTAAAGCAAGACCAGAGAAGTATCTTTAACAAGTGCCCAAGTGATACTGATGATGGAAAAAAGCTTTGAGAATCGGGGCACTATAGATTAATTAAATCTGTTTTACAAGAAATAAGAAAGGAAGAAAATTAGATAGAGCTATTATTACTAATTTCAAGTACACGTTCTTCTTCTAACACACTTCTTTCAGACCACTGGGACAACTTGAGTTAGATCTTCACTAACAGATTTTGTTCAACCCACTCATCCAGGCTAAATCTCAGAAGTAGGTAGTAAAGAGTAATATAAGCCTTCATCTACAAAAACATGTTGAAAATTTGTGACCTGTAAGTCACAGAGGGTACAGGCCAGAATTATTTGAGGGTAGCCATAAAATTCAGGATACATATCCCCTGCTGAATTCTTGCATTCAGAATTAACAAGCACTCTTGAGATCTAATGCAAAGGGAATCTGAATGCTGACCTACTTCTCAGGAAAGCATGATTGATCAAGGTTTGCAAAATGTTCTGAGGAGGGTAAGTCTATTATTTCA
This sequence comes from Tupaia belangeri chinensis, assembly GCF_000334495.1. Classification (NCBI taxonomy): domain Eukaryota; kingdom Metazoa; phylum Chordata; class Mammalia; order Scandentia; family Tupaiidae; genus Tupaia; species Tupaia belangeri. Next base: position 860,129 of record NW_006199558.1, read on the forward strand.
TCCAAGAAGCCAAAAAATATTTTTGAATGATTAAATTTCTATTTGTTACATGGCCCTAGTTTTAGACTATCATGTGCTTTTAGCTCATCCAAGTGTTGTGAAGGTTATATCAAAAGTGGAAAGGACAATTGATACTTGAATATGAATAAATTCCAGGATCAAGATGCCTCACATTTACTCCTCAAATAATAATTATATTTGTCACTTTATTTGATAAAATAATGAATGTATTAAGAAGTTTGAAGAGCACAACAAAATTTGTTATTTTTTTTCCTTAGGTTTTTGCCATAAGGTACATGCACTCCCCAGAGAGAGACAGGGAGAGATTGTGAGAGAAAGTGAGAAATCCACCACCCAGAAGTGATGGCCATGCCACACTTTCATTCTCCTCTTGGGATTTTGAGGATGCACGCACAGACACCAGGCATGATTGTCAAGCCTCCAGGTCGGGGACTTGAACCACAGTCAGTCATGTTGGAATCTAGTACCTTAACCACTATGTCACCTGCTGGGCCTTGTATTATATGGTTTTAAGTTGTATCTTTTTTTTTTCATCCCATTGATTTCTTTGTTTATTCAACAATACCTTTTTAAATTAGTAATATTTTTATTACATATACTGCATATGTATTTTTTTATAAAATTAATATTTTCCTTGATTTTTTACATTAACCACTGTACATCCTCTACAGTGTACAACATTGTTTTTCTCAGTATGGATACAGTGCATATTAGCCAAGTCAAAAACATTACCATATATGTCATCCACAGATAACTTTTATGTTTGTATCTATTAAATGTTCTGTTTGTTTTTTCTCTGATCCCTAACTCTCACCCCTTATTACCCACCCTTTATAACCCATCCCCTCCTATACTGTCCCTAGTATCTACAGTTGCCTTCTCTGCTCTTATACCTTCCAATCTCTCAATTTCTGCCATTAAACAATGTATCAAATACTTTTAAGTCATCAAACAAGATCAAACTATAGATCTATAGTTTACTTCCTTTATAGAAAAGGCTTTAGGAAGATTCTCAATATTGTCTTTTATTCTCCAAGGAATATTAAAAAGTCAAGGAGTAAAGACTGGAAGGTATAAAAGTTGAGAGGGGCAATGTTAGAGACTAGAAACAGTATAGGAGGATGTGACAGTGGGAGCAAAAGGAGGGAATCAGGAAGAAAGGACATTTAACAGACACAAAAATGAAAAGATACCTGTTGACGATAATGTATATGGTAATATCTTAGACTAGACTAATATGTATTGTAATTCATGCTGGGAAAATCATTACATATGCTTTTAGGATGTACAGTGATTAAATGAAAAAAAAATTAAAAAAGAAAAGAAAAGAAAAGAAAAAGAAAAGAAAAGAAAAGAGAAAAATGTCCTGAAAAGTTGAAATATGACTTAATGAGTAAAAGAAATGTGCTTTAGGTATTTAGCAAAACACATAGGCAAGGAATTTTTGATAATTTCATGCCTCAGTCATTTCAAACCATAATCTTTGGTTTTCATTATACATTCCATGTGCTATTAATAAAGGAGCTCAGAGATCTCTGTAAGTAACACAAGCATCAGTTCAAATTAGACTCTATTAATTATTTGTTAAGTCAAAATCCCCAAATTAACGTGACACTCCTATGACCCAAGTGAAGTTTCTGAAATGCTGCTTCAAACTAAATCTGACACTTACCTGCTTATAAAATTACTTTATCTCTGCTCCTATGTCTATATGTACAAATCCGATTTTACTTCCTTGTTCTAACATTCATGCTTCCTCTCACTAGGAAATTGCCATCCTTTTTAAATTTTTTACAATTGATTTTCTTCATTAATGAGAGAGAGAGAGAGACAGACAGACAACATGCTCCCCACTATGTCTTGATACCACAATGCACCCCAGGTCTCAGCCAGCCATGAACGATGGACACATGTCCATCCCACTCAAGGAGGTCTCCAGACAAACCTAGAACCTTCCCATGTGAGTCGGTCAAAGAAAAGAAAAGAAAAGAAAAGAGAAAAATGTCCTGGAAAGTTGAAATATGACTTAATGAGTAAAAGAAATGTGCTTTAGGTATTTAGCAAAACACATAGGCAAGGAATTTTTGATAATTTCATGCCTCAGTCATTTCAAACCATAATCTTTGGTTTTCATTATACATTCCATGTGCTATTAATAAAGGAGCTCAGAGATCTCTGTAAGTAACACAAGCATCAGTTCAAATTAGACTCTATTAATTATTTGTTAAGTCAAAATCCCCAAATTAACGTGACACTCCTATGACCCAAGTGAAGTTTCTGAAATGCTGCTTCAAACTAAATCTGACACTTACCTGCTTATAAAATTACTTTATCTCTGCTCCTATGTCTATATGTACAAATCCGATTTTACTTCCTTGTTCTAACATTCATGCTTCCTCTCACTAGGAAATTGCCATCCTTTTTAAATTTTTTACAATTGATTTTCTTCATTAATGAGAGAGAGAGAGAGACAGACAGACAACATGCTCCCCACTATGTCTTGATACCACAATGCACCCCAGGTCTCAGCCAGCCATGAACGATGGACACATGTCCATCCCACTCAAGGAGGTCTCCAGACAAACCTAGAACCTTCCCATGTGAGTCGGTCTCACAGAGTATCACATTTTACTGCCATGCCACCATCCTGCCCCCAAAACTATCATTCTTATTAGTCACCAGATAAGACAGTCAGTAGAATTATGTCAGATAATAAATGTGAAACTATTACATTTGACACAATGTAGGTACTACACACTGTAATGTTTTCTTAAGGGGCAAAAAAAGTTAACCAGTTACATCCAAATGAGAATTGGCAGAAATCTTTATCTCCAAAGACAACAGACACCTCAACTGTGCTCCAGTTTCATCTATGGATAGCTACTTTGAACTAGAAAAATGTGGCCAAATGTTAATTAGATGTGACCATCTCAGATGAGATGAGAACTGGTTGCTTAATAATCTGTGTATCCCTATAAATAAAAGCCTCATGATTGTCTTTCAGGTGCTTTCTTATTCTATTTAGATTTATTCTTTGTCATCAGAAATAACCTATTTTTATAATCCTCTAGCTAGTACGATCAAAAAGGAAGGAAAACAGTCAGCTAAAACCTTTGTCCCAGCTAAGATACCATCGCACAAAGAGAAATCTTCGTTCAAGAGATCAAGTAAATATGAAAAGAAAAGTGAACAGAATTTGTATTAATGCTGTGTTTCTAGTTATCTTGCAAGTGATTACTGGGGCTTGTACAACCATAAGTTTACTCAACCCAGCTAAAACCTTCGTGTCCCATCACACGAAGAGAAATCTTCGTTCAAGAGATCAAGTAAATATGAAAAGAAAAGTGAACAGAATTTGTATTAATGCTGTGTTTCTAGTTATCTTGCAAGTGATTACTGGGGCTTGTACAACCATAAGTTTACTCAAGGAGAATAATGATAGCATCATGCAAAATGACAGGTCCATTTATAATATTCTATAGTCCTGAGTGATGGTTGAAGCTGTGTATTAAACACTAATATTATATTCCATACTCTAGTACTGTAGCTAGAGATTATTCATTATTGGTTTGTATTTGGGCTTATAAGCTACAAATATGTAATCATGAATCAGGGAAAGGAAAGGTAACTTCTTCCTCTCTTGTTACATAAAATGTCATTCTGCTCTAGAATTCACAGAGCATATGAAGTCAGCTCCACTTTTACTGGAAACATTTACCTCTGGAGAAGTCCAACACTTTGATAAAGCACAAATATAATCACTGATCTATGTTACTAGAGTAGTTTTCTCCCCAGATACTAGGAGTTACTTTCTTTCCTACAGGCACAGCTATTGACCAGGTCTTAGGTTTCCATGGTCCCAAATGAACTTGGTATGCCCCATTGGGCCAAGCAGAATTTATTTTTTAATGTCAGAGGGCACGAGCTTGAGAGAAAGAGAGAGACAAAGTGCCCTCCAACATGTCCTGGTTCATGCCACAATCTTTTCCTGCATTGTGTTTGGATTCTAGGCATGCATGCACATGCCCAGGGTATTTTTCAAGTCACCAGATCAGGTAATAAACTACAGTCAGCCATGTGGGATCTGGCCCCCTCTGCACAATGCTTAACTGCTGTGCTACAGAGCTGGTTTCTAAAACACTAAGTCTTACCTTCAAGTAATGGTTGACAAATATTAAATGTGGCTGACTGTATGTTATTTTGGGAATAAAACATTCCTAAAATCATCAATTTTCTAACATGTTTTCTTAAAATGTAAGTTCAGGGAAAGGGCATAATTCCTACATAGAGAAGAAAAAATATATTAGAGTCTAGATGAACTTAAGACCCTCTCAATTTTTTTTTTCTTCTGGAGAGGTTTTTTGCTATAGGGCACGTGCGCTTGCCAGACAGACAGAGAGTGACAGAGAGAAAGAAAGTGAGAAATCACCCCCCAGGGGAGATGGTCATGCTGCAATCCCTTCTCCTCTATTCTCCTCTCGGGATCTTGGGCACACACACACACGTGCCCAGCGTGAGTTTTAAGCCACCAGGTCCAGGACGCGAACCGCAGTCGACTATGTGGGAGTCCAGTGACATAGCCATTACACTAACTGCTGGTTCCCAGACCCTCTCAATTTGAACATTGTAAGCTCTGAAATTAAGTGTCAAATTTCTCCCTCTTTTGAACTTCTATGGCATTATATCTCTACTATCCTCTGATCAATTTTTCATCTTTGTGTGTCCATGCATTTGTAAGGAAGGACTGAGTGGATAGATAATTTTTTAACTCTTCCATACATAGATACTTTAAGCTTTAGCCGCAAAGTCATGGCTCATTAATTAACACAGTTCTACACAGCTCATCACTGCTGCAATAGTGCAGCAAGATGGGAAGATACAAAGTTCAAATCCTGAGATATGGCATTCTGTGTTTTTTTTTTTTTTCCCATTTTCAAAGAAGAGATCTAGAAAAAAACTGATAGGCAAAAAAAGGAAAATAAAAGCTAATATCACTTTAAAGAGTTTAAATTTATAGGGACCAGCAGTTGGCATAATGGCTATGTCACTGAACTCCCATGTAGTTGACCACAGTTCGAGTCTCAGACCCGGTGGCTTAGACTCACAATGGGCATGTGTGTGTGCTTGCCCAAGATACCTAGAAGAGAGAGAAGGGATTGTGGCGTGGCCATCTCCCTGGGGGGTGGGGGGCGGGTGATTTCTAACTTTCCATCTCTCTGTCACTCTGACATTCTGGTGAGCACAGGTGCCCTATAGCAAAACCTCTTCCACACCCCCCCCAAAAAGAAAAAAATTTATATTAATAATCCTTTCTTCTCTAAATGTTTATTTCAACTGGTCAGAACACATCATGTTATGATATTTTACATTGGTGATTATCAGTTTATAAAAAAATGAATGGATTTCTAATCCATCATAAATAAGACTCTCTTTTCATCTGTGCTCTAAGGATGAAGTGTGCATTTACTTTCATCCTTCCCTCTTACCAGCAACAAGGATCTAAATAGGTATATGCAGAAATAGAAGGAAAGTTCCTGGGCAGAGTAAGTGCCAAAAGCTAATAAAATATATCAGAAATCAATTATATATTTATATGTATACTATATTTATAGATTATTTATTTATGATGATGTATACATCTTATGCATGGGGAATTCTTTTTTTTTTTTAGAACTAAAGAAATAAAATGAAAACTCCACCTTTATTAAAGAGGCCAGATAACCATGATGATCAATCATGACGACCCCATGTTTCTCACTGTAGTAAGAAACCTCTACAAGTTCAACAGGTACACTGAAGTTAGGTGTTCCTGTGTCACTTTAATTGTAATGCTTGTCAGCGGGTCCTGAACTCTTACCATGACTCATTTCATTAAATGAAGATGGTAATAAAGTATTTTTACAACTGGTAGGTCATAACTAATAAGGTAGATCAAGGCCAGTCCTTTAAAAAGAAAAAAAAAAAACAGCAAGGAGAAGAGAATAGTGAATAAAATAAAAAGTAAAAAAGAAAAAATCAGAGTGAATTGTATATAAGATGGGTTTTATTCTTTGAAACTTTATATTGTATATGTATCAGTTTTGAAAGTATTTCTTCATGAAGGTCACAGTCAGAGAAGTTTGCAAGGCACTGATGCATTAAGTGTGACAACACCTAAACTTCTGAATGTGTTAATGGTATAATAATATTTTTAAATATGTGCTGCATATGAGGCAACATTCATAGTGAGTATATGTATTTTATCAGTTAATCCTCACTTTAACCCCATATGGGTGCTTTTGCCTTCTACTTTGTATAGATTGAGCCACTGAGGCAATTATCAGAAGCTCCCATAATAACACTTCAACTGAACCTGTGTAAAACAATCTTCAGAAGTGAGGAAACAATTTTTGACCATGGTATGTTAGAATACAGTGATAGTAGAATCAGAAACTACTCCCACACTGCAACCTCATTATTTTTCTTTTTTAAAGCAAACACAAGAAAATGTTTTCTTAATTTAAAAATACTACATAAAATAGCAGATTGTTCTAAATTATAGTCAAACCATGAGGATATTTGGAATTCATAGACACTATTAGCAAGTAAATACAGTATACACAGAATACTCTCTGCCATTACTCTCTCTTCACCATTCCTTCTCTCACATGGCTCTTTTCAGTCCAATTTAAGGAATTCTAAGCTTGCAAACCACAACAGATTGTTCACTGTGGCCCTTGGGGAGGCACATCAAGATTAGCTGAGTGAATTCAAGAACAGTCACATGGAGGACATCCAAAGTGCACACTATTTGCATTTTCTCTCATGTTGGCCATGCGTATCTGGCCAAGTGGCATCTATAATTCTTTCATTATTTATAGTGAAAGAGAACTAGGTTGATAACTTGACTCTCCCAGGTTAATAAAAGTTGGATCAGGAATTGAATATACTCATTTCTCGAGGGGGAAATAAAAAACTATGTTTGAAAGAAGTGGATAATTACACTGAAGTTATACAAATAAAATTTAGTGTGGATGAGTCAAATTATTTTCTACTGAAAGCAGAGAAACACCTAATTACATCACGATAAAGCTTCATTTTCGAAGAGGAGACTCCCAGTTTACACATGGGGGGTAATTCTATAAGGACACTTCAAAGTAAAATAAAATTAGTTCAGAATTTTCTGATTAAATAGTACAATAGCAATTCCAGTAGATGGAAGGGGGAAAAAAAATGAAGAATACTTAAAAATGACTTCAAGGTCTTCAATTTTAAATGGTTTTACTCAACTTAATTATCTGCTAAGGAGTGATTAAACTAGTTAGTTATCGATGGATTGAAACATAATTCATATGCATACAACCTGCTGTTAAGATATATTTTTTCCCTTCTCTCTCTCTCTCAAAACTATAGAATTTTGATTTAAGAATTATTATGTTATTTTATTGTCTCTTATTTAAAAGAGCATGCATACAATCTGCTGTTAAGATATATTTTTCCCTTCTCTCTCTCTCAAAAACTATAGAATTTTGATTTAAGAATTATTATGTTATTTTATTGCCTCTTATTTAAAAGAGCATAATTAAAAAAAAAAAAAAAAAACAGTTCAGGCTGGCCTAGTCATTAAATGGAGCCAGATCCCACATGGGTTACCACAGGAAGTTGAAAGACTTTAGGACATGTGTGAGTGGCCCAAATCCTGACAGAACGTGGAAATGGACAAGAAAGGATTGCACCTGATCAAGCCCCACAAGGGGATGTTTTCTCCCTCTCCCTCTCTAGTGAGCACAGATGCCCTCTGGCAGAAAGTAAATAAATAAATAAAAATGGTACTGTTTCTGTTTTCCCAAGTTGCAATGTTATTTGAATCAGAGATATCTAAATTTTCACAGTGGTCTAGGATTCCCATCCTTATTTCACTGACCAGATAGCACAAGGTGCTTGATAGGGCCTATTCTACTTTAAGATTCCTCATCCCATGGGACCAGCAGTTAGCATAATGGCTATGTCACTGGACTCCCATGTAGTAGACTGTGGTTCGAGTCCTGGACCTGGTGGCTTAAACTCACTCTGGGCGCGTGTGGGTGCGTGCTTAAGATCCTGAGAGGAGAATGGAGGAGAAGGGATTGTGGCATGGAAATCAACCCCCAGGGTTGATTTCTTGCTTTCTGTCTCTGTCTTTCTGGCAAGCCCACACGTTCTATAGCAAAAACCTCTCAAAAAAAAAAAAAAAAAAAAAAAATTCCCCTAGAGGGATGGAAAATAGTAACGGTGAACACTTTGTAACATTTACACTTTGTAAATATAGTAGTCCACCTGTCTGCAGGGGAATATGTTCAGAGATCCCCAGTAAATGCCCGAAACTGCGAATAATATGCAGTCCTATGAATTATGGGGTTTTTTTTTATTTGATAATTAAGATGGCCACCAAGGGATTAACAGGTGAGGTAGTATATACAGACTAAATACACTGGATAAAGGGATGATTCGTGCCCTGGACAGTATGGAGCCAAGTGGTTTGAGATTTGTATCATGTTACTTGGAACTGCATACAATTTAAAACTTACAAATTGTTTGTTTCAGGAATTTTCCACTTAATATTTTTGGACCACAGTTGACCTTGGATAACAAACAGAAAAGCAAAACCACATATAAAGGGAGACTACTGTATTAAAAAGTAAATTGAATTTCTGTTTTACCACCATAAGAGAAGAGCGCCATTTTTATTAAGATAGAATATAAAAAACTGGAAGAAGCCCAAGTACCATGCAGTGGTTGCAATGGTTACTAGCATTCCAGAAAGAGAAGACCCCATCAGGACCATGATAACGATGTCAGTAGAGACCAAAAGGACACATCTGCCTACCCTTGAGTAGATGCTAAGCTGACATCAATTCCACTTGCTTTTCTTCCTAACTGTATCTCTTGTCTTTCTAATTGTTTTCCTAAAATTCTTGCTGTCCTGTAATATCATGCTCTTCCACATACAATGATTTGCACGTGTGGTTCTCTCTATCTGGAATACTCTTCTTCCAACTCCCACCACCCCTCTTAACACCTCCATGACTCCTCAAGTCTCCAAGTGACACATCTAATTTACCCCTCTGGTCAGCACATAGCAGATGATAATGATGAAGCAGAGATTAACAGAAGAACAAGAAATTGCAATGTATGGATTTGAGAGTGAGGATGGGAATATACAGAATGCCATGGAGAAACAAAACAAAGGCCTGTGGTCCCTTTAGACATCCATGCTCCCAGATTCCTGTTCTACTTTTTTTCTCTCAGCATCTAGTTTTTGAGCTTTGAGCTCTTAGAATTCAACTATGAACCTGGAAAACTACTCTCACTAAATTATTTGATAAAATAACTACAGAATCCAATACACTGTTTAGTAGTACCTTTTAACTCTTGATGTCTCATATTATTCAATGATTCTTTCCCTTATTGTCATTCATCTTATTTAGGTTTTAAAAACTTGCCCATAACATACTCTGAACTGTTGTCTATTCCTCTATTCTTTTGTAATTCCAATTCATTTCATGTATATAGCTGCCCTATTTGTCTTTCTGAAGGAAAAATGTTATCACATTGCTCCTGTAATATTGGGACATCACATTTTTTGAAAAACATAGAAAATGTGTCATGATTAGCAGTAACAAAACAAACTCCCCCAATAATAATATAATATAAATGTAAGACAGACATAAACACAGAACTCAAAAAGCAAAAACACACAAAAACCCTCGACGGTAATGCAAACTCTTCATAAAACAGAACCACCTTTATCACCTTACAGTTTACTATTCCTATCATGAACTCTTCTTATTTCTTCCTTGCAAAAGCAGCTCACTTCCCCATGGCTACCACTTGCTAATGCTTTTTATTAGAAATGAAAGCTAACATTTATGAAACACTGATCATTTGCAAGCATAGTGCTAATTGCATTAGTCTACTGGAACCCGAACCTGAGTGATTTGAAAGGTCTGACTGTACAAACAGTATGAAAGTAGTAAAGGTGATGGCTCTTAGCCAGAGCTGTGTATGTCAAAGGTGGTATCCTTGCCAGGCTATTCTAGTCTGTCATTTGAATATCCATATTCACCAAGATTCTCTTGCAAGTCATTTTTGTTTCTTCTGTTCTCAAGGAGCCTCCTCTATTCTTGGTACAGCAAATTTCTCTCTCCATCTTCCTGTTTCCACATGGAGGGACTTCCACTATGATTACATTCCTGCCTCTCTTCACCACTCCTACCACCACCTCACCCTTCATTCACTCCTCTCTATGGAGGGAGGCATGAATTTAAGGAATTGCACAATGCCAGTAAAGCCCCTTTCTCTTTTTTCTTAGAACCAGTCTTT
>NW_006199558.1:870502-887954 GCF_000334495.1 Tupaia belangeri chinensis
TGGTCTCTGACATCTGTGGAAAAGTCTACCTACCATCCACCACCAAGCTGTGAGAAGAGTTAATACAGAAATAAAGTTGTCTAATTCCCCAGCAAAGCATTAAGGAAACCTGTGTGGCCATGTTTCCCTGGATCATAAAGCCATTGTTTGTATCTGTCTCTGATTTGGTTCCAAACTAAGAAGTGGCTAGATAGTGCTATTTAGTGGTCCCCCATATGACCCAAACTCCAGTGTCTTTAGGTAGTACCTTCATGTCAGTGATCCCAGATTACCACTTCATGATTTCCATGAGGTGTTTTATGAAGGACTTTCAGAGTGTATCTTCTAGGATCTTTGTCTAGTCTGTAACTTCCAAATTCCAAAATTTCTCCCCTTAAAATTCAAGACAATTATCCTTCCCAAATCCTTACTCTGTGTGTTGTCAAATATTATCAACAGTATGTCTGCAATCATTACAGAAGTAATTTGCATAAGAGGAAATATAATTTGTTTGGATTAGAGCCTAGAGAAGTTTGTAAAGAGTATGTTGCATCTTCCCTTGAGAATACACTAATTTTCTTTGATATATAACATAGCAAATGCCATATTATGTGAGGATTAGTAAACTCATGATTGTGCTACACAATTTGCATGCCTCTTTATCTAAGGGCTTTCTTGAATATAGGAAGGCTGTAAACAATTTTATACATTTAAACTTTGTTTCACTCATCAAAATTCCTAGCCTACCTACATAAAAATATAACGTTTTTCAAACTGGGTGTATATAATTTTTATATGTTCACAAAATTTGAACTATATTATTTCATTTACTGTGTAACCTGATAAAATATTCTCACACTTTATACTGACCTATTAAAATATTTACAGTTTACATACTGGCACATTTTATAGTTACTACAACTGACTGAAGACAGTGTTTTCAATGAAACTAGCCAGTAGCATACTCAGACTAGGATCTACCAGTACAGAAGGTGTTCAATTGTGATAATTATCCACGCTTTTCCCCTTCACATCATCATTCTATGCCTAAATTGCTTTAATCAATAACTCCTGATATAGTGCTAGTTTACTAAGCGTATTTATTAGGATAAGGAATTGACCAAAGAATTAACTGATAAGAAATCTTCACGTAATCCATGATCCCTTTAAAGAATAGTTTAGAGAGCTCTAATGCAGATTTTTGAAAACAAAACAATACAATATGGCATATCCTGAAGACATATTTGGTCCAGATTTTGTTCAAATAAGTAAAGTTTGGGCAGGTATAACTAAACTTCATTGCAAATTTGTCTTTCTCTTTCAACATATTTTAAACATGGATAACAATGTTGAAACTGAGGTACTTAAAAAAAAAAAGAATGTTAAACCATTAGACAAATTTATTACTTTATATAAAGGAGTCTTCAAAAAGTTCATAGAAAACATATATTTATGAAAAATGCATGGATTTTAAATATTTTGAACTAAAATTGATATGCTAATTCCATTTTTTTCTTAAACATTTTGAAGTCCCTTCATGCTCATTGAGAAATTTTAAACCTGCTATTAAGAAGAGTTGAACTTGGGGCAGGCAGATGGCATGGTAGTTAAGGCATTGGACTCCCACATGTCCAATTGCAATTAGAGTCTCAGACCTAACATTTTGCTTTCTCACTTTCCCTTTCTTCTCTCTCTGTCTCTTTATGGTCAAATGAAAAAAATAATAACAACAAATAAAATAAAAAAGATAATGCTTTAAAAAAATAAGAGTTGAGCTATCTATTTTTAGTACAAACAAAACAGTATTTTTGTGTATAATATGTGCATGTGTGTATAAACATACACATGTATGTGTATGTCCTTCTTATAAAATTCACAAAAATCCAGTGTCACATCTTTTGTCCCTCATAAAAGGTAAGCTTATTGGTCACCTACAGAAAATATGAATTAGGGGAACCAGCAGTTAGCGTAATGGCTATGTCACTGGACTCCCACGTAGTCGACCGCGGTTCGCGTCCCGGACCAGGTGGCTTAAAACTCACGCCAGGTGCGTGTGCGTGCGTGCCCAAGATCCTGAGAGGAGAATGGAGGAGAAGGGATTGCAGCGTGACCATCCCCCCTGGGGGGTGATTTCTCGCTTTCTGTCTCTATATTTTTCTCTGTCTGGCGAGCGCACGTGCCCTATAGCGAAGACCTCTCAAAAAAAAAATATATAAATTAGCAACCTTTCCTATTTTTTTGTTCTCTTCTTTAGATCTCTCTACTTACCTTAACTGAAACAAGATTCTCTCAGGTGGTCTGTTTATTCTAAGTTGTCTCTAGTGAACTCTTTCTCCCATAATTGAACATTAGTATCTGGAGATGCGATCAGTTGTTCATAGGTTGTCAGGCTTCCATTAATTTCATAGACTCTCAGTCTCTTACAGCTCATTCTATATAGTCATCTCTTTTTTGTGATTGCTATTTTTCCAATATCCTGATTATACTCTCTCTCATTCACTGACAATTTGCATATAACTTAATTGTTTTTACTCATGTTCTGTCATCATCTAAGTGATTTCCATGTCCATATGCACCACCTGGATTACTGAATGCTTTTGCTTCTACAACCCCAGTGATTCCTACAATGAGTTTTCTTTTCTTTTTCTCAACTCCACTCTAGTCACTTAGAACTTTGGTCATGGCCTAAGATCACAAACCATACCTGTTCCACATTTTACCTAATAAAATCTTCAACTTCAAATTTTGTTATTCTAGAATTCTCACTCATTGATTTCCAACACATAATTCTTCCATATCATCAACACCTTACAATAGACAGGGTGGAGGTCATGTCTCTTAAGGGTTCCTCTGTAGTCCTAAACTCTTTACATACTGGTTGCTCATTAAATAGTTACTGAATGAACAAGTCCTTGTAATTCCTCCTTAGCTATAGCTCTGTCTGTATTTGTATCCTGAATAAGATTAAATTTAATACCCATTACCACAAGTATTGTCTTGTCTCAGTATTAAATAACCTTGCTCAGCTATCTTTTCATCATACCAACTTGGCTTCAACAAGAGGTTGACCTCTGAAATCTTTGAGACCTTTCAGCATGTTTAAAAAAAAAAAAAACACTCCAGTATTTAGGTAAGTGTTACTATATAAATACCTGGCCTCAAATTTCGATAGTTCTGTTACTACTGCCCTTGAAAATCATAGTTTTCTCCCTTTCTACATTCACATAGTCATTCTCTACCAGAAAAATGTTCTTTATATTATTTCTTCACATCATTTCTCCTTCTAATCTTCATCTTTGACATCTGCTCTCAACTCTTAACTCAGGAAATAAATAGAAGTCATCAAGTGGGAAATCCCCAACTTTCCATTGTCAAGCTTATTTTTATACTGTGCTTTCCAAATAAGAATGACCCCTCCTGCTTTCTACATTCCATCCCTGTTTACCTTGGGATTTGCATCTATTGATGATCACTATACCTCTACCCTTAGTCTCTCTTTCTACTGGTTCTTTTCTATCAGTCTTTTAATATGCTCAAGGTTCTCTCATATTAATGAAGAAAAAAAACAGAACAAATAATATTCTCCATTACTCCCATACTGTGTTTATGTTCTGTCCTTTCACTAAACTATGCCTTGTAGTTTAACTTCCAGAGCTGCTCTTTTCATTTTCTCACTCCTCTATGTATAAGCCACTTACTGTCATTTGGTTTCTACCTTCATCATGACTCTCCTGGAACTTCTTGTGCCATGGTCGCTACAGACATCTATACCAATAAATCCAATAGATACATCTCAGTCCTTATCTGTTTGAATGTTCAGAAGCATTTGATATCTTGACAACAGTCACTTCCCCAACATTATTTTCCTTGGTTCCACAGAACCTCATAGTTTTGACTTTTATCATTCTGCTATTCCTTCTCACTTCTCTTTGCTGGCTCCTTTTACTTCACCCATTTAACTGATACTGTCCCTGAGGGTTCAATTTGGCCTTTTTCTATTCTTGTTCTATACACTCTCCCCTAGAGTGATTTCATGTAAGCTCATGTCTTTACTTACTATGCATGTGTTTATGACTCACAAATATATCTCAAGGCTAGCCCTGTAGACCAGCAGCTAAGAGCTATGGAGATGGAACCAGATTACACATGGTCTTTTCTTCTTTACATATATATGTAAAATTATATGTAGTGTAAATAGTATATAATATATGTAAATAATATGTATGTTACATAGACATATACACACATAAAATTTATACTCCCACTCAAACAATATATTATTTAACCTCAAATTTTAACATTTTGATACTAGGCATGGGAAAATATTTTTAACTTTTGGCAAACATTTAAGGAAGCAGAGTTCTTAAACAGGAAAATAATTCCATTAGGCTCAAGAAAAATTACGGTTCAGCTTTATAGGATAGTGGTTAAGCATAGTGAATAGAGAACTGGATCTCACATTGTCTTCCACAGTTCGAATCCTGGTGCTGGTGGTTTGGAAAACTACCTGGGACACGCGCATGTGCCCAAAATTCTGAGAGGATGGATAAATGGAAGAAAAAAGATTGTGCTGTGACCACGTTCCATTGATGAGGTTCTCTCACATGCATGCAGGTACCCACACATTCTGGGAATAAAATAAATACATAAATAAAAACTTTAAAAAGAAAAAGTTATTTTATTTTTCAGGCCACTATTATGTATACCTAAATACCCAAATTACTGCATAAGCTCCAGGAGAGACACATGCATAAGTACCTGTAATAGCTAAAACCCCATCTATCAAGCCTGCTGTGAAAACTGTGACTCATAATTAAAAGCAAATCCTACAAGGGAATTTCTTCCAAATCAAAGCAGAGGAACAACCCGGTTACTTTTTTATCACTAAAGATAACATTCCAGTGCAAGACTTATTAGAAAAACAATGCATATATTAAGAAACTCCTCCAAAATGAAAGGTTAAGAAATACCAGAAAAACATTTAAAATTCATCATTTATTTGTAAAACTTAAAAAAAATCAAACACAGACCAATAAGATTCATGGGAAAGTAATATATTTTACAATTTGAGTTTTAATAATATCTCTTCTCTTTTATAACAAAATGCTGAAGTTTTAATAGTCCCTGTGATTAATTAAAAATAAATCCTACTCTTTAATTCCCAGGGATGCCTGATGCCGTCTGTTAACTTGATTGCATATGTAATGAAAAGGATAAATAGGATTAACTTTTATGTTCTTAAACTTCAGATGTCCTCATGATACTGGGACTCAGCTTGTTTAAAGCATGGATCCCAGTTCCTATATAAAGACCTATATCACATATTTTCACAAATATTGTTTTCTGGAATGCTTCTGTTGTTAAAATGATGAAAGCCACACTTAGCTTGCTTGACTCTGAGTGGCAGTAATCCTAACAAGAGTACTACTTTTTCACTCAATAAGAAATTTTGTGTTGGATTAGGAGCCAGGTTGGAAATTATAATGTCAACAGGGCCATAGAACAAAGTGATTTTGTAATTTTTTAAAACAATTATTTAATTTTATTTGTAATTATTTTTTTGATATGCTATAAGGCATGTGTGCTCACCAGAGAGAGACAGAGAAGAGAGAAAGTGATAATGCAAGCCACCAAGTTTTGGACTTGAACTATGGTTGGACATATGCGAGTCCAGTGCCTTAACCTCCATGACACCTGCTGGCCCCATGGTTTGTAACTTTTAAGAGTGAACTTCTTAATGTGGTTAGCTATTTTTAAAAGTAAACTATGCCATGGATTTGAAATAGACTTTATTTGTGTATGTTGAGATGTTCATGGTGGTTTTTCATGTTTATACTATCATGTTTGTATAAACACTTTAAGGCAATTGTACGTGTTTTTCTACAAATCTCTTGCTCTTCCTGAATGTTAATTATCAAGAATGCTAGATTTAGATTTACAATTTCGTTCTTATTGTAGGTTAAATGCCTATTTAATGAGAATCCCTAAGCAAATTATTTTATCTTCTGCGAGTCTCGGTTTTTCATCTATGAAAGTATTAACAATACTTAGTATTGTTGTAATATTCAATTTAAGTATATTACAAATAACTTAGAAAATGAATCCTATAATTTAATACAAAGCTTTTGAATTTGTTCTCTTATTGTGGTTCTCAAACATCTTCTGCAAGTCTCGGTTTTTCATCTATGAAAATATTAACAATACTTAGTATTGTAATATTCAATTTAAGTATATTACAAATAACTTAGAAAATGAATCCTATAATTTAATACAAAGCTTTTGAATTTGTTCTCTTATTGTGGTTCTCAAACAGAGTTTAATCATACTTTAACATTATTTTTAAAACAATTTACTTGTGTGTTGTAGAGACTAAGTGATATAAAATAGTGACCATAAAAGCTAACATTTAATATATGTAGTGCCAAATACAATACATCTTTTGACAAAGTTGTGCAGCTTTGAATGATGTAGTCTATTTTGGCAGCTGGAACCAGAGTTCAAAAGGTAGTTGTGAATAAAATATTATATTTTATATTTCTAATAGAAAATCAACCTTTCTATTAATAATTTGACAATGACAATCCATCACGCCTCACCTCATCTACAGCTTCTGTCACACATCATAGTTTTAGGTCGCAGAAACAATGATTAGGTGCAGCTGTAAAACACACTGATTCAAAATGAGAGGTTCATTAGTCACATAATAGGAGCAGCACCAAAGAATTGCACCATGAAATCTGGGATTTCCCTTTTGTCTACTTTTTGGTACTCAATCTGTTTTGGCCCGAGGTCTGCTTGCAGACAGATGCCCAGAATTGATTTTTTTTTGCACCCTAATGGTTCCCTCTCCCCTCTTTGCCTTAAATTGATTAAGGTGGACAATGATTGTGCTGATATTCTAAATGGATTGTGACTCCCTCATGGCATACCTGAATCAAGGAGAAATGCAATCTGGACTGACATTTTTTCCATACTGGCTGTTTTATCTGTGAGTACCATATGAATCTTGAGCAGTCTGTGAGTACTGTTGAAATTAACTTATTTTCCCCTAAAGTTGTCTTTCATAGTTTGAACAAAAATAGCACTGACTGGGGAAACATAAACATAAATACCCCATGCCTACTAGGTCTCATGTTTTCTTGATTTTACTTTTGGTCATCTAAGAATAATCCCTCATGCCCATTGCAACCTCTCTCTTCTGTGTTAAAAACCAGTTTAGGGCACAGCTCAGGATAAGGCTACTGGAGCTCTGATGAGAGCTACACAACTCACCCACCTCTGGCTGGACAGCAGGGTGGTTTCTAGGCTTACTTCAGAGGCTTCCAACTTATTGTTACATTTAACCTTGAGCCTCCAGTGCTGATATTATTTCACATAAGAACTGTCTTTTCAAATAAAAATGTTAAAATAATTGATATACACTATTACTAACTTAGCACATAAGTAGAGGCAGAACACTAAATGATGGTTTCATTTTTTAAAAGAGTAACAGGCATCAATAAGTTCATGTTTTTTCTAGTTTACTCAGAAGTATATTTGATATTTCTACTGTTGTAAATAAATGTCAGAAGAGTAGCTCAAACCGTACTTACAGGTGTTCAAAGTTTAATAGGATGTGTATGTGTTCACCTATGATAAAGATTCTGATATTTCTCTTGGGATCAATTCATTATCTTTCATTTCTATTAATAATGTTAACCTTTCTTTAATCTCACTACTGTAATAGCTTAGTAATTGGTATCTCATTTTTTGATCCTTAAAATCAACTTGAATTTTATTTTGTCTGTTAGAAAACTCTTGAATAATACTCCATTGTCAACAGCTGCCTTTAAATGGGAAGCAAGCATCGTAAGGTGTTTTTAAGAAGATGCACTAAGATGTTGGTAAGATCATGTTGTTCCAGGTGTGGTCCAAATACCAGCAGTCTCAAAATCAGCTGTAAACTTGTAAAATGCAAGCTCTAAATTCTACCCCAGATCTGCTGTTATCAGAATCTGCAAGAAGTTCTCCAGGTATTTCATATACACATTAATGTTTTATCACATAAAAATAAGAAATACATTAAGCATTACTGATATTTAGTGAAACAACTGAAGTGACCCAAGTGCTATAAATGCTTTAGAAATATTTAAAAACAAACAAAAATCAAGATCTATAGTACATTTTTAACAATTTTCTGTAATAATAGAGGCAATGACCACAAACATTATTTACATTAAAGGATATTTTACTGATTTTCTCATGTAAAATACTTACATAGTCAAATTTAAAGGTACACTGAATTTTTTTCTCTTATAAAGAAAAATCAGAATTCACTGCCTTTCATAGAATGCTACTTAGTAAGTGGTTTGGAAAAAAATAATAAAATATTTAGTATCTCCTTTCAAGTTTTAAAATTTTTTTTTTTAATTGCTGCAGGGCACATGCACTTGGCAGAGAGACAGAAAGAGATAGAGGGAGAGGCAGAAAACACTCCCAGTGTGGCATGATCATACCACAATCTCCTTCATTCTTTCTCCCCATCAGCATTTTAGGCATTCACACACACACACACACACACACACACACACACACACACTGCTTTCCAAGCCATCGGGGCCAGAATCCAAACTGCAGGGAGCCATCTGGGATCTATCTCCCAGTTCATAGCACTTACCCACTATGCCATGGGGTTAGCCTTCAAGGTTATATTTTGAACAAATGAAGTCCCCATGAATATATGTACAGTTAACATTTAGAAGAATAATTTGTTTGCTTGTTATAAAATTTTTGAAATGAAGAATTTCCATATGTTTTAGACCCAATTGTTAAAAGTATACAAAATCAACAATTTACTAAACTGAAATTAGTGAAGATAAAATGTAATTAGCTAAAAAAAATTAAAATTTCAATATCAGCAAAATTTTATAATTGGTGAGTAAATTTGAAATGACTATCATGATTTAGCCAGTATGGACAATGATATGCTTTTACTTTTTGTTTTGTTGTGGAATCATTTTGCATCTAGGACAGATTATATCAAATTTTAAATTTAAGTGATATCAGAACCAGAACTTTGAAATACTCCATTACAAAATATTTATACACACTTACTATAAAAACAGGTGAAGCACATTTTGAGAAATCTTAATGAATCATATTTAATTTAATAATTATTTTGCCAAATTAAATAATGTTCTTTTAATAATTCTTTTTGTGCTTATCTTATATAAATGAACCATAAATAAAGGGAGTTATGGGGGATATCAGAAGTACTCTAAACTCCTTAACCTTGCTTTTTCTTTTTAATTTATATTTTTGTCTTCTAAGATGCTATTAAATAAGTTAAAGCATTATTTTATAATGCATTACAATATATATTATGATACAAATATTCAAAAGTTACAATTTAACTATGATTGTATTTTTAGCTTCCCATTTCTTTTTTTTTGAGAGGTTTTTTGCTATAGGACGCGTGCACTCGCCAGACAGACAGAGAGAGAGACAGAGAAATAGAAAGCGAGAAATCACCCCCCGGGGGGGACGGTCACGCCGCAATCCCGTCTCCTCCATTCTCCTCTCAGGATCTTGGGCAATCACGCACACATGCCCGGTGTGAGTTTTAAAGTCACCGAGTCCGGGACGCGAACTGCAGTCGACTACATGGGAGTCCAGCGACATAGCCATTACGCTAACTGCTTTTCCCCCCATTTCTTCACCTTCAGTTCAAAATATTAGCTAAATATGAGTGGTTTTCATCCATAACTTATCCTCCTCACTCAGAGAGGTGAGCTAAGTAAATATTTAACCTTGATTGGTCTTAACTCTTGCTCAGCTTCTTTGTCTTTTGAATCAATACTCATCTCCTACGAGTATTGGTCACCCATTTTTGAGCACTCTCTTTCTGTTGTTGAATATTCCCTTTATATTTTCTTTTCTGTCTCCTGAGCCTCTCTTAATTTATGGTTAGTTCCTTAGTCATTTTTCTTGTAACTGGCCATTTGCCCTCCAAAGGTGATCCTAGTTAACCTTTTCTTTCCTATTTCTATCTCCTACAATGCTACTTTGGTTAAGTAGACTCTCCAGTTTCCTCAAGCTATATCACACATGAATAGCTCTTGTATCACTTTGGAATTAGTGTTGCCTATTGCACCTCTAAAAAAATGCTCTTTTTGGCCTCTCTGTATATATAAAGGGTTTATTTTCTTTGAGATAGTTCAAATTTAACTTTATCCCTTTATAATGTACTGAATTTATTTCTTTTCCCAAAATCTTATAGTATTGGGAACCAGCAGTTAGCGTAATGGCTATGTCGCTGGACTCCCACGTAGTCAACCGCGTTTCGCGTCCCGGACCTGGTGGCTTAAAACTTACGCCGGGCGCGTGTGCGTGCGTGCCCAAGATCCCGAGAGGAGAATGGAGGAGAAGGGATTGCGGTGTGACCATCCCCCCTGGAGGGTGATTTCTCGCTTTCTGTCTCTATGTCTCTCTCTGTCTGTCTGGCGAGTGCACGCACCCTATAGTGAAAATCTCTCCCAAAATAAATAAATAAATAATAAATCTTATAATATTAATTCTTTATATAGTTTGATAGTAATCTCTTTATGGCTTTGTGCTACATATTGTCATATTGTGTTTTTCTTCTATTATATACATTTATGCACTTTTCTATTTAGTTATTTTCTTGCCATTCATAATAATAAGCTCTGTCCCTAAGAGATATTAACTTCCCTGAGGGAAGATAATGTTTATGATCAGTGTGCTTTCCCAAGAGTACATAGCATGCTATTGACAGAGAATAGATGCTTTTAAGAACATCTTATTAACTTGGGAAAAATCTGTCAAGTACATATAGCACATATGATTATGTGTAGCTGATAAAATTAAGACTTATTACTACTTCACAAAATGCCTCAGGGCTATTAATAAAATTGCATGTTTACAGTAGATTCTTTTTCTTTTTAGAGGTTTTTTTCCTATAGGGCGCATGCGCTCACCAGAAAGACAGAGAGAGAGAGAGACAGAAAGCAAGAAATCACCCCCCAGGGGGGATGGCCACGCCGCAATCTCTTCTCCTCCATTCTTCTCTTGGGATCTTGGCCACGCACGTGCCTGCGCCCAGAGTGAGTTTAAGCCACCGAGTCTGGGACTTGAACTGTAGTCAACTACATGGGAGTCCAGCTACATAGCCATTACACTAACTGCTGGTCCTTGTTTATGGTAGATTCTTAAAGTCAATTGCCAGAGTTAAAAAATTGGCCTTACTTCCAAGATAATTTTTCTTTTACTATTTATCTTACAGCTTTAATTTTATATCATTAGTCGAATCAGTATAAGTTCAAATGCCTGCTCCAAACAAGAAATGGAAAATTATTTGTTGACGATAACACATATGTTGATGTGCTTGACTGAGCCAATATACAGTGTATTCTAGAAGAGAAATCTCATTTTGTATGTTGTAATGACGTATAGTGTATAAATTTAAATAAGTAAATAATATAATATAATATAATATAATATAATATAATCAATGAGCCAGACAGCAATCAGTGCACATATAAAAAAGGAACAGTGTAGTTGAAGTGATGGAAGAAATCAAGCTATAGACTAAACCTCAGATAGCCTGTATAAGGAAACCTAATTTTCATTCATAGGAACATAGAAATCTTATTGAGAAAAGAATTGTGAGATATGGTACTCCACAGTTCCACTTCAAATATGATATTACGAAGCATTATACAGCTGATCATTCTAATCATTATTGCAAATTACAGCACCCCAAATTCAGCTCAATGTAGTGTTAGAATCTATGATACACTAATATTTGTAATTTGTTGCTGTGTTCTAGGCATTTTAGCAAAATTAATAAATGAGTATTTAAATTTATACAATTATCCATATATAAAATACATAAATATATAATAAATACATAAAATATTATATTTATATATATAAAATATGATCTTAGAGATTTTTGTCTTAGGCCACATGCTCTTGCTAGAGAGACTTGAGAGG
Organism: Tupaia belangeri chinensis; assembly: GCF_000334495.1. Lineage (NCBI taxonomy): Eukaryota > Metazoa > Chordata > Mammalia > Scandentia > Tupaiidae > Tupaia > Tupaia belangeri. The sequence continues at coordinate 882,476 of NW_006199558.1, forward strand.
GAAAGTGAGAAATCACTCCTTAGGGAGGATGGCTATGCCACAATCGCTTCTCTTCTGTTCTCCTCTTGGGATCTTGGGCATGCATGCCCGTGTGCCCAGCATGAATTTCAAGCCACCAGGTGTAAGAATCAAACCACAGTTGGCCAGGTGAGAGTCCAGTGATGTAACTGCTATACTGTTAGTCCCAAATTATGCATATATGAATGACAGTGTTATTTGTTACTTAAGGACTTTAGAAAGTGTCTTTCTGGGACCAGCAATTAGCATAATGGCTATGTCGCTGGACTCCCACATAGTAGACCACGGTTCAAGTCCCAGACCCGGTGGCTTAAACTCACGCCGGGTGCATGTGCATGCGTGCCCAAGATCCCAAGAGGAGAATGGAGGAGAAGGGATTGTGGCGTGGCCATCCCCTCTGGGGGTGATTTCTTGTTTTCTATCTCTCTGTCTCTCTCTGTCTGTATGGCTAGCACACACATCTTATAGCAAAAACCTCTCCAAAAAAAAGAAAGAAAGTGTCTTTCTGAAAACATTCCCACTACAGAGATATGATTTACATCTGCCAAAAAGAGAGAGAGAGATGATGTTGTTTACTGAGCATCAAACACATGGGCTTATATTTGTTCTTTAAAAACATGAATACGTATTTTTATTTTAATAGATGCTCCACACAATATCATTGGTAATCCCTTTAGAGAGAGAGTTTGAAAAATTTGCCATGCATTGCTTGAAGTATGAAAATGCTTAATCTCAAAGTGTAAATAGATGAACCACAATTCAGAAATGTCAAATAAAATGCTGGAAACCAAGTGCAGTCAGCCGTGTGGCATACAGCAGGACAGTGCAAAGTGAGTGAAACTATGTTAAACATGAAGTTAATTCTTATTCATGGATTTAACTCTAAAGGGATTAGTCTTCCAAGTCTGTATATCAGTCCCTTTTCATCTTTCAAAATATTTCTAGCACACTTTGAAGTAAAATATATTTTAGACTGTGCTTATAGTGTATAGTGTATGTATGAAACACAAAACATTCACATGGTGTGAAGACCTTTGTATTACTTAAAATAACACCAACAACAAAAGTGCTTTCATTGCATCTGTAGAACACTCCCTAACCTTGAAGCCAGACTTAATTATTTGTATGGTTTTAGAAGTACATGTAAGAGGCTGTGGCAGTGACCTCACTGTAAGATTCTCAAATGAAGGCGAGGGTACATGAACCATGACTGAAAGCCTATTTCTTTAGATAGGTCATTTTAAAAGTTTGTAACCTATGTTCCTCAAACATATTCCATTAAAAATGGTTTCAAAGAATGTAATTTCACAGAAACATGTGCATTGAGATGGTCATGAGCATATGCATCGAACTACCTCATACAATTTTGAACTTTCAGTAAAAAACAGCTTGTTGAACATAAATAGCGAAGTAGTACTGGTTAATATAGCTTAATTAGAAAGAGAACATATTGACAAATCTCTGATGACATTTCTACTGTTTAGTCACTAGCCAGCCAACCCCATCTCAACCAGAAGGCAATTTCTTTTCTTGCTAGGTTCTGTCCTCTAATAAAACCTCTTGAGGTGGGCACATAAACCCCAGGCTGAATGGCTTGAGAAATGTGAATAGAAATTTGATTATCTAAGGCCTCGCCAATCAAGGAAGCCCAGGAGATGATCACCCCCTCTTGAACAAATCATTACACTGATCATGCACCTGGGAATCCCTACCCTTAATTTTTCCCTTAAAAACACATGTGAGGAACACCTCAGGGAAACCACGCCTTTTCAAAAAGAGCTGCCTGATCTCCTTGTTTTGCACATTGCAATAAAGCTGCACTTTCCTTCAAAAAATTCTTCAGAGAATTTCCTACAGAACTGATGCCTACAAGAACAACTGAATGGGCGGAAGGAATCTTACATATCCATGTACTGGAGATGTGAGTAACTTTTCTTCATGTTATGTTATCCCCATTTTTGGTTTAATTTTCACTTCATAGGTAACAAAAATTAGAAACTACATTTAACTTATATACACTGACCAATATATCTTCATGTTGATGCCAGCAGTGACATTTAATGATCAAAATACAGGAAATATTTATGCATAACATGTACAAAAAGTAGAATATGTGTGCTCAAAAATAATGGAATTTCAAGAGCCTTTGATTGCCTTATATGATCTCATATTACTTTCATGTTGGTGTTTGAAAGTAAAGAAAAAAATACTAGTGATGAGATCGAGCTGTCTGAAATAGCAATGAATGTTACTGGGAACAAAATTGCACTCTGGAGTAGAACAGAGGCAGCTGCTTAACAGAAGTGGAAAGCTGAGGTCCAATGCAGTGGGTCTTCTAGGATAGCAATATTGGAAGCTCAACCCATAGTTATTATTTTTATTGGGTGGCCCAGGTTATAAATGGCATTGACTTCATAAAGGAGATGAACCTAGAAAGATAGACCTAATATGACTATAGAAGGTAGCAATTTAAGAAAAAGCACAGTACTAGGGGTAAAAACCATACTTTGAGTGTAAGAAAATTATAGTGTTTTAAAGAATATGCCATATATGTGGAAAGCTTTAATGAGGCCAATAAATGAGAGCCTTGAAGTACTGACAAAGAACTGGATGTTTAATATGCTGTTAAACTAAAAGTCCTTAAAGGCTTTTGAGTACTGGAATGACAGAGTGAAAAAGATGAAAGAAGTTACTTAAGGAACAAAGAGAGATTAAAATTAAATGCTAAACTAGCTATGAAAGTGTTTTGCTCTTGCAGAGCAAAAATTTCAGGTAGTTAGTATGGTGATGAAGAGAGTGAAAATATGGGAAGGATACAGTAGTTTACTAAATCACATTTTGAATTTTAGACAAATACCATTCATTATCAACCACTGCATTCCAAACCATCACTATCTCTTGTTGGGCTACTTTAATATCTTAACTGGTCTTTCTGTTTCTGCCTTTATCTTAGCCTAGTTTCCCAGAAAGTAGAGGTGGGGCAAAAGTTTATACACTTATTTTGTATTAGAAAGTGCAATGCTAAGGAAGCAGAAATAAGAGGAACGGTAGGAAGGAAGAGAAGGAGGAAGATCCTACAGTAGGGTGCATTGCCATGCTAGCTTATTATAAACCCAAAACATGGCTCATTCCTTGACGATGACTTTTTCTTTTTTGTTAACGTTTTTGCCATAGGGTACAGGCACTTGCCAGAGAGGAGAGAGAGAGAGACAGTGACAGTGAAAGTGAGAAATCACCTCCAGGGGTATGGTCACACCACAATACCTTCTTCCCCATTCTCCTGGGATTTTAAGCACATGAATGTGGCATGATTGTCAGTCCTCCATATCTGGGACTTGAACCATGGTTGACCATGTGAGAGTCAGTGCCTTAACCACCACTTCACCTGCTGGCCTCCAAGATGACATTTTAAGGGACCTTATGAAGTAATAAATCATAAGATAATCTGCCCTATAGAAGAGAGGGGAAAACATTATTCACTGGCTTCCTTCTATACTAATGGGCAAAGATTCATACTAGACCAGTAACTCCCCTACAATTCCAAACTGTGCTTGCAGGGACTCAAAAGATTCCACACATCTCACACCTCACTGACTTTAAGAAAGTCCTAACTATGTATAAATTTTGAGAAGTTTTTGTACCAAAATAAATTCATACTTTAATTGTAAAAGAAAGAAAGAAGTCCTTAGAACAGAAGAGGAATGAGGAATAGGCAAGAAGAAAGGTAGTACCAGGCTGCATCCACTTGATTTGGAAGCCATGGTGGCTGAATTACCAGAGACAGGAGTAGCTCAGAGAATCTGTAGAGACTTCCTGAGAAGTATCTGATACATCTCCCTTCAGCCTTCTATCTATACAGCACTTCAAACATTCACTGCAGAAACTAAGTTAAGATCATGTTCTTCATCAACAGTTCCCTATCATATTTAGGATACAATGCAAACTCTTCACCGGGAAATCAGACAATTCTTCAACCATATCTCTTCTTTGCTTCCTTGCTGTAGCTGGGCCAGTTTTTTGTTTGTTTGTTTGTTTGCTTGCTATTTCTTAAACATGCAGAGCTTCTTTTCTATCTCAGCAGCTGGATACCTAGGTGTTTCCATTCCTAGACATACTCTAACATAATTATATCTTCGTATGTTTCCCTCAAGGCATCTGGTCTTTACCCAAATGTCACCTTCTCAGAGATGTCTTCCCTATCTCAATGTATTTACCTACTCCCACAACATTTTACTTTCAATTGGTTATCTGCCATTTATGTTATATCAGACCTCGAAATATATATTCATTTATTTACTGCTCCACGGTCTGCTTCTCTAAATATAATGCAAATTCCATAAAGTCAGAAAATGTATTTGTTTTGTACACTTCTATTTTACCAGAACCTGGAATATGGTAGGCACCAGATAAATATTTACTGAATGACTGAATATAGGACTTTAATTTTACTATAACACTTTATATTAAAAAGGACAGCCCTGGTAGAAGACAAGTAATTTTCAATTTTTGAAGAGTGACCTTATAAATTATTATTCCATTGCGATGCTGAAGAGAATGTTAATATTTGGGTAAGTAGCTATTACATAAGTGATCATATGTTTCATTGTTTAAACTTAGAAAGTACAAGGAGGCACTATTAATAATCAAACCAGAAAAAAAGCACATGGTCACCTTGTGTCCTGGGTATTCTATGAGGTGTTCTTACATATCATGGCTTCTCCTTCTAATGATATAAAATGTTTATTTTCATTAGATTACTTTGTATCAAATAATCTGTGGTTTTGATTCAGGAAAGGCCTTTTAAATAACTTCTGGCAGGAAAACTTACTCCCTGCTTAAGAGACCAAAGGAAAATAGATTCCTCATCATTTCAAACATTCATGCCATACCGAGTTCTCAGTGCATCTTTGTTCATTACCCTGTGCCCTGTCATCTCCTCTAGCAGTAAAATATTGAAGTATACTTTACAATTAACTTTGCAGGAATTTATGTATATATGCCCTGAAAAATGGTGATTTCCAGTCAAGTTCTCCAATGTTATATTATTATTTTTATAATAGACGAGGGGAAATAAAATATTCCTCTCATTAAATTTATAACCTGTGAGCATTCATTGGTGAAACAAATCTGAGGTAGTAAATACTTGTAACTGAAAAGGCTAAAACCTCTAGGAGAGGAGAGTATGAAGTTAGATATATGATTGGATGACCAAAAAAGTCTATGAAAAATACATATTGTAAGAAAAACTATGCATAGATTTCAAAAAATTTTTGCACAGAATAAAATTTTTGTAAAAAATAAAATTTTGCACAAAAATTCTATTTTTCCATGAAATTTTGGAAGTATGCTCATGTAGTATCTCTATAAGGTCAACTTTTGAATAACTATGTTGATGATAGAATCAGAAGGTAGTTAATAAAGTTCACATATTCATCTATTTGTGTTATTAATTTTACTCTTT
>NW_006199558.1:887985-922380 GCF_000334495.1 Tupaia belangeri chinensis
GACAAGAATACTTACAGAATTACCTTAAACTTATATGTCAGTTTACTGTTTTTGAACTCATGTTCGTGCATACATTGCTTTATATTGTTCTAACAACAACAACAACAGAAACCCTTATTTCAGACAGCATTGTTGTTTCTGCTTTACAGATATGGGAGCTGATCCTCAAGGAAAATTGCCTTGCCTAGGGTTATACAAAGCTTGACCTAGGACTGAAACCAGGTTTCCTATATTCACACTCCTATTCCTTATTATAAGACTGTAACTTTTAATTTTAGGATTCTAAAGAAATGTGAAATCAAAATTGAATCTTACTATTTTTGTTTGTCATCTTATGGTGATTTTCAGTAGAGATTGTCAAACTCAGTGGCAGTATAAGAACAAATATTAATGGAAAATTAAAAATACGATCATATTCAACCGTCCTTGATTGTAACCACTAGGGTGGGAGACAGGAAACTAAACACAGTTTTTAAGTTGCCATTTTGTAATTTGATTCCTCTTTAAGTGATGAAATTAGTAAAACTCCGATTCTATGCTTATTACTTCAATTTTCCACTTAAGGGGAAATCAATGGAATAGTATTTTTGTTTGTTCATTTCAAGACTATAACAATGACAATAATACAAAATCCTCTATTCAGATCATTAAGATAATGGTTTAAAGTAGTGATGGAGCACATTCTAAGAACATTTACATTATCTAATTGATGAAGCACTCAGATGCATGACCCAGAAATTGTATATCTAAGAAATTTTCATAGATATTTTGCATCCTTTTAGCTGAAAAGGAAAACCTTTGTGCATGTCACCTGCACTTGCAGTGACTGCCAGGAGACTGGGAGGTTGCTATTAATAAGGATCCCTGCTGTCACTGCACTCCATGATTTATCACCTTCACATCTCTAAATGGGAGGAGGTCAGATTAGACAGAGGAAGCCATTCATTCAAAGGTGGCATTTCTCCTTCCACAGCCAGTGCTTTAAAATATAGTAATTCATACTTAATTAATGGCTGTCTTTTGTGACATGATGGTTCTGTTCATTGAGGTTTACAATACAAACTACTACTTTTAAATATAATTTTTCAGTGATATTACCATCAAGATTAGAAATGTTCATCTGCCATTAAGAGTCCAGGCTCCTTTTCCTTATTGACATTTGCTATAATATCAAGGTCCATTCAGTGGGTAAAGATAGGGATCTTAGAAATTAAAACGCTATGCTATGTATTACTCTTTTTCTAAACTAATTTATTGTCAGTGACATTTGTTTACTTTTTCTCTTTCATTAATATTTATGAAAGCATACAAATATTTTATGGCCCTAATAGATGAGATAGCAATGCTTTCTTGACTGTCGTTATCTTTAAAAGGCAGCTCAATAATAAATAGTTGAGGTATTTAAAATGTTAACACCAAACCCGTTTTTACCAATAGTGTTTCCTTATCTCTTAGAACTAAAATTTATAGTAAATGGAAATAAATGTATCATTTCTTGGCAATATTTATCTAGGACCTGAGAGGTTGAATTTACATTCTACTTGTTCTTTAACTATCCCATAAATTTTGTAATAAGTCCAATAGAGAGCAATGTTTCTTTAAGAAATCAACTAATTAAGAATAAACCTTTCACTCTCTCTGGTACTGTAATACTACACATTCTCATTTCAGATTTTCTTTTCAGTTACTGCATGTTAATGTATTCTTCTTATTATGTGATGAGTTTTCCTGAGAACGTAGTTCCTCTCAGAACACTATCACTTCCCTTGATAGGCAGATTATTACGTGGTCACACACAGACTAAGTGCTAAGTGATATGAAAACACATTTATTACTTCCTATAAGCCCTCAGAGTTGTGATAGTGGAAACAGGTCTGCCCAATTCAACGCAATAGCTACCAACTAATGTCTTTGCATTGCACTTAGGACTATATCCAAAGAAATATTTCTTGCCTATTTTATGTGACATTTCAGCTTTCCATAAAGAATTATAAGGGTCTCAACTTTTAAAAACTATAAATGTAAACTTTAAAAGTGAAGGGAAATTCTCTGATTCAGAAATAAGAAAACATGAATTCGGCGAGAAGAGTAAGTGCTGAAATCTGTACAAGGGGACTTTAAAAAGTTTGCAGAAAAAATGTAATTAAAGTATGAGTTTATTTTGATGCAAAATAATTTTGAAATCTATACTTTAAAAAAAATACATTTTCCATGAGCTTTTGAAGAATCTACACATTTGCCAGAGGTATTTTTTTCATTCATTTTTGATGGGGTAGGGTTTGGTTTTAAAAGTTATAAATGGGGACCAGCAGTTAGCGTAATGTCTATGTTGCTGGATTCCCATGTAGTCGACCACGGTTCGAGTCCCGAACCCAGTGGCTTAAACTCATGCCGGGCACTTGTGCGTGCATGCCCAAGATCCCGAGAGGAGAATGGAGGAGAAGAGATTGCGGCGTGGTCATCCCCCTGGGGGGTTATTTCTCACTTTCTGTCTCTCTGTCTCTCTCTGTCTTTCTGGCGAGCACACGCACCCTATAGCAAAAACCTCTCAAAAACAAAAAAGTTACAAATGTACTGGACATATGATAAAATCCTAAAGCAACTTAAAATAGGTAGTCAAATTACAGACTTCTGTTACATGCCAGACTCCCCTATGAGGTGAATCTATTGGTGGGTAAACTAAAGACAGAGTTTGAAGATAATTTTTCATCTTGACATTGTCACTGTTTGGAAGTGAATAAAAAGAAGATTATACTATGAGAGAAAATAACTACACATATGATTTAAAGGGTTTGATGTATGGTCTAAAATAGTGATTGGCAATGTTTTTCTATCAAAGGCCAGATTATAAATTTTTAGGCTTATGAACTATGTGGTCCCTGATAGAACTACTCAATTCTGCCACTGTAATGAAACAACAGTTAAGGACTAAATAATAATATGACCATGTTTTGATAAAACTTTATTCATATAATCACAGAGCAGGCCGAATTTGTTTTGTAGGCTATAGTTACCTAAAGCCTTCCTAAAACCACTTAAAGCAGTTTTTAGTTACTCCTTAGTGATAAATACCCATGAACTTGGGAGACCATAAACACACTTTATATCCAGAGAAAATATTTTAAGCCCAGGCTCTAAAGAATTTCCATAAATAATGTTTCAAGAAACATGAGTTCAACAAGAAAGAAACATCTATAATCAAAAGTCAGTAAAACAATACTTTACAGTTCAGATGTGCAAAGACAACAGATAATGAAATTATAAAACATAAAATATAGTCTAGGAATGTTTCAAGGAATGGTTGTATACAGTAAAGGTATGCCAAAATAAGAATAGGCTATAAAATGACTATGAAATTTGAAAAAGCCAATAAAGTGATCATAACTAAAAGATATAATTAATTTTAGAAGTTCAGTGCAGATAAGATACAGCAGAAGAGAGAATTAATGAGTTGAAATATCGACTACAGAAATCATTCACAGTGTCACAGACATTTGAATGTATATATGACAGACAAAGAATGAGAAGATATAACCTATTCAATCAATATTCTAAGCACAGAATGGAGAGAGAATGAGGGAAGGCAGTTATTAAAAGAAATATTGACTAAGAATTTTTCAGTATTGATGAAAGATACTAGTTATCAGATTCAAAAAGCCAAATGAATTCCTAGAAGCATATAGTGTAGGTGCATATAATCACACTCGACAGCATGTTATAAATAAAGATATCTATTATAGGGAACCAGCAGTTAGTGTAATGGCTATGTCGCTGGATTCCCACGCAGTCGACCGCGGTTCGTGTCCCGCACCTGTTGGCTTAAACTGATGCCGGGCGTATGTGCGTGCCCAAGATCCTGAGAGGAGCATAGAGGAGAAGGGATTGTGGTGTGGCCATCCCCCCTGGGGGGTGATTTCCTGCTTTCTGTCTCTCTGTCTCTCTCTGTCTGGTGAGCGCACACGCCCTATGGCGAAAACCTCTCAAAAAAAAAAAAAAAGATATTATGTTTTCTCAAACTACAGAGAGAAAAATACTTATTACTTGGAATTATATACTGGACAGAGCAGTCTTTCATGATAGTGAACTAAAGACATGTCCAATACTAGTGAATTGAAGCAGTTTACCAACTATATATTCTTATAATAAAACTTCTAAAGAATATGCTTTATAAAGAAGTTATTAACCCAAAGTTCTAAAAAATAGTACATATATATTTAACCTATAGTTGGCTAAGTTAATAAGAATGTCTAATATTTGGGGCATAAAACATTTAAGAACTATATACATAAAATAAGATCATGCTAATTGGGAGAGGTGATTAGTTTGAAGTATTTAAAGATACTTACATTATTGGGAAGGAAGAGAAAGAGAATAATTAACTTTAGAATTTGTGTTTGTTATCTATTTATGATAAAACGACAATTAAACCCACTATAAAAATAATAGCAAAGTATAGAACTTCCAAACTAGAAGATCAAAAAAATTAATGAAAGGAAGTTGGGAGATTTAACTGTTTACAAGTAGAATTAAGTACATTTGCACAGGGGTCAGCAGTGGCATGGTCATTAAGGGCTCTGGGCTCCAACATGGCTGACTATGGTTTGAGTCTTAGAATTGGTGGCTTGCTTTCTCACTTTCCTCTCTCTTACTCTCGCTCTGTCCCTCTCTGTTCAATAAAGTGAATAAATAAATGAAATAGGTTTTTGAAAAAAGTACATTTGCACAGAGGGAGGAATAAACATAATGTCTGTTGATTAAGAATATTTAATATTTAGTAGTCACTTTAAAATAGTAAATATAATATATATAATATTATAGATATAAAATTTTATATTTTAACTATAAAATATTGAAGTAGCTGAATCTGTAGTAAAAATAAAAATGCAGCTATAATTTTGCACCTATATCCAAATAATAGTATTGCAAGTATGAATGGCTGTTCATCATTATGTGAATATTGCTAACTCAAAGTAACAGTCAACAAATGTAAACATTGTGAAATCCAATCTTCCTGTTCGTTGAGCTTCCAGGAACAATTGCAGAGCACCAGACTCACAGGAGGCCAATTATTACAATATAGCCTCTAGGCTCACATAATCACAACATCTGTAAAAGTCCCCTTCATGGATGGTTTACAGTAGATTTGATTACAGCTTTCATGTTGTACTAGAGGCTTTAGCATATACTGTGCTAATAATACCAGCAAACAATTAATTTAAAGCTAGATAGTCAAAATAATTACTTTTAACTGGCAATAATTTATAAAGTGTAATTTTTTCTAATATGACACAAATCATTGATTTTATCTTTTATAAAACTTTTTAAAAGTTAATTATCTACTAGCTTTGCATATTTTAGAACATGAATAAAAACTACTCAACTACACTATCTTAATTTATAATTCCAATACAAATTTATATTACCAAGATGATGATAAAATATAAATATTCAAACACAAACTTATAAATATGATCACACAATTTCCTAAGTGTTCTAACTACTTTCAATAGAAAGTTCAGCTGATAATTTGAAGAAAAGCAGTTTTAACTTTAATAAATCCAAGATATATGTCAAACAAATAAAAAAACTGTTTAGGGGGAACCAGCAGTTAGCGTAATGGCTATGTCGCTGGATTCCCACGTAGTCGACCGCGGTTCGCGTCCCGGACCCGGTGGCTTAGAACTCACGCCGGGTGCGTGTGTGTGCGTGCCCAAGATCCTGAGAAGAGAATGGAGGAGAAAGGATTGCGGCGTGACCATCCCCCCTGGGGGGTGATTTCTTGCTTTCTTTCTCTGTGTCTCTCTCTGTCTGTCTGGCGAGCGCACGCGACCTATAGCGAAAAAAAACTCTCAAAAAAAAAAAAAAACTGTTTAGGAAGCCTGAAGATCTAATTGTTCCTTATAAAACCTCAAGAAAAGTTTGGTCATATTAAGCACTTTTTAAGATTTTTATATTAAAAATATTAATCCAGGGGCCAGCAGGTGAAATAGTGTTTAAGGCACTGTACTTCCATGTATTCAACTGCAGTTCAAGTCCTAGACCTGGTAGCTTAAAATTCACACCCAGTGGGTGGATGTGTGTGCCCAAAAATCCTGAGAGGAGAAGGGATAACAGTGTGGCCATCCCCTCTGGGGAGTGATTTCTCGCTTTCTGTGTCTCTGTCTTTCTTGGTCTCTCTAGTGAGCACATGCACCCTATAGCAAAAATCTCTCAAAAAATTAATCCATTTCAGCATATGAATGTTGTTCTGGGTTTTCATTAACAACATGTATTTCATTAGTGACTGAACAGATGTTAAAATAAACCCTTCTTTTGTGGGCAAGGCAAATCTAAAATCTGTTAACCTAAGGTTGAAAAAGATACAATGTCATTGACCTTACAATTCTGGTCAATATATGACATCTTTGCAAATAGAATCACTTTTACAGAAACATACTTCGAGTATATTTCCTAAAGAGTTTTTAAACATGGTTATTTGTCATGAAGGATTTATATCATTGCATATATAAGTATTTCCACGAGGAGGCTGTATCAGTATATGAATGATAGTTCCTACCACTCATCATGTACCGTCTGTGGGTTCAAAACCTTCAGAAAGAGCTGCAAACTGACAATTTATTTTTTAAATTATTTATTTGTTTTATTTATTATTATTTTTAAATTTGCTATAGGGCATATGTGCTCACCAGAGAGAAAGAGGGAAAGTGAGAAAGCAAGCCACCAGGTCTGGGACTTAAACCATGATTGGCCATGTGGGAGTCCAGTGCCTCATTCATCACACCACCCACTGGCCCTGCAAACTGACCATTTCTAAAAACCCTATAGTCTTGCCAAAAACATCCTCTAAACTGTTCTTTTTATATGAGAACTATCTTCCTAATAAGCAAACTAGTAAGTCATCCTATTCCCAAAATTTTTTATTAGGTCTCTAGCATCAATAAATAAGCAAACTAACAAAAACTGGCAACACTTGCTATAGCATATAAAACAACTCCACGTTGTTTTAATACCTTCTTTTCTGAGTATTGCCTTAACATAAACAGTACTCCTACTCTGCTGGTAACCAGATTATCCCACAGCCACGTGTGTGCAGGCATTATTTCCTCTATTTGAATGCCTCTTACAACTTGCAGATCTTAACCAAAATGTAGCTTCTCAAGACACTTCTATGCAGCACATAATCTCAACTGGACCGAGTTGAATGGTTTCTCCTTTGTGCTCACAGATGTTAAAACTATTTCTACACTCTATTGGGTATATGTATAGGCACATATACATGTATATTTTTATACATAAATAGAACCAAGCATATACTTGAACTTAACAGTTACTGAAAACAGTCAACTCAAAAAGTTAGGTAAATGGGTTAACAAGGATTGTTAGCATTTCTGGGTAGTTTAACAATAAAAAATTCAAGGTAGCTTTTATCACCTTGACTCATTCTTCAACATAATTTCCCTTAATTATTTATAGCCATATTATACATACCATGCATTAAATATGGTTCCAGACTTTCCAGAAAAAAAAAAGACATGTAAATCATTGTTTTAGCTTTTCTCAAAGCTCTCATCTATTGCTCACTTGATCAGAGATTATGCAAACACATTAGTTGGAGGGATAACTTAAAATTTTCTGTGTGAAGTAGTTGCAATAAGACCAGGATTATTATTACATGGGGATAAGTGACTCAGATTTTTAAAACTCTTAGAGAATGTAAATTGTTTGATCAGTTATTCATTACATTGTTAAATTGCTTATCCTTCATTCCAATCAAAGATGATAAATAAATCCTGCAAATCTTTATTCTAAACACATAATTACTAATTCATTGTTCTAAGAAATTTAATTTCCTATAACATGATTATTCAATCCTTCCTTAAATTAAATAACTCACAATAAGACAAAAAGGCTATGGACAGACAGGATCACTGCTTGACAATATTGACGCCTTTTTTATTAAAGAAGAATTAAAATTAAATAAATGATATTTACAAATAGTCTAGACTTCAAAAATGGACAAACAATAAAATAAAGAGAAGGGAATGAAACTATACATATCTTATATAGTTTTTTATGAACACATCAAAAGAAAATTAGATTTATATCTAAATTCTTTTTTCTTTTTTTGGAGAGGTTCTTGCTATAGGGTGCGTGTGCTCGCCAGACAGAGAGAGACAGAAAGACAGAAAGCGAGAAATAACCCCCCAGGGGGGATGGCCACACAGCAATCCCTTCTCCTCCATTCTCCTCTTGGGATTTTGGGCACACATGCACACACGCCCAGCGTGAGTTTAAGCCACCAGGTCCAGGACTCGAACCGCAGTCGACTATGTGGGAGTCCAGTGACATAGCCATTACGCTAACTGCTGGTCCCTCTAAAATATTTTTAAAATCTAAATTTGCATTTCAACAAAATTTTTAGTAAATATGAAATGAACCAATATAGTAAACTAAGAGATCATAGTACTTTAAAAAGTCTTCAAGAAGTCAATTTAGTCAACTCCAGCCTTCTGGCAAATATGGTATTTCTAATGAACCAATTAAAGAAAATTCAGCTGAATTTCCCTGATTACATAGTTCATTAAGTCAAAAGGAAAAATTATGCAAAACGGGACAAGAATTTCAAGAGGCTGATTTGTCACAGCCTAATGTAGGGAGGAAGAGTTTGAAAGTATACAACATTACAGAAAATCCTGATAGCCCTAAGAGATGCTAGAGATAATAGACACTTTACATAAAAATACATGAGATAAATGATGAATAATTTTTTATTAAAATGATAGTAGGAAATATAAACCAAATATGAAAATTTATTTGTGAGAAACAGATACTTGAAAAAGAGTATGAGGTATAAAAATATAGATCTATAAACAGAAAATAGTTCAGAAACTTAATAGCTAAAAGTTCAGTATAATGGAGAAAAATGAGTTTTACCATTGTTTAGCCCATACAATATGAATTTTTAATGTCATACGTAAATTTGTTATCTTAGCTTGGCCACTTTCTCACATAACTATGAATATGCTTTAAAATTATAAAGGACTGGCGTGGTGGTTGCATTGCTGAACTCCCATGTAGTCAACCGTGATTCAAGTTCCTGACCCAGCAACTTGAAACTCATACCGGGAACATGTGCATGCATGTCGAAGACCCCTAGAGGAGAGCGGAGAAGGGAGTGCAGCATGGCCATCCTCCTCTGGGGGGTGATTTCTCACTTTCTGCCTCTTGGTGTCTCTGGCAAGTGGATGCACCCTTTAGCAAGAATCTCTCAAAAATATATAATAAAGTCCTGGCAATTGAACAGTGGAGCAGCAGTAACACAATGCTCTGCATGTCTGACACCTATTGGGAAGACTCATGGTTCACATTCCCAGACCCTCTCCCCTCCAAACACACAGGTGTGCAGGATACCCATGTTCCTAGGATGAAGATAACAGGGGGATCATGGTCTGAACCCCATTGTGGGTATCTGTCTCTTTCTGTATCTCTCTGCATAAAAATTAATTATAAAGTCAGGAAAGACTTCCCAGCCTTTATATGTGTTGATAAGACATGCCAGGCAATAGCAGTAAGTTTAACACTTCTCACCAGTACTACAGGTGACCTTATGAAGAACAGTAAATAACACAGGTTGGAAATAACAAATGCTTTATTATTTGGAAGTTTCCTAGAGGAAACTGGAGGAGGAAGGACTGTAGTTTGGCCATCCCCCAGGGGAGGTGGGTGATTTCTCATTTTCTGTCTGTCTGTCTCTCTGATAAGTACATGCGTCCTATAGCAAAAATCTCTCAAAATTTTTTTGTTTGAATTACATTTTCATTTAATTTAGTTACACATTCCATAACTAAGTGAAAATGCTATGCATTTCACCTGCTTTGATTCTACTGAAGAGGAGCTGGTTCCTTTGTGGAACTTTATATGGACGCATATTGACAATCTTTCATCTTATCTCCTAACTGGTTATGACCCTACATTTCTGCACATATTCTAAAATTGTATGGTACTATCAAGAAATAAGTTCAATTTTCCTTAAAAGCATGCCAAAAACTACTACTTAACAAAATAGTAATTACCAGAGCCTTAGTCCCCATCTCAGAATATACCAAGGTTATTTTTTTCCTAGACAGAAATCTAAACAGATTGATTTTGTAATGATTTAGCAAAACCAAATCTCACCACTGGGTGTGCACTTTGCCGGTTCAGTGATATTAGACTTTGAATAGATTGTTAGAAGTAAAATAAATTCAACTACTTATGTGTGGAAGGACACTGAATTTTAAAAGAAGGTTTATGAAGTCCCATGCCCCTTGACCTTCTCTTATTACTATTGCCCGTTGAACCTTTTCAAGATGAATGGTGTATATCTTTATCTATGACAGTCCATTTAGCAATCACAATATTTCCTATAAGTTAGATAAATTGACCAGTCACTTAACAAGAAGAAAGGCCAACATCAATTGCAGCAAAGGTCACTCAATCCAGTTTTGTTCTATATTAAATTGTCATCAGATCTGAACAGCGATTTCATCAATAATATATCTAACTAGAATGTACCAAAATTTAGAAATCAACTGTCTGCCCTTTGCGATAAATGAAGTAGGTAAATAAGTCATAACTCTCCAAGGGAAACTCAAAGAATATTGAACCCAAAATTATGTTCTCCCAAGATTCTCATTTATCATTTAAACTCAAGATGACTTTTAGAGAGAACTCTGTTGGTTGAAGTGTTTGTCCTTACAATATTACACAAGCAAATGTCATATGGACTTTATAAATATAAGTTTGACTTTCTCTGCCTAGCCAAGCTATGAATATGTGAAAGAAGCAAAATATATTCTTACATTATGATCTGAATATAATAATGAGAATTCTGTCACATAAATCCAAAGTAAGAGGTGATCTACAGGTCAATTGACCTGAATTCTTCCAGAGATTCAAAGCCATAAAGAATAGAGAGAGACTGAAGGACTCAGATTGGGAGAGAAAAAGGAGAAAATTTAGCCAATGCAATGAGTGGGTTTGGGTACATACAAGACTGAAAAACAACTGCACAACCATAAATGACATTTTAAGGAAAATCAGAGAAATCTGAAAATGTGGGTCACTGAAAACTACTATTGAATTAACATTTATTTTCTTTTAGGTGTGGTAATGGTGATGTAGCTATATAGAAGGTCTTTGTTTCCGGTGCAAAGTCAAAATGCAAAGTCAAATATTTACAGCGGAGTGTCATAAAACTAGACAACTTTCATTGATTTGGCAAAGTGTGTGTGTATGTAAGAGATTAATAGTTATGGATATAAGACAGAGGCAAACAGGGGTACATTATTTATTCTTTCAACTTTTTTGTGAGTTTTGAAAAATTCTGTTAAAAAGAAAAGCATACCATGTTATTCCTCTGCACAAAACCTTGTCCCAGCTTCCCCTTTTATTTAGAATCAAAACCAGTGTTTACAGCAGTCCACTTGATTCTTTTTCTTATAGTCCCTCTGACCACTTTGTATACAATTATTCCCTTTTTGTTACTTCATGTCAGTTACACTGGCATTTTTTTCTTCTTCTTTGCTGTTCTTCAAATATATTGTATGTGCTACCTTCATACTGCGTATTCCCTTAGCCTGGAACATTATTTGTCTATATGTATTGACTTGTGAATTACATATATCTCAATGAAACCTATTCTAACCACTTTATTTTACATTATTATCTGAATGAACACATTAATACCCTGTATTTTTTACTCATTAAATTTTTAAATTATTATATATTTGATTACATAGTATTTTTGCTTTTATTTTCAGCATCATCCCAAAGTCAAGTCCAACAGGGATGGATCTTTGAATTCCTTTTTTACCACTGAAAAGCCTAGAAATGATCCTGGCATGATAAGTTCTTAATTGAAAGAATAATGAAGAGCTTTCCTTGTAGTTGGAAAATGACAGATCTGGGGCTAGCAGGTGACATGGTGATTAAGGCTTTAGACTCCCACATGGCCAACTGTGTGTTTTGAGTCCCAGACCCAGCAGCTTGAAACTCACACTGGGTACATGTGTGTGCATGCCCCAAATCCCAAGAGACTGAATGGAGGACTTGCCTCATGACCATGACCACTAGGGGTGATTTCTTGCTTTCTGTCTGTCTCTCCAATGAGAACATGTGCCCTAGAGCCAAAATCTCTTAAAAAAAAAGAAAGAAAGAAAGAAAGAAAGATCTAATTACAATTTTGTGATGATATACAATGAATTGAGAAATAGCAAAGCTCCAAGGAAAAAAACACTAAGCACAGGGAGATAAGAGTTGGGGAGAAGATCCAAAGAATAAGGAGTTAGAATAATAAATGACTTGATGATATCATAGAGTTCTGCTCACTTTAGGTATATGAATAAGGAAGAGATGAACCAACATGTGGTGTGGTGATTAAGGTTCTGGACACTCCCACATGGCTGACCATGGTTCAAGTCCTGGACCTGGTGGCTTGCATTCTTGCTTTCCTTTCTCTCTCTCTCTGTTTGTGTGTGTGTCTGGTCAAATTTTAAAAATTAATGAATTAATAAATTAAATAATTCTTTTAAAAAGGAAAAGAAAGAGATAAATATAGTCACTAATATAATACAAATTTATATTAACATATACTTATTTTATAACTAATTTTATTGCTAATTTATTAATAATATATTTATTAATATAAATATATAAAATATATAAATATTTGGTAATGTGAAAGGATTATATATAATGAAAAGATTTAGGATTAATGTAATACCACACATTTGTGTGAGATATTTGATAAGTAATGTGCAAGAAACAGTCAATCTGAATTGAAAGAAAAAGGCTACACTTGTTAGTACTATTAAGTATCCTAATCCAATGATGACACTTAAGTTATTGTTGAGATTGTGTGTTACCTACCTTCAAAACTCATTTGCAAAAGATTCTGAGCCATTATTGATACTAGCTGTCCTACAATGTCAGGGGATATTGGCAAATGGAACCCAATGTTTTCCATGTGGCAAAGTTCTCTAATAAATTCTCCATATTTCTCTATTTTTTTAGTTTTTTTTTTTCTCCCCATAGGATGTGTGTGTTTGCTAGAAAGAGAAAGAGAGATAGCAGAGGCAAAGGGATAAATCCGCTCCCCCCAACCCCCAGGGATGGTCTTGCCACAATCCCTTTTCCTCCATTCTCCTCCTGGGATCTTGGACACACATGCATATATACTCAGTGTGAGTTTCAAGCCACTGGTTCTGGGGCTTGAACCACAGTCAGTTATGTGGGAGTACAATGCCTTTAGCACCACACCACGTGCTGGCCCAAATTCTCCATATTTCAAGATCTAGTATCACAGATGCAGTCATGAACTAACTTGACACCACGAGAAACAAATACCCTATGGGTCTGTCATGAAATCTTTGTGAAAGCATTTAAACTTGGAATGGAGAGAGATGGAAACCTAAAAGTTGGAAGGCATGAAATTCAGTTTCTTTCCAGGTTATGGATTACATTGTCTCTTTTCCCTTTTGGGGTATTAGAAGGTTATTTAGTAAATTAGTGATGAGTATGACCAAAATTAACCCATGACATGATTCTAAGCTCAGGGATAGTTATCTTGAACTAGAGACTGAGGTCATGGCTTCATTTAAAAAGGATTGGAAGACTTTCTATGTGTTTAATGTATATCATTGTTTCAAAAAAGAAAACACTAAGGACAATTTATTTTGCACTCTTGATTTATAAAACAGAATACATTGGTTCTGAAGCCTTATCTAAGAATAGATTTAAATGAAAACATGTTTTGATTATAGTCACTTGGCTTATAAACAAATTTTCTAGAACACAATCAACCTCAACATCTTAAACATCTCCACGTTTTACGCTTTTAAACTCATGGCTTAGGGTAAAACATTTGATGGATTTAAAAATAAACATCTTTAGGGCAGGTGACTGGAAAATTCATTTTTAAGTTATTGGTCACCAAAAAATAGTTAACTATTCAATAATTAATGGTGTTGTCCCTTGGCTGAGACTTAAGTCAGTGAGCCCATGAGGATGTCATTTACCATTAGTTTGTGATGATAATTCAGTTGAACTAGAGTTATTTTTTTCTTCATAAAGCTATTCCACAGAAAGGATCCATCAGGAAAAAAACACATTTCTAAGCAAATCCTACGATTATGTTTATCCAGAATCATCTCTGGCATTTAATCTCTACATAATCCTGTCTCACCTGAAGTAGAGGGTCAATAGTTTATCTATAAAGCACTACTTTCTACAACACACTAACTTTAGATTTTCTTTTGATTTATTTAAATCCAGTTGATGCTCAATAAATATTTGTATACTTTGTTTTACTCTTAGTAATTTATATCTAAATAAAAACTATTTCAATGAATCTTCCTCTTATCTTAAATCTAAGCATATCTTTATGGTTATTTGTAATATATATAGAATTGTTCAAGTATCTTAAAAATTAAATAATGTAGGTCAAGATTTTTGAAAACTAGGTATTTCATTTATATTATTCTAACCTTAAATTTTACCTTCCTTGTATTTATTGCCTTTCATGCTAACATGGAAAATTGTAAGTTGTGTCAAAAGACATAAGCTAGAAGTTGGTTTTGAATAGTGGTAATAGAAACATTCATATCATAATTCCATGTGTTCATTTTTTTCACATATTGATTGACACCTAATTATGTAGTCTCTGTAAGTAAAACAAAGAAATGCTTAAAAACATTAAATTTTATTATGTATTCTTTTATAAAATTATTTTATTTTTAGTGATTTAGACAAATCATACTTTATCATACTCAAAGACCTATTTAATCAAAAAAGATCTTAATTATATCATAGTTTACTTTATGTGATTATAATTTAAATAATTAATGTTGTACTCAGAAGGCAAACCAGGGAACAGCAGTTTGCCTAATGTCTATGTCGCTGGACTTGACCATGGTTCAAGTCCCGGATCCAGTGGCTTAAACTCACACCAGGTGCGTGTGCGTGCATGCCCAAGATCCCGAGGGGAAAATGGAGGAGAAGGGATTGTGGCATGGTCATCCCCCTGGGGGCTAATTTCTCACTTTCTGTCTCTCTGTCTCTGTCTTTCTGGGGAGTGCAATTGTCCTATAGCAAAAGTCTCTCAAAAGAAAAAAAAGGGGGCGGCAAATCAAATATTTTGTTAACAGGGAATAATATATATTTTAAGAATTATAATTACAATTACAATAATCTGGTTTAATACTGGGTTTTCTCAAAACCTTATCTTAAAATCATTCTGAATATGGTATTACAGAATATATTTTGCATCTTTCTAAGGAACAAAGTTAGTCCTGCCAGTGAACCAGGTTTAGCACTGGTTACCAGAAAAAGGGCTAATTTATCATTTGAAAATTGACCAGTGATAGTTTTAATCTGACTTTTGAACTTTATTATTGCACAGATCTTCCTAGAAATCTCTCTTCTATTCCAAGGACTAAATACAGCATGAAAATCGAATCCCTTTATCTCCTTAATATATTTCAAAATATCCAGTAGATTTGGAGATAGAGTATTAGCCTATAACTATTACCATTACTTTAGCACTAATATTTTTTTCAAAGTGTACATAAATATTTGCTCTGGTAGTATATCCAACACTGTGTGAGGACAGGGTCATATGTGGGGCTGGGGTTTGTTTCCTGGACTAGCTTGAACAATCTAGGCATGGTGGCAAACTCTGTAATCTTAGCTAACTGAAAAGTTGGGGCAGAGAATTGCCAAAGCAAGCCTCTGACAAAAATACCTATTTTGGGGACCAGCAGTTAGCTAATGGCTATGTCGCTAGACTCCCATGTAGCCTACCATGGTTCGAGTCCCGGACCCAATGGCTGAAACTCATGCTGGGCACGTGTGCATGCATGCCCAAGATCCCGAGAGGAGAAGAGAGGAGAAGGGATTGAGGCATGGCCATCCTCCCTGGGGGGTGATTTCTCCCTTTCTATCTCTCTGTCTCTCTCTGTCTTTCTGGCGAGTGCATGCTCCCTATAGCAAAAACCTCTAAAAAAATGAATAAATATCTATTTTTCTCCTATCCTCCTCCCCCTCTTCCTCTCACTCATACAAAAAAGGAATTATCATGAGATCCAGCAATTTTGTCTCTCAACACAAAAAGAACTAAAAGCAGGGACTCAGATAGTTGCACACCCACGGTCATAGCAGCATCATTCACAATAGCCAAAAGGTGGAAGCAACCAATATGTCTATTGATGGATGACTATAGATACAGAAAACGTAGTAAATACATAAAATGGACTATGATTCAGCTTGAGTAAGGAAAGAAATTCTGACTTCTGCTACAACATGAATGAACCTTGAAGACATTTTGTATAGTGAAATAAGCCATTTGAAAAAAAGATAAATATCAATAATACCTCTTACATTAGATACACAAGGTTATCAAAAGGCTAGACATAGAAAGTGAAATGATGATTGCCAGGGGGTGAGGTGAGAGGAATGGAGAATTATTATAAGGTACAGAGTTTCAGATTTGCATGATGAAAATGTTCTGGAATTGGATAGTGCTGTTAGTTGCATAACACTGTAAATATATTTAATGTCACAGAACCATGAACTTAAAGATGGCTATAATAGTTCACTTGATTTTATATATTTTTACTATGATTTTTTTTTTTAAATATGACCTATTAGCCTAATAGCACATTCAGTAGCAAACTAACTGTGCTGCTGTACACCAGATGGCCTAATGTGGTTTCAGATCACACAGCTGGTTTGAAAACACGCCTGGTATATGCACAACTGCCTGGGGTCCTGATGAGCCAGGGAGAGAGATCACAGTGGAACAGCTCCTGTCAGGAGTACTTCTCTCTTTTTGTCTGTTTCTCTCTCTCTCCTATACATGCACTCTCTATCATGAATAAAAAAAGTAAGTCTATAAATAAATTTAAGAAGGGCCAGCAGGCGGCATGGCAGTTAAAGCAGTGGACTTCCACATTGCCAACCAACGTTTGAGTCCTGGACCTCGTGGCCTGCTTTCTCACTTTCCCTCTCTCTTTGTCTTTCTCTCTCTGGTGAGTGCACATGTCCTATAGTAAATTTAAAAAATAATAATAAATAAAATTAAATAATTCTAAAAAAATAAAATAATAGATGGATATAAGAGGAACTGAACTAAATGTTCCATAAATTAATGAAAAAATAAAGAACAGGAAGTGCTGGTGAGGCTGCCATGAAAAAGAAACTCCTAATTTACATTCCTGTTGGTGAGAATGTAAATTAGTATGGCCACTGTGAAGAACAATATGTAGGGTCCTTGGAGACCTACAAATAGGACTACCATATGATCTAGCAGTTCCACTTCGGGGTATCTACCCAAAGGACAAGAAGTCAGAAAAATACTTGCACATTCATGTTCATTTCAGCATTATTCACAATTGTTAAGACACAGAAGCAACCCAAATATCCTAGTACAGATGAATGGATTGAAAAGTGTGGCATAAATACAATATGGAATACTACTCAGCCATAAAAAACAATGAGAATCTGCCATTTGATAGAAAGTGGATGAATATGGAAGACTTAATGCAAAGCTCAGCAAGCCAGACCATTAAAGAGAAGCACTGTATGTCCCCACTTAACATATACAGAATGCCTTAACTCTGTAGCAGAAACTGAAAGACTGAAGGCATAAAGGCATGAAAGCAAATATGAATAGCAGAGACAGTTTGGGAGCAGGGCAGGAAATGGGGAGAGGGAGAAAAACAAGGGGAAAAAGCGAAAATAATACATTCAATGGACCAAAAAAAAAAAAAAACCCAAAATTATCTGTTGATGATAATGTGTATGGTAATTTCTATTACTGAACTAGTGGTATTTATGCTAGGAAAATTCATTTTCAGTGCTGTAAAGATATACAGTGGTTGAATTTTAAAAATAAGAAAAAATAATGATAAAATAGGTAATAAAAAGACTAACTTTTGGGCCAGCAGGTGGCATAGTGGTTATAGATGCTGGATTTCCACATGGCCAACTGCAGTTTGAATTCCAGACATGGCAGCTTGCTTTCTCGCTTTCCCTTTCTCTCTACATCTGTCTCTCTCTATTCAAATTAAAGAAATGATCATAACAAATGGAATTAAATAAATAAATAAATATTTTTTAAAAATACCAACTTTTGAAAAGTTAAGAAAATTAATGAAAAATAACCATGATTATTTATGTAATGAAACAGTTACCTAGTTTCTAAATGTTCCTGAAACTATTTTCACTACTATAGTCATAAAGGCACATTTAGTAAGTCAAAGAAATGCAATCTGATAGTCTTTTAAAGGTGAGTTAATAGCAGAGTAGGCTTCCTTTGTGGACCTCTTCTGATGATGAAGCAGATGTTTCCTAAGACATGCCTGACCCAAGGGAATTGCAATTTCAGTAAAGCAAACTGGATAGTTTCTATTGGGAGAAAAATGCTTCTTTCTAAACCACTAAAGATCTGAAACATGAAAGTTAAGACATATGTTTCATTTTCTCCTCCAGGGCAGGAAACAAATTTGTAAAAGTAGCTGTTATAACCTCACATATGAAATTTTGCCCCAGAGACTGAATCTGCATATGAAAAATAAGTCCCAATAATGGAACACATCAAGCTGCTGTGACTACAATGCCTGGAAGGAAAATGTTGGAGGCTTTATAATTTTTCAGAATTCCCAAGAGAGGAAAAGCAAACAAAAAAAATCCTCCCTTTATTATCTGGTCACTATTCACAACCTTATTTGCTAATGGAGAGGGTGGTCCAGTATAATCAGATCTCTTTCTATTTTATGACTTTATACAGGACCTATTTAAAATTCATGTTATGGTGAATGAAGCACTGCTATGAGGCTTATCTCCTTTACATGCTTCTGTTTTATGTTTGCTACGTTTGATAAAATTTGTGATTTTATTATTAAATTCTTTATACCTAATTTGTAAAATTTATGAAAAATAAGCTTCTGAAAATATAGATATTATATATCTATTAGATGAACTGTAGATACATTACAGAAAAATTCTAAGAAAGCTAAAGACATATTTTGACAGTTAATATTAGGTCATCAGGAAAGTCATGATGTGTTTTTCTATACAAAAATGTGTCATGACTTATCTTGATGACCCAATAAGTTCTTTTTATATAAAAGTCGAATGTTGAAGAATTTGAAACTATTCCATAGCTATTTAAAAATCAAGAAGTGCCAGTGATTAGTGATTTTCTCTCATCAGGCTGAAATTTAAAGCATTTCAGCCACCAGTGGCAACTTCTATTAGCTTTTTTATTATTTTTTAATTTATTTTATATTCATTCACTGAATATCATGACAGCATACAAAATGAGTTTTTCTCAAACACTGCTTTAAATTTTGCAGTTGCTTCAACATCAAGAAGTTTAACCATTGTACATTTGTTTAGTTAGGCATGTGTTCTGTGTATATTCTCAGTTATAAAAACATTAAAAGATGCAATTTATCCTATTCAAAGACAGAATGGAAAGTGATGTTTATTTTGCATTACAGAAAATCACCAGAGATACTGTGCAAGGGAGAGATGCAAAAAGTTATATATATTCTTCTGTTTCTGAAAAGCTCATTCCTTTTACAGGATACAAATTCATACTTGTTTCTACCAGGAGAAGGGAACATTTGGTGGCATTTGATAACAATTTCAAGAGATTCAGTATGCTTTTTCACAGGGAGACCAAAATTCAATAAAGATAGTGTTCACATGTTCAACAAGGCAGAGAATACTAGAGCTAACAGACTGAGTAAACTGGCAGTAAAAGTCATCATTCTGCCATAATGATGCAACAAAAACTATACTTCAAATGTAGATTAAATTCTCATATACACACCCACATACTTTAATGACTTACAACTCTGAATCAACTATGGTCAACATCTATTAACAAGTGTATATTAATGATTGAAAGTCTCTACCTACAAGGCCAGATCCTTCTCTTTATTGGGGCTCAGGGAAGGGAAAGGAAATAATCCCTACATCTTACCATTTTGTGCATCTTCTAAAAAAAATTCATGTAGAACAAACAACCGAGTTCTATCAACGGAATTTCCTACCACTTAAAGTCCTTGGACATAAAGAAACTACTAGTAAGTCAAATTTACCAAATTTATATTAAATTAATAATATTTAATGGGGATGAAATCACTGGTATGAGAATTGTTCTTTGGCTCACTTTGGAAACTGTTTTTTCCTATTATTAGCATAAATATATTCTATCATAGAAGCTGTTAAAATGGTATCTGCTCTTAGGACCAGCAGATGGTCCTTGGACATAAAGAAACTACTAGTAAGTCAAATTTACCAAATTTATATTAAATTAATAATATTTAATGGGGATGAAATCACTGGTATGAGAATTGTTCTTTGGCTCACTTTGGAAACTGTTTTTTCCTATTATTAGCATAAATATATTCTATCATAGAAGCTGTTAAAATGGTATCTGCTCTTAGGACCAGCAGATGGTGGAATGGCTATGTCACTGAACTTCCATGTAGTCAACCACGATTCAAGTCCCAGACCCAATGGCTTAAAACTCATGCAGGTGCATGTGCATGTATGCCCAAGATTCCGAGAAAGAATGGCAGAGAAGGGACTGCTATGTGGTCATCCCCCCCAGGGGGTTATTTCTTGCTTTCTGTCTCTGTCCCTCTGATGAGCACATATGCCCTATAGCAAAAATCTCTCTAAAAAAAAAAAAAAAAAAAAAAAAAAAAAAACCTGCTCCTAGAACAAGAAAACCCTATACTATATATTAGGTAGCTGAAAATGAACAGGTTTGAGTTTTAGTTTCCAGATGGAGCTTTAGAGAAGATAATTCATAGGGTGAATTTCTATTTTTAAAGATGGAAACTTCCTCCTTGCACACTTCATTGTTCCTCACAGAATATTTTAGTTATGATTAACCAAGTTTTACACTTACTTAATAGGTATCTATATTTTCATGTCTATTTTCAAATAATTATACTTGGTTAAGAGTATCAATGATAAACATACTGAGTATTTTTGAAATAAAAATAAATGGACACTAAGATCGTAAGACAGGAAAGTAGGGGAGCAATAGGACTGTAGAGTTCTTTTAGAAAATTCATCACTTTAGAAATAAAGGTCTCTCTTTTTTTTAAGAGAAATTTTTTGCTATAGTTTCTGTGAGCTTGGCAGAAAAAAAAGAGAGACACAAAGCAAGAAAACACTCCTCCGGGGAGATGCTGCAAACCTTTCTCCTCCATTCTCCTCTTGGGATTTTGGGCACACATGCACATACACCCAGCATGAGTTTTAAGTCAGTGGGTCTGAGACTCAGTCAATTATGTAGAAGTTCAGAGATGTAACCATTACACATCTGCCAGTCCCAGAAATAAAGGCATCTCTGAAAAACAAATGAAACACTTTTAAAATGATGAAGAATATTTAAATTAAGAGCAGATTCAACTCATGCCCAGGGGGACAATGAAAAAATATTAACTGCAGACAATATAATCTTTTAGAAACTATTCTCATATGAACAGAAAACATCACATTAAAATCACACACTGGAAAACATACCAATATTTCCATAAAATGTATATATAAATAAAATGTATATTTATTCATTGTTTAACACCATGCAGACTGCCTTAATAATAATTTATAGGGTCAGCTCCCTGGCTCAGAGGTAAAGTCTATTCAAAAGAAGTCAGAGAACACATGGAAGTTAGTTTGACTCCCTGGCCTGGTCATCCTAAAACATGGCAGGCACATGCAGAAGTGCCTAGATCTAACGAGCTGGAGGAAAGGGTGCTCTGTAAAGGCTGCTCTCTCCCTCTCTCTCCCTCTGTTTCTCTCCCTCTCATGCACATATACACACTCTACCACCAATAGAGAAAAATAAATTTTAAAGATTTGTGAAAAATAATTTATAAAACACTTTCACATACATTATCTCATTTTCTTATATCAATCATTTGAACAAGAGTATTAATATTCACATATAGCAAATAAAAACATAATTAGTATCATTAACTTTTTGACCCAGAACTACTATAGAGATGTCCTAAATTAAGTCTCTAATAGGTGTGAAAAGTAAGAATAAGTGAAATTAAATGATTTGTCAAAGATCAATCTGCTAGTTAGTACCAGAAATAGGTATGCTATCTAATATGATGTTTTTACTATATCAAGTTATTTTAATTAGCAAAGATCATTTACTCCATAAATCTATAATATACTACCAAAAAGTATTTAATCCAACTTTTAAAATGTCCATTTCTGTTTAATTGTCATTCTCTTCCTCTTTCCTTTCTTCCCTTCCTCCCCTTTATCTACCTTAATGATTTCTATTAGCAGTTAATTCTCAAACAGTATCTCTAATTAGGTGCCCTTTCCAGCATAACAAATCCATAGATCCAGGTTTTTTTTTTTTTTAACTCCTTCCTGGATATTCTTATCTGAATTTCTTTGTCTGATATATCAAGTTCATGAGTATAAAATCTAGACTGATTATCCAAAACTACTCTTTAACCATGAGTTTCGCTATCTCAATTAAGGACCTGTTCCTTCTATAAGCAGAGGCAAAAATCCTGAGTCATCTTGAGTATTACCTCTAATTCATATCCACCACATCCTATTTTTTCAATCTTATGTCTCCCCGTTCTTCTTTTACCACTCAATGTCTATTTCTGCTTCCATAAGCCTGGCCCTCATCCTCCTTTGAATGAATAATTATATTAACTTACTCATTGATTTCTCTACTTCTAGTCTCTTTCCTTTTCAAGTCATCCATCACTGGGCTGCAGAATTATTATAAAACATAGCTAAATAATTGATGAGCACACTCCATGATGTATGAAGTTAAAACTGGCTCATTATAGTAAAATACTTTATTGAGTCCCTCAGAATAAATTTGGGAACCACAGTAACAGAGGTCCCCGTGATCTATACCTCCTAGGTTCTACTGCTCTCCTACTTCAGGCTGCTTTAACAATGACAATAGACCGAGTAGCTCAACAACCAACATTTACTTCTCACCGGTCTGGAGACTTGGAAATCCAAGACCAAGGTGCCTATATATTGTATCTGATGTCTGGTAAGGGCCTGTAACCTAGTTCATGCATGTATGTCTTCTCAAAGTATCTTCACATGGCAGAGAGCAGAAAAAATGAACATGTTTTCATGCCTCTTATTTATAAGCACACTAATGTTCCTGAGGGCCTCGCTCTGATGATCGAATTACCTTCCAATAGCTTCTCTCTCTAATATCACAATAGGTCTTAAGAGTTCACATATGGAGACTAGCAGGTAGCATAATGGCTGTGTCACTGGACTCCCATGTAGTCAACCGCGGTTCGCATCCCCGACCCGGTGGCTTAAAACTCACACTGGGTGCGTGTGCATGTGTGCCCAGGATCTCGAGGGGAGAATGAAGGAGAAGGGATTGCAGCGTGGCCATCCCCCCTGGGGGGTGATTTATCACTTTCTGTCTCTCTGTCTCTCTCTGTCTGTCTGGTGAGCGCACACGCCCTGTAGCAAAAACCTCTAACATTCTGTCCATAACAGTGACCTTGCATAGTCTCCTCCCATGTTGAATAAGGCTGACCTATGTAACCAACAGAACATTGCAGAAATGAGAGTACATGACTTTAATAGCTCAATCATAAAATATATTCTGGTTTATGCAATTGTCTATCTTGGATCACTATCTCTGGTAGGAGTCAGAATCCATGTTTTGAAGATATTCAAATAGCCCTATATAGAGGTCCATGAGGTCTTCAGCCCACAACTAGCTCTAACAGGCTGAGCATATGAGTGAGTCAACTTGGAACTGGAATCTCTAGCTCCAGACAAACCTTCAAATAACTATAGCCCCATTTGACGTCTAAACTGCAACTTCATGAGACATCCTGAGCCAGAATCACCCAGTGAATCCATTCTCTGGGTTCCTGATGCATAGAAACAATGTGAAATAATTAATAAATGTTAGAAGTCACTGAATTTTGGAGTATTTTTTTTTACACAGCAACTAATAATACAATGAGAGTTTTAATTTTATAAAACTATTTATTTAATGAGTGGGAGAGAGAGGGAAGGAAGGAGAGGAAGTAGGGAGAGAAAAGGAGAGAGAGGAACTCACTATCAATCCTCTTTACTTTGGCTTCCAAGATCACAGTCACACCTGACACATTTGGGTTGACCTGGAATCCAAACCCAGGGCCTTCCCATATGGCTCCAGTAGCACAGAGCCACCCTGTCTGCTCTACCATGACTAGACCAAAAGAATTTTAGTTTTGTAAGAAAAATTATGTAGCAATAAAATATCCTGGATAGAGAATCAAATGGATGGCAGATTTGAAACAGTAGATATATATACCATGTCAGGATCAGGAGGTAGCGTGGTGGTTAAGGTGCTGGACTCCCACACGGCTGACCATAGTTGAATTTCCAGACCTGGTAGCTTGAAAATCACACCATGTAAGTGTGCATGCGTACCTAAAATTGCTAGAGGAGAATAGATGAGGGTGGCATGACCATGCACCCCTGTGGGTCATTTCTCACTTTCTCTCTCACTCTCTCTAGTGAGCTGATTTACCCTATGGGGGAAAAAAAAAAGAAAGAAGGAAAAGATGAAGGAAAAAAAAGAAAAGGAATATATGCTGTGTAAAGCACTCCACAAAATTGGGAGATAAAGGCTAGGTCCATTCTGGAACCCCTAATCAAGATGAAAATCCAATTTAACAACTTTTCCTTGTAGTCTAACCTATTCCATACAGGGTTCTTGTGCTTGCTAAAAAATAAATAAATAAATAAATAAATAAATAAATAAATAAATAAATATTACCAAAGTCTAGGTAATTCTTAATTAGAAGGACCTGTTGAGACCAGCAGATGGCACAGTGGTTACTGCTGAATTCCCACGTCTGACCACAGTTCAAGTCCTGGAACCAAAGGCTTGAATACCTCTCTAGGCGCATGTGCATGTGTACCCAACATCCCAAGAGGAGAATGGAAGAGAAGAGATTACAGTGCGGCCATCTTTCCTGAGAGGTGATTTCTTTTTATCTATCTCTCTGTCTCTCCAGCGAATATATTCGCTCTATAACAAAAATCTCTCTAGAAAAAAAAGAAAAGAAAAGAAATATCAGTGAAGTCATGTGTTTCTCTCCCTTGCATGCTCTTAGAACATCTGTTTAAGACACTAAAGGACAAAAAAAACCTAAAAGGTAATGGGATTTGTCTCTATATTGATAACCCAATATTGATTCTTATTTTGAAAAATGGCTGTTAAAGAGTTCTATATCCAAAAGTTTCCTGCAAAAATTATATTTGGATATTTCCAGCAGATGTAAATTAATAGAAAACTATGCACATTCTTCTAAGTAAAAGATAGGGATTGCTCAACTTTTAGTATACAAATTTTGAATCAGATAATTATTTGTTTCAGCTTTTTTTCCCTCTCGATTATGCTTAGTAGATCCCTGGCTTCTACCCATGAGATGCAGTAGTACCCTTCTCCTCCAAAGACCTGATAATAAAAATGTTTGTAGATACCAAAAAGTGCCCTGGTCAGGGGTAGGGAGAGGGCCATAATCACTCTTTATTAAAAGTCAATGTTATAAATATGCACAAGTAATGTAAATTTCAAGCATTTGCTGAAAAAATATTTTTCAAGTATGAATCTTCCCATCTGTTCTTTAGTACTTGATACCTAAAGATAAAATATAAAGAAAATCCAGAACCTTGGGTTTGGATTTCCTGATTAAAGAGTCTGAGGCCATCTGTGCTAGTTATAGTAATCTGACAGATTGTCACAAATGATCAGCACTATGTTAGAAATCAACAGGAAAAAAATGTTTTTAGAGATGGTTCTGTGATATCCTTGCTATGAAAGGTTTTTTTAAAAAAGCTTTTAATGAATGCAAACACATACACTGGAAAAAGTAGGCATTCATTCTCAGCACTTCTAGTAGGTGCCCAAATAAACTGCAAAATTTTTATTTAGGGAAAAAAAATGGTTTTTAAGCATTAAGAATGACAGAAACCAAATTACAGGCCCAGCTGTGATGGTACAGGTGGTAAGGGGTACCACTGTGTGATGCTGGAAACCATGTGGGAGGGCTTCAGGTTCACGTCCTAGGTCAGTTTCAACATACCGGGTACTTCTGTGGATGTACCTGTGATCCTGTTTGGCTACAGAGCTGGGGGAGGGATTGTGGCCTGAAGACCCTGTCAAAGGTGCCTACCTCTCTCTCTCTCTCGAAATAAACTTAAAAAGAAGGAGAAGAAGAAAAAAAAAAAAAAAGAAAAGAAATCACAATCTAAAGCCTAGGCTAATTATGAATTTGAAACTTGATTGACAGTGATCATCACGTAAGTTAGCCAAGAGTCTTAAATTTAGGCTACAAACTCTTAATAAGGCATTTAAAGAGGAATATAAAAAGTGAAATGCAAATATGTCCTTGATTCATAGGTATTAGGCTTAAAGATATTTTTGCCATGAACTGTGTTTTACTGTGGCACTTTAGGCAATAGAAAACAAAGGGAATGATTTTTGCAGTATTAGGAACTTTGCAATATTGCAAATTATTTTAGAATACTCTGCTATAATAGATGCTGAAATTACATACAATTTTATTTTTTACTTTCACTGAATAATTCCGTTTTATTGGAATCTTGATCATGAAAACAGAATAACTCTGGTACTTTTGTTTTAATGTATTTTCTGGTGAAGGAAACATTGGCATTGGTTTGGGAAGTGAGAAGAAGAAGGGACAAATAAGTTTGAATGATTAAACCAGCAATGACTGAAAACTACTGAAGTTTGATCCTAGGGAAATACTGAAGACACTAAAAGTCAATACAGAATACATAATTCACACATGTTATCATCTACGACAACAACAAAAAAAGAACACACAATTCAGTCATCCCACTAAGGGGGAAGGGAGCTGGGGTATTTATATACCAATTGACCTTGACCATTGCTAGAGGATTGCTTATAAGAATACTAATTTCCTGACACATTTGGCCTCAAGCACAGGCAGGCAAAGCTAACTTCAGTGACCAGAAAAGACCCTCAGACACTTAAATATAGATTTGAGCAGTTAGAAATCAACTAGCTAGTATGCTAGAGGGAAAATAGGTTGAGGACATATAGCATCTACTACATCACAGTGAATA
Source organism: Tupaia belangeri chinensis (assembly GCF_000334495.1). Classification (NCBI taxonomy): domain Eukaryota; kingdom Metazoa; phylum Chordata; class Mammalia; order Scandentia; family Tupaiidae; genus Tupaia; species Tupaia belangeri. Next base: position 915,181 of record NW_006199558.1, read on the forward strand.
TGAAACAATAAGCAAAATAGTCCTGAATGTGAAGGAAATACTATTTTCTTAATTAGATATACTCTTTTAGAAGATATATTCTTTTTGGTTTTTTTTTGGAGAGGTTTCTGCTATAGGGCGCATGTGCTCGCCAGAGAGACAGAGAGACAGAAAGCGAGAAATCACCCCCCAGGGGGGATGGTCACGCCACAGTCCCTTCTCCTCCATTCTCCTCTCAGGATCTAGGGCATGCACACACAAGCGCCCAGTGTGAATTTAAGCCACCGGGTCCGGGACTCGAACCGCGGTCAACTACGTGGGAGTCCAGCGACATAGTCCATTACTCTAACTGCTGGTCCCTAGAAGATACAGTCTTCAAGTTAAAAAACAAAGGAAAATATTAGTTTCTCTATATCAACAATATCTGTCATCTAGTATATAAATACAATTAAAAATGCAAAACCAATCATTTTTGTGTTCATCAGTTACTTAATTACCAATACATATACCGCAACTACCTACTTATTACCTATACCAATTTTTTAAATACAAGAAAATGAAAAAAATCCCTGTTGACTATAAAATAAATAAATTCCAATTGCACAGAAAGTTACAAAATAAAACTGAACATCTCCTTTTGTGAAACTAGTTTTCTCCCAAATTTCTCTAAAGAGAGATATTACTAATATTGCCTATGATTCCATTCAGAAATCCATGTATATTGATTTGGCAGAAAAGTCATGATGTATTTTTTCTATATTTTTCTATGCAAAAATGCACCATGACTTTTCTGACAACCTAATATAGTTCCTTTTTATTTTTCTTGTGCTTTTTATGCTTTATTTAGGATATACATTTATTGTTTAATTATGGAAAAATTTCAGCTAGTATTTCTTAAAATATTGCTATCTAAAACTCCATTTACTTTTAAGTTAGAGTCTCTTTCAACTTGTAGGGGTTAGATAGTGGTGTAGCAGTAAAATATAATAATATGTGAGGCTAACACACATAAAAAGGTTTGAGGTTCATGTCCAGAGAACTTTCGGGGTATACAAGACACAAATGCTTAAGTCCATAGTCCAGGCTGGCCAAGGCTGGGGGAACCACGGCATCAAGACCATGTAGGAATAATGTGTCTGTGTCTTTCTTGCTCATAAAACAAATAAATATTTTTTCTCTATTCAATCATCTCTAATCTGCTGTTGTTTATCCACTGAATCCTTAATTTTATATATTACTCTTTTATTCTAGGTATAGTTCTTTATCTTTCAAATGTGCTTGAGCATCCTGGATAGTACCGTTTTCTGTTCTCAGAGGTTTTTGTTCTATATTTAATCTTTTAATCATTTAAAACATACTTATTTTACAGATTAGAGACAATAATTTCATGTACTGAATTCCTGGAATTCCAATAATGCTGTTTGTAGTTTCTCCTGAGTCTTAGTCACAGAGAATTTTTGTGAGTATGTTGTTGTAATTTTAGACTTCTAGCAAATATTCAGATTGCCAAAACGTTGTCAGTTCTGTACTCCTGTTGGTGTTTGCCATTTCCAAATACCATAAGGCATTTATCAACATAAGACAACTATTGGGGCTGGCAAGTGGTGTGGTGGTCAAGGGTGCTGGGCTCTCACATGGTCGACCATGGTTCAAATCCTGGGCTTGGCAGCTTGCTCCCTCTCTCTCTCACTCTCACTCTCACTCTGTCTCTCTCTGGTCAAAATAAAATAAGTAAATAAATAAATAAATGTTAAATAAAATAATTTAAAAAAATAAGACAACTATAAATGATCACTTTGAAAAGGTAGTATAACTTCGCATTGAGATGGGAGCCTGTTTTTATACCCTCATTATTCAAGGGTATAACTCTTCAAATGTCTGAGCTTTATGTAGGTCGCCTTAATTCCAACTATCTACCTCTTCTAGTTCTATACAGCATTGTTTCCTGTCCTTAGATTCTTGAAAAATTTAAGTCCCCTGATTACTAAATTTGTGAACACTCCAAACCAGACTTAGTGTCATCATAGAATTAATGAATGATTTTTGGGTCTATTTCCTTTAAGATTTCTTTATTTATTTAATTCCATTTGTTATTATTATTTTTCAATTTGACCAAAGAGAGGCAGAGAGAGAGAAAGGGAAAGTGAGAAAGTAAGCTGCCAGGTTTGGAACTAGAACCACAGTCGGCCATGTGGGAATCCAGCGCCTTTAACCACCATGCCATCTGCCGGCCACAGTCCTATTTTATTTTTGACCCTTTTATATTTTCCTTCTATTCTTATGAGTTCATCCCTACTTTTAATGTGGAACTACATTTTATTCAGGTTTTTTGTTTTTGTTTTTGCTATAGGGCACATGCGCTCACCAGAGAGACAGAGAGAAGAAAGAAAATCATCCCCTAGAGGGGCATACGACACCACAATCCCTTCTCCTCCAATCTGCTCTTGGGGTTTTAGGTATGCACATAGGCTTTGTGTGATTTTCAAGTCACTGGGTCTGGGAATCAAACCTCACAGCTAACCAGATGGGATCCAGTGCCTTAACCTCCATGCCACCTATTGGCCTCAGCATTCCCATTGTTTAAAAATGTATTTATTTTATTCACAATAGAGAATGCATTTATGGACATGACACACAGAATAACCTTCAACAGGGTTTGATCATAACTTGAGCCTCCTCCTCCAGCCCTTTGGCACATCAAGATCTTGTATGCAATGGTGCATTCTGCCGCATATCGGGTGGACCAGGCATGGGATCTGAACCTGAGGCTGGCCATGTGGCCTCTAGGCCTTCAATTTATAAAGGTAAACTTTTTATAATATGTATTTTCCACAGTGTGTAATAATATCTATTTTTTCATTTGCTTCTTACTATTTCTCACCTGCTCATTTTTTTAAAGCTAATTTAATTAATTTGTTCCAAAGAGAAACAGACAGACAGCAAGACTGACAGCTCCTTCAGTGTCTTCATGTCACAATCCATCCCCAGTCTCAGTCAGCCTGGGTCAGAGGCATGAACATGCATGCCTAGCATGTTTAGGGGGTGGTAGTGGTGGTGGTGGTCTCAGGACATGAATCCACATGAGTCCAACTGCATTACCACTGAGTCACCATGTGGTTCCTTACCTGCTCTTAATCTCATTACTAACCCTATCCCTCAAATATCTTTAATCCCTTAGCATGTATGTGTCTCATTATGCTTTTACTTCCTTTATAATCAAGGAGTCTATGACTAGTTGTCAAAAATAATGTTCTAAGAAGCTCTCTGCATTGACCCACATGCATTTTCTACCTCTTGTACCATGCCTCTTTTTATAGTCACAAACATTGAAGATACCTTAATGTCAATTCAGCTTCACATACTGTTGCTACCAGTTTGCCAAGGCTTCGTGAAAAAAAAAAAAAAGACAAATTATTTACTCTGCAAAATAATTTTCTCAAGACTCAAATGTGCTCTTTAAAGCTTTAATTCATCTTTCACTAAATGTTTAAGACATTTCTCTGCTCCCCACTGGATCTCATTTCCCATTTCAATCTGAAATGATTGCCTTTAAACTGGTTTATCCATTATGGAATATCTCTGTATAATTAATCCATTTTTCTTTCCCTTCTCTTCTCAAAGAATTAATCATTCTTTTTTTTTTCTTAAGTCTTCCATTGTTCTTCCTCCAACAAAGCCTTCATCTTATGCTTGAATTTTTTTAGCACTTGTCCCTCTTTCATCACTATACCCTGGCAGACACTGGACAACCACAGAAAACCTTAACTAGCCCCACTCTCCCTCAAGGCAGGTAACTCAGTTGTACACGTCCTTCCTTATTATCAGGAATAGTCATACTACGTGATTGTAGCCAATAAAATGAAGCTAGAAACCCATGGAGAAGAGATTCTCCTATTAAATAAAAAGGCACAACCTTGCCAGGAAAACAGCTTTTATCTCCTCAGCCTTCACTTTTTCTGCCTGGAATGTGGTTAAGTCTAGTGGCTCAGGAGTTGTCTTGTAACCATTAAGCTGTGACCTTAAAAAACACCTAATGCAATAAAAGGTGAAGCAGAAAAGCACAACACACCCAGGACCTCTATATACTTTTCAGTCATAGAATTCCCTCGATGTCTCACTCTAGATTTATTGCTAATGGAATAATAAAGCACTTTTAAAAACCAAGCAAACAACCCAAAAGACTACTGTGCTTTGGATTCTGTTACTTGCAAACTAGTGTGATATTAATAGATGCCTTTCTTTGATCTCTCCCTCCCCAACATCCAACTGACTAAATTTTTTCTTAGATTTTTTTTTTAATATAGGGTACTTGCACTCATTCGAGAGACAGAGAAAGACAGAGAGACAGAAAGTGAGAAATCACCTCCTGGGGGGATGGTCATGTTGCAATCCCTTCCCCTGCATTTTCCTCTGGAAGTTTTCACATGCATGCACACACACCCAGCATGAGTTTCAAGCAACCAGGTCCGGGACTCAAGCTGTGGTCAGTCATGTGGGAGTTGGGCTATATAACCACTATACCATTTGCTGATTGGTATACCAATTTTTTCATCCACCTTTCACACAAAGCAGGAGTCACAAATTAGTGACCCTAGGTGCAGATGTAATGTGCTTGACTCTGAAGAATTTATATGGACTTTAAATTATTTACCAACAATTAAGTATTAGAAAATATTAGCTTTTTGGATTTCTGGGTTCAGAAATTGAAAAATAAAAAGGGAACACCCAACTCACCCATACACCCTGATCAACCCCCTATTGAAACTATACAATGGCTGCTTTTAAAATTGAAGTGAACAATACAGTGCAGAAAAGACAGTATTTCTATTTCTTTTTCTTTCTTTTTTTTTTCTTTTTCTTTCTTTCTTTTTTTTTTTTTTTTTAATTTGCCAGAGGGCATGTGCTCTTGTTGGAGAGAGGAAAAGTGAGAAAGCACTCCCCCCCCCCCCCACGGGCGAAAAAAAAGCCACCCCCCCCCCCCCCCCCATGGAGAATGGTCATACCATAATCCCTTCTCCTCCATTTGGGAGGAGCATGCAGGTACACACGCCCAGAGTGTTTTCAAGCCACAGGGTCTGAGACAAATTGCACAGTAGGGCCATGTAGGATCCAGCCACTCTAACCACCATGCTACTGACTGACCCCCCAAAACACAGTATTTCAACAAATGCTGCTAAAACAACTGGATAATCAATGTAAAAAAAGTCTAGACACAGATCTTACATCCTTCACAAAAATTATTGCAAATGAACCATAACCCTACATGTAAACTACAAAAACTAGATACTTAGAGTTCCTTGAATAGAAACATAAAGGAAAATCTATATTTCTTTGGATATAAAAATTACTTTTTAGATACAGCACCAAAAGTACAATACATGAAAAAAAAATATTGGCAGACTGGATTTCATTAAAATTTAAAACTTCTCTGTGAATAAACCAACAAGAGAATGAGAAGACAAGCCACAGCAGGGGAGAAATCATTCTCAAAAGATATAACTGATAAAAGACTATTATCCAAAATATACAAAAACTGTTCAAATTAATCAGTAAGAAAACCAGCAACCTAATTTAAAGATGAACAAAAGACCAAAACAGACACTTCACCAAAGAAAATATGAAGATAGCAAATAAGCTTACAAAAAGATGTTCTCGATCATATGTCATTAGGAAATCGCAAATTAGAACACAGTGAGATGCCACTGTGTACCAATTAAAATGGATAAAATCCAAAACACTGAACACCATCCTGGTAAGATGTGGAACAAGACACTTTCCTTCATTGCCGGTGGGGATACAAAATAGTACAGTCACATTAGAAGAGAGTTTGACAGACTCTCACAAAACTAAGCATATTCTTAACTCTCATTGTCACTCCCCTAGAAATGGTTTACCTATTTTTCCAAACCTGACTACTCTCAAGCACCGGACTCCCAATGTCTGCCAGAATTCTAACGGAAAGTCCTGCAATTGTTGCAGTCCAAACCAAACTCACCATCTTCTCTACAAAGTTGGCCTCTTTTTCTGTTTTCCTTACCACCCTCCCACCCATCCAAATGGCACTACAGTACTACAAGTTTCCATCCATTCAACCTTTGAATGATTTTTACATCTAATCCTTCCCAGTCATTTCTAAGTACCTACTGTATTTTTTTATTACTATTTCTTTCCTTTATTACTACTGTAATGATGCAGTCATTTTTATTATCTTCCTCCAATAGTTTTTTTTTTTTTTCCAGTTGTGCTGCTTTATTCCTAAAGCACACATCTGATATCGTTACTCTCCATCCGAATACCTTGACTGTACTCCCACTGCCCAGTCTTACCTGGTCTATCTTCCTCTGTAGTCTAAACCAAATTTACCTGTTATATTTATATTTCTGGTGGGTATTCAGTATTCCCATCATATGCCTCACATTTTGTTTCCTGAGAGCCTCTTGGCATTCTTTACTCTCAGGGAAATGTTTTCCCTTCAGCTCGTTCACAACTGCATATGCCATACATGCTGCTCAGGGCCTAGAATGTTTCTTAAAAATTTTAACTGCATATCTGAGTGCAGACAGTGAGTTATGCTCTCCCCTATTTAGAGTCTTTGTACCACTATCCACTCTCAGTCTTAGGCAGTCCAGATCACTGGACATGCATTCATGTCCTCCGCAAGTACAGAGACCTCCAGTGCAAAGAAGGTCCCTTTCCATGTGGGTCTAGCATCACAGAGCATGGCATTACCTCTGTCCCACTGCTGCTGGCTCTCTATTTTTGTGTTGTAAATATTTGTTATAGAAAGTAATTTTACATATTCATCGGAACTGAATACCAAAATGGTATAAAATATTAATAGCAAAATTTTGCACTGCAGTGAATACTTCTTTTAATATTTATTTGAAGATTAAATCTTATGGAGAAAAAATGAGAAGAGGTAAGGAGGCACACAATCTATGTCAAAATACAGATTTATGGCTCAGTCAGCCCATGGAGTGGTAGTAAGGTGGCTGGATCCCACATGACTGACTGCGTGCAGTGTGTGATTTGCAGTTGTTGGCTTGAGAAACACACTAAGCACGTGTGCATGAGTGCCCAAAATCCTGAAGGAGGGAGAGGTGAAGAAAAAGGCTTTGCAGCATGACTGTTCCCAGTGGGGGAGTGCATTGCCACTCTCCTCCCACTTATCTCTGTATCTCTCTCTGAATGCGCATGACCTCTGGCAAAATTAAAAAGAAA
>NW_006199558.1:922464-943582 GCF_000334495.1 Tupaia belangeri chinensis
AAGTAAAAAAAAAAAAGGCAAGTTAAGTATTTATTGGTTTCTAAATCAGAGTCAAAATTAAAATGCACACTACCACAGCTGAAAGTGCTGAGTGTTTAATAATGAACACAACTAAATTGTTTGGGGTTGAAAATCAAATTATGTAACTCAACTACAGCTACACTGTACAGAATATAAAAATAAAACAGAAAGGACACAGTTTTGTCACATGAACTTGTTAAGTTAAGTATTTATTGGTTTCTAAATCAGAGTCAAAATTAAAATGCACACTACCACAGCTGAAAGTGCTGAGTGTTTAATAATGAACACAACTAAATTGTTTGGGGTTGAAAATCAAATTATGTAACTCAACTACAGCTACACTGTACAGAATATAAAAATAAAACAGAAAGGACACAGTTTTGTCACATGAACTTGTTAGGTAACCAACAAGGTATAGAAAATTAAATAAATATATATTCTATTTAAGGGAACTTAGTTGTAAACTAGCATCCTCTCATTTAAAACACTTTTGCAGAAGGAACAAAATGAGCAATTGTAGAGAGATTTGGTGTAGTTTCAGAAAAAAGTATCCAGTTCTTTACATTGCAACAGAATAGTTTCATCCTTAAGCCCTTTAAATTTTTATATGTTGGTTTATTAACTATTTTAGCACACTAGGCAAAATTAATATTCAGGAAATAAAATCTCCTTAATGAGAAAGAAAAGGAGCATTTCTGTATCAAAAATTAAAAACATTCAAAATGAGATGTTTGGCTACTTAAAGTCTTTCCTTAAAATCACAGTTTTTTTTCTGTAGAATATTAGTCTGACAAACACTAATACATACATGATGTATTTAGAAGTCTAGAAAAGGTTTTACCATGATTTTCATTTTAGAAATTTAAAGATCCAATTATATATATATATATGCTACACATAAGTGTCATTATAGGTTTTATCAAAGTAAAGGCATAAAAATAACAGACATAGTCATTCTCATAAGATAGTGAAACAAGAGTTAAATATTTTAGTTATGTAAGTTTTATACAAAACATAAAATTTAAAATATGTTTTCACTTGCTTGAATAGTTAACACCTCTTACTGCCATCACTATTCATAAAAAAAAAATCCATTGTAGAGAACCCTCTATATTCTATTGTATTCTGTAATCATATTTATAACACTATGAAGAAAGAAAAACACAGTGAGAAAGGTTGGAAATTGATCCTCATATAATTTTCTTATGGCTATATCAACTATAACTTTAGAAAAACAAATTTAAAGTAAACCACATTTAAAACATTTACTTCTGTGGAGAAGTAATTCTACAATTTTAATAACATGTATTTAATTGGTCAGCTCGGACACAGAGGAGTCAACACATAATTGTAGTTTGACATTCCAGTCTAAAAATCTTAAAATCTACATGTTTAGGCAGCTTGCTCTTCAGTACCTTCTATGATTATAACCAAGAGCCCTTCATCCCATTTACTTGGCAACTGGCATTTGTTATCTCCTATTATAGATAGCTATGAAAAGTTTGTTGGACTGCTTCCCTCTCATACCGATAAACATATTATTCTCCTCATTCCATTATCTCCTTCTTCTGGAAAACTTCTGGGGCATAAGCAGTAGGATAAGATACGTTTACCCTCTGTAGCGGGTTGGAGAAAAGTACTTTCGCAAAATTTGGCTGACTGTCATGGTTGAAGGTTTTCTGTAAAGTGTCTTAGATAGCAAAGCTTTAAGGTGAAACATTCCTAGAGAAAATTCTTCAGTAATTGTAACAGGAAAAAAAAATATATATATATTTATATACATTCCATTCCTTGCCTTCCTCCTTTCTTTTTTGGGCATTTTATGGTACCATTTCCAGTGATTGTCTTCTAATTTTATTCTTACTTATTGCTGATTATTCACTGCATAATCTCATAAAGATGCCCTTCACACACCTTCAAACTGAACACCCCTAAAATATGAACCATTATTTCCTACTAACACCATTCTTTGAGAATTTCCTCTCATAAATATGGTCACTCATACTAGATCCTTTTGAACTCCCTCTTCCTCTCCTTCCATTTCACTCTCTCCATCTTACTATCTTGTCATTGTGTTTATTCTCTAAGCATTCCTCCATCACCTCTCCATATTTATCACTTAACTGAAGTTTTTTACTCTCTCTGGCTTAGATGATTCTGAGTCAGAACTGATCGTTCTGCTGGTAATGTGAAAGCTTTTTAACTTTACAGCAGAGCTTTTCCACAGTCAGCAGAGTGATCTGCCTGTCCTAAAGCATAAATCTTGATGTCATTTTCCTGCTGGAAAGTCCTTGATGACCACCCACTGCAAACTACTTTTCATGGTACATAAGTCCTTAATAATCTGACTCCTAACTCCAAGCTTTACCTTCCTGAGTTTATTAACAACTTTACTTTCCTCAAATTCAGCATGCAGCAAGCCTTGTAGTGGAGAGGACCTAATCAGAACTCAGCCACACAATGCAATTTACTGAAATACAAATGCCAGGAGTAGCACATCAGAATAGCCCACCAAGGTCATTTGCGTATGGAGTGAATGCAATACCTCCCAACTGCATTAAATGAATAAGCTGGAATTCTAATAAAAGACAGTGAAAGTTCTTAGAGAGGAGATATGGATAGGCAGTCCAAAGCAAAACAAAACAAAAAAATTAACATTTTCAAAAATAAATAGAGTCCACTATGTCATAAACAATCAGTATTTTCTGAAGAGGGATGATTAGTAAATATTTTAGCATTTTTAGTCCATACAGTCTTTGTCTCAACTACTCAACTTTTCATTGTTGTGCAGTAGAAGCTGCAGTCAATACATAAAGGAATGAACACAGCTGTGTGCCAATAAAATTTTATCTACAAAAGCAGGTAATAGACAAGATTTGGCCTGAGTTCTCCCTTCTTTTTCAGGAAGACCCTTTTCCCAAACCAAGACAGTTATGGGAATGCAGGAATAGAATATTGTAAGTTATTTCACCCCTTGCTTGGTATGCAACTTGAAAACCAAGTATTCTCACAAGAATTTCTAATTGTTCCCAGCTGTCCAGACCCTCTATAGAAAAATATATTACCTGTTGATGATGACTTGTATAGTATTCTCAACTGGATTGGTCTGAGAAATATTTCATGATGGGTAAAGTCTTTTTACAAGCAAAATGAGAAATAGTGATTGACTGTTTTAAAAAATAATTAGAATAATAATAATAATGATTGGGAAAAACATAGAAAAGATATTGAATGTTGAAGCGGGGAGATTAATGTCTCTGTATTGACTGACATGCATGGCATTCCCTTTTGAAAAAGCAATGTAATACACTGTAAAGTTATATGTAATCCAATGTAATATAAAGAAGATTATGATGATAATAAAAATTAAAAAAAATTGGCTAAACTGGAGACTATCCTTTAATTTAAGTTTAGATTTCCAAGAATTGTGGTCATTCAAGATTCTGATGGAGACCAAGTCATCACATAGATAATAAAATTGACCCCACGGCCTAGTACTCTGGAGAGTCAGAAAGGGTTATAATAGCATCCCCTGTAAAGGTACAACTTAAAAACCCTTCCAAATTCCCCCACTGTAAACAATACCCAATAAGACCTGAAGCCAGGAGGGGACTTTAACGCACTGTAAAGGAATTTTGTTCTTATTATTTTAATTTGGGCTACTAAAGCCTTGTCAGTCCCCCTGCAATACTCCTGCACTGACAGCACTAAAGCCAACTAAAACATACAGAATTGTCCAAGAGCTAAAGTTTCCAACCCAAATTTGACTAAGGACTGGGGCTTTGTTTATCCTGATTCTCACCACAACACACAGCTGTCCCTTTTTCTATTTGGCTAGTGCAATGGTTCCTCATTCTAAATACAAGAAATCCACACTTCCAGTTAATAAATACACAAGACTTAAAGGATTTTTTTTTTTTTTGGAGAGGTTTTTGCTATAGGGCGCATGCGCTCACCAGACAGAGAGAGACATAGAGACAGAAAGCGAGAAATCATCCCCCAGAGGGATGGTCACTCTGCAATCTCTTCTCCTCCATTCTCCTCTCGGGATCTTGGGCACGCATGCACACACGCCCGGCGTGAGTTTTAAGCCACCAGGTCCGGGACGCGAACCGTGGTCGACTACGTAGGAGTCCAGCGACATAGCCATTACGCTAACTGCTGGTTCCCAAGACTTAAAGGATTTTCAAATACCTGAATAGACTAAGAATATGCTAGTTAGAAGGGTTGTTAGTCTTCTCGGAACCTTCCAACAGAATTTAGCCCCCAAACTCTGAGAACCCAAGACTGGTACCTCTAGTAGTGACTATTCCCTTAAAATTCCAGGCACTCATCTGTTTTAAAAGAACTCATGATACAACCCAAGGATGACCACTAGGTGCCTTAGATCAGTCTCTCTGTAATTATATAGTTTCACAAATCTGAAAGCATTTGTCAAATTCATGGGAATTAAAAATCTACAACTATTTACTTTGGCTGTTAAACCTCTTGACACCTGTTAATGCTAATTCTCACCCTCCTTTATGGACTCTGTCTTTTAAATCTCCCAACCAAGTTTCTCTCTTCTTGCTTAGAAGCTATTAAATTGTAAATGACCATACAACAGAAATGTCAACCCCTGGAGACCTTCATTGAATCCTACTTCTAGTCATCCAGCATCAGTGACAGCCCTCCCACAGACACTGGGTATTATCTCAACAACCTGCCTGGACCCACCTTCTCACCTATTTCAAATAGGATGAGAGTTTTGTGATCCCAAATAGATAAGGACAATGCCCTCTTTTAGCATGAAGCAGTTATAAAAGACAGACAATTCACCACCAGTTCCCCAGAAAGATTTATGGGGATCATGCCTCTCAGGGAGAAAATGAGGAAGGAGAAAGCTAGCAAGTGGAAGTGTGTAAGGGGCTGGAACATCTGCCCATGTGGCTAGATGGAAAAACTCAATCAGGGCAGAAGATTCCTTACCCAAGGTAATATAGGCAGAAGATTAGTGAGGGGAGTCTAGGTGATTAAGCCACATTTGATATAGCCAATGAGATAAATCAGGAGGCCAGCTGCATTTGAAATAGACAATGAGAAGTCAGTGAGCCAAGCCACATTTGATAGAGCCAATGAGATGAGAACAACCAGTGGGCCCAGCCAATGATCAACCCACTCCACCTAGGCTAAAATTTATAAATCTGGCAGAATGCAATTCCTGGGACCTTTTTGTGTTACTCCTTCTCTGTCTGCTCAGGCCTGCTCCTATATCTTAGGAGTATACTTTTATTTTAACATTTTTACTGAATAAACTACCTTTTTCTTACACTAAAAAAAAAAAAAAAAAAAAAAAGGATTTATGCAGTGAGTTGTAGTTTTTCAGTCTTTATTATACTATAGTACCATAACTTCAAGGTAAAATACTCCAATCACTGAAGATTTTATTGTTTAATAAGTTATCACTGGAAACTGGAAAAAAGTTGCATGCTATGGTGTGATAGCCTCAAATAAACATAGGAATTACATGGTCTGTATGCAGAGAAATTAACAAGGAGAAATAAACCTGAGAGAATGAGATGGGAAGATAATTGAAAGGAGAGATACAAGAGGTAAGAAGTATTTTAAGACAATATTTAAATGGTAGAATTAATACCTACTTTATAGCAACAAAAATAATTTAATTAACAATGTTAAAACCATCAACCCTATGAGAAAAAATTAAATAAGTCGTCCAGTAGTAAATGGAAATATATAAAGCAATGATGAAGAAAGCTATGACATACAGAAATTGGAGAGTGAACCTGTAAAACACTTCTGCTTGTGAGGAAGAAATTAGAGTAATTTCCCTAGAAATAGCACAAAGAACTTAAAAATAAATAAGCAAAAACAAAAGTATCTGCAAAACATCACAAGAAAATGTACTATATTGTTTTTATTTCCAGAAAGCTAAACTAAAGAAATAGTCTAAAATGAAAAGTCAAAGATATACTGTTTTAATATGAGAAATTAGAGAAACATAAATGTCAAAAATAATTAAAATGGGAATATTATGTAGTTATTAAATAGGATAATGGTGCCTTTCTAAAGTCATGTGGACTTGATTACACTATAATTGCTACACTCTCCTTATCAAGTAAAATCACATTTATATACAGCAAATTCCAACTATTTAAAAAAATAATTGAATGAAAAGATTGACTAAAGAATGGAAAGATTCATGCGTAATGGGAACAAAGTAACCTTGGACTTTTAGTATGGGTCTTTTTTCTGTTCTGACATACTCTTTTCTTTTTCAAATTTCATTTTTCCAACAAAAACTTGATTCAAAAAACAGCAGCCAATTTTCAAGGAAGGACATTGTCAAATTTCTAAGGAAGGACAAGGACAGAAATAAAATTAACAAAATGTGCAGATGCATTTTCAATCAGGTGATCAGATTATCCGATATAAAATTACCAAAAATTTCAGAGACTTTTAGGAAGAAAAGAACAGAAAAAATTTTATATTGTACTTTCAAAATTGATTTGATATAATGAAGAAAAGGAATAGATTTGAAAGAAACAAATTTTCAAGTGAAAAGTATTTTCTGAAGTTCCTCTACTATTGACTTAATTATATTCTAATATATTTGATTTCCATTAAAATTGAAAAACATGAGGGCAAAAGAGAAAGATGTTTTGACTTCTCTTAGGTCAAGATACATGGGTATACCTCTTATACTCTCTTTTTTATCTTCAACATAAAAATTAGAAAATATACTATGCAGTTTCATAAAAGACAATTTTACTCAGAACCTGAAAAATTAGTCAGCACTTCAGAGCTTAGCCAGTAGCTTGACAGTGTTTCCTTGCATAATTTAATTGAGAATTTCTTATTAAGTCAAATTGAACAGCTTCCTCTTGGCCTAGAATTATATCCATATCAAACTTCTACTCAGGAATTAATGACCATTAGTGATGTCTTTCAGACCAGATATGAAAGAAAGTGAAAGTCTCTTCCCTTGTACACATCAACTTCCTTAACCTCCTCCTCCCCACCTCACTGCTTCTTTTGTATCAGGCAACACAATATGAGAATTTAATTCAGGTCAATCTCTTATTAATCCACAGCGTGAACCAGAAAGCAGCATTGCTAAGGGTTCTACCAGTATTTAAGCTTACTTAATTTTCCAGTAAGCGTTAACATCATTGCCTAAGACCTAAGAATCAATAATGAGGGACTCATCTTTATAAAGTCATTTGAAACATAAATCGCTTTGCCAGTATGACACTTTTCAGTGGTTCTCTCTCATCCTCTTGGCTTCTTTTTAATGGAAGCAAATTCTTTATGTCACAGAATTGTACACCACAAATACACTTTTTTTTTTTCATCTGGGTTATATTTAGGGACAGTAATACATGAATGGAATAGAATCAGGATTTCATTTTTCTAAGTATCAAGAACAATGGAGTAAATTATACAGTTCACAAATGCTATCATTAGCTTTTGAAGCAGTTATATGTATTGATAGCACAATTTAGTGATCAGCTGTTTTAAAGCGGATTGTTTTTAAGAGAATGTCTCAGAATTTTTGGTTGCTTCTTTTTTTTTAACCACAGCAATGCCTATCCATGAGTTCTGTAAAGTATTAGGTACATCTGCTTTCATTCTAAAGGAATTAGAACATTCTCAAATTAACTACACTTTACATTTAAGAAATATATTTGAACATACACATATACATACATGCACACACATATATGCACACATATGCACAGAACTTTTGTCTTTTGGAGAAGGAAAAATTGTATTAAAACCTAGATCCACAGTAATAGTCTAATAGCTCTGAGCTCTACCTCCACTAACATTAGCAAGCCATTATTCCTTATCAAAGGGCAATGCCATCCTATATGAGCAAATCATACAGTTAAATTGATGTTCTACAAATAACAGATGGCCTTCAATTGCTTTTCTGGGAATGACCTGATGAAAATAAAATTTTAAAATCTGGCACAACTGTCTCCATGCATTATAACATATTTTATCAGTCCATAGGTTTAAAGTTTTACAAGATGTGATTTAAGTAAGAATATGTATTTATAATTCAAATACATGTATTACTACAGAATCGCATGCATTTTATTTACAAGTAAATACACATATGTTGGAGTGTTCTCTGCTCCTCTTTCTTTGTGCTTCCTCGCAGGGATAGCGATCACACTTTTTGGAAACAATGGACCAGTGAGCAATGAACTGCTAGACTAAGAGGCCCTGGGAAATATGATACCTAGAACAAATTAAGAGTTAAAATATAGGGTCAAGGAAGAGTCAAATGAGAAGTCAGTAAATTACTAAACAAATATTCAGCTTCAAAGTTTTCTATAAGGTCAGCCCATCAACTGTTTCTAAATAAAATTTGATCACTACAAATTCTAATACTATTAATTGTGCTTAAACTATTTCTTAGAACTGTGCTAACATGCCAATTATTAAACTTTTTGTACTTTCAAATTCTTTTAAATTAAATCAAGAAAAAAATAGGCAAAACATTTAAGGGACACAGAAATGGAGGATTGTCTGTTGATAACATATATAGTATTTTCGAGTGGACTGGTGAGAAGTATATTCATGTTGGAAAATTATTTTTACAAACTGTAGTGATATACAGTGGTTTAATGCATAAAATAATAAGAAAAATATTTTAGAAACCAATTATAGCAAAAGAAAAAAAGAAATACAAAACATGGTTTTCAGCCTATTGAATCCAAATATTCTTGTATAATTGATATATATACTTGAAGAATAAATAATAATTCAAGGAAGAATGTGATACTAGAGAAGTGAATTAGCATAAATGTTCAGGTTACTGAGGAGTAAGATGGCCACTCTGGTCCAGCTGTAGCGACATGATGGCAGCATGATGTTCTGCAATGCTGGGGCAATGGGAATGATCAGAGTTCAGATCCAAGGTTGACTTACACATTAGGGCCTTAAGCCCACAATTCTAGCTAACTAGGAAAGACTGAGCGCTGGCACAGTGTAGAACACTAGTAAGGGTGTTTCTTTCTCTCTCTCTCTCTCTCTCTCTCTCTCATTCTCTCTCTCCTTCACCCCTGCACTTGTAAAAAAAAAAAAGTAAATAAATAATTTTTTTCAAAAAATCAATCATGTTTTTAAAACAGTGACAATACCCCCAAATGTTTAATGAGGTAGACATTTAGCAAGAGTTGTTTAGCCTTTATTATTATTTCATGTGTTACAGTACTTTTTTTTTTTGAGAGATTTTTGTTATAGGGCTTGTGTACTCACCAGAGAGACAGAGAGAGATGGAGAGGCAGAAAGCAAGATATCACCCTTGGGGGGATGGCCATGACACAAACCCTTCTCCTCCATTCTCTTCTCAGAACCTTGGGTACACACGCATACATGCCCAGTGTGGGTTTTAAGCTGCCAGGTCTGTGACTTGAACTGTGGTTAACTATGTGGGGGTCTAGCAACATAACCATTATGCCATTTGCTGGTCCCAACATTATTTGATTCATGTAAGCCTCATAAGTATTTATTTGTAACTATATATTTGTATATAATTCAAGATGCTTTTTCCCCCAATAAATTCTTCAATATTTCTATCCTAGTACCCAAATTTACTGATCTATTTAAAATAATGTTTATTAAGTATTAATATTGTTGGGGCCAGCAGTTAGCATAATGGCTATGTCGCTGGACTCCCACGTAGTCGACTGCGGTTCGAGTCCTGGACCCAGTGTCTTAAACTCACAGCGGGTGCGTGTGTGTGTGTGCCCAAGATCCCGAGAGGAGAATGGAGGAGGAATTGTGGCATGGCAATCACCCCGGGGGGTGATTTCTCGCTTTCTATCTCTCTGTCTCTGTCTGTCTGGCGAGTACACATGCCCTATAGCAAAAACCTCTCCAAAAAAAAAGTATAAATATTGGTAAGGAATATTCATCCTCTCTCTTTTCTTTAAAAAGAGGTATTGGTATTTTCCTGCATTTACTCTTCTGCATGAACTACAAGATAATCTTGTAAAACTCTCTACTAAAATCCATTGGTATTGGTATTATAAATGCAATTGCATCTCACTTGATTAAAAATTTGGGAAGAATTTTCATTTTGATGATATTAAGTTTTCCATTCATTTTCCATTTCATTTTGGTATTTACTTTATGTAATCTTTGCTTTATGGTTTCCAGTAAAATGTTATTATTTTCTTCATTTAGGTCTTGCCTTTTCCTTGTTAAATTCTTCTAATGTATGTGATATATTTATCATTATTGTTTTTTTTTTAGGTAATGGAATAGGCAGTTTTTTTTCTTTTCTATGTTTTTTCAGTACTATAAAAATAAGTAACAATGATTAATTTCCATATATTGCTCTTGAATACAGCCAATTAACAACTTCCCCCAATGTTAATTTCTTTTAAGTTTTTCTTATTTTTATCTTTTATAATACAGGAAGAGAAAAAGACAGGCACCCCAAAAGGGTCCCCACACCGTGATCCACCCCCAGCCTTGGACAGCCCAGATCATAGGTATGCATATGCACAGTATCCACAGGAAGGTCTTGATATGCAAACCAAGGACCTTCCCACTTAGGTCCAGTTGTGTTACCATGTACTGCTGTCTAGCCCCTAATATACACATTTTGCTAAACTATGTTAGGTATACAGTTAAAGCATCTGTACTATGTTTGGAATGTTTACTAAAATAACACTACTGAAAGTCCACTCAAGATAGTATTTACATGTGAATAACAATTTTAATGTATGTCAGATAATCTTTTATGAATCTGATTTGACTTGTAAGTCTGATCATCTTTCTAAAAGGAGCCAATTAACAAAAGACATTATTTGGGGCAAACTATAACTAAATGTCCGAGATTACTTTCTGGGAACTCCCTTAATTACAAATATTATGCTATTGAGATATATATCTATCTACAGATATATCTATCTATATCTATATCTAATCTCTATCTATATATCTATAGATAGATAAATCTGTATCTATAGATATATTTCTAAATATGTATATTTATAGATATATCTATAGATATAGATACATATAGATATATATCTCATCAGCATATGTTTTTATGATATTTTTACCTTTCCCTCTAGTATAACTACAAAATTTCACTTTTAAATTTGATTCGTATTTCATAATAATGATGTTAATTATGGATAATACATGTAAGTCACATGATATTGTGGCACCCTACATCCACATGGTTCATTTTGCTTTCTTGATTGTAATTTTTTAATAGTAGATGCTTGTGGAATCTCACACTAATTAAAATGCTAACGTGCTTTGTAAATAAAAATTGCACATCATTCTCAGTCATGTATCACTCTTCTGAATGACTGCAAAAACAACTATTTTAATCTTACTAAAATTTTTAACTCAATTAATGTAGAGTGATATAGTTGTATTTATTTTGGGATATTGCTTAAGAGACTAATAATATTCGTAAAAATTTTCGAGACGTTCTAGACTTAAGCCACCTAGACCTTCAACTTAAACTAAAAAATCTAAACACAGATATTGTGAGCAATGTGTAAGCAGAAGGGACTCAAAGCAGGGGCAGAAGCATGATCAGAACTAATGTATAGTTAGGATTACAAATTTATATAATATTCTCCTAACCATCTTTGTCTTATTAAGATGCACAGACGGGAACATGATTGTTAGCACTATCTAATTACTATCACAGACTCATCTGCCACTTTTTTCTTTTTTGAATGAAACATGCAAATAAAAATGTGTATAAATCCTGGTTTAAAAAGTTTTTTTTAGTTCATGATAGCAAATGTGGATGTATGAGAGAGAGAAGAGAAGGGGGTGCAGGTGGTGGTGAAGCAGAAACGCAACTAGTCCCACATGGGAGAGGTCCTGAATTCTCATCCCAGGACCTCACTGAGCAGCAACTTGTGTGTCTGTGGCCCTGATCTTAGTTGGTTGGGACTAGGCGGGAGTGCAAGGTGAAAACCCTGTGGAGTGTTTTTCTTTCTCTCTCTGTCTCTGTCTTACTCATGAAAGAAATAAGTAAACTTAAAAAAATAAATAGAGACAGAGAGGGAAAGATAGAAAAGTATCCTCAACAGGGTCTTGTCACCTGTAAACTTCTTCCCCTAGCCCCCCAATTTATTGGGGTCTTAGGCATATTAACACACACCTGGCATGTTCTTGGGCCAATGTGGGGATCCAAACTCATAGCTGGCAATGTGACTTCCAGCACTGCTGTTCAGTTTGCTATCAACTATGCCACTAGGCTGGACCCAAGTCATGTGTTTTTGATGACTATTCATGAATTGAGCACACCAGGTCAACATTATTTACTTAATTTTGAGTAATATTTTCCTGGTTTTTTTTTTTTTTATGTAAGGAGGGAACTGAGAAGCATGACCATATTTTTATATTAATTTGTAAAGTCAGGTTATAACATAAATTAGTTGATCCTCTTTAAATCATTTCATTTATTTTGGAAAATTAAGAATAACACTGGAAGGCCGCATGGCCCAGTGGCTGGGTTAGCCAGATTGCCCATAGCCTACTACAGTTTCATTCCCAGTCGCACAGCAAATTCAAAAACATGCATGTGGGCTCCAAATCTCAATGTGATGGAGAAATGGAGAAGGAATTGTGGCATCATCATGTTTCCTTGGAGCATGCTTTCTCCCTCTCCTTCTTGTTCTCTCTGTGGCTAGCACATGTGCCCTCTGACAATTTTTTTTAAAGAATAATACCATGCACATATATTAACAACAATAGGTATAGCTTTTGGAAAATAGTACTCCATGATATTAAACATATCAGAAAATAATTTTAAAAAACATCTTTCCTGGCTGTTTCTCTATTTAGTATACATATTTTGGTCTAAAGGTGAGAGTCTAATTGAATAACTTTTATACTTAAAGTTAGAAAAAAAATCAATTTGTTTTAGATGAAGCATAGTTAGAATAGGCATAGGAATTTAAACAAATAAGTTCCCAGTTTCCAGTGGAGAAAATATTACAGTACTATTGTTCTTTTTTTTGTAATGACTTAATATGAGTAAATGTTTATATTTACATTGATTTTTTAGGCTGCATAATGCTCCAAATTATATTTCTTCATAAGTGCATCAGGAAAACATTAATGCTCAGTTAATAAAGCTATTATATTTTGCATAGCAAGAGCCAATAATGTATTTAATTAGAAAATAAAGTTCTCATTTTAAGAGTATTCATCAATCTTCTTTAATAAATAAACATGCCTGCAATATAAATGCAATCATACCTTGCATTATCATAAACATTTTATTGCATTTTTTGGACAATAAAATAAACATCACATTTATATTGACATAATTTACCTTTCACTTAATAATTATCTTACACAAGGCAAATCCAATTGGTATAATACAGAAAAGCTATTAGTTACATGAGAAAATGTCACTAGGGCTTTTAAGAATAGGATGTTACTATAGAGAAAAATCTACTTCATTTGATAACAAAGCTTCAATTATTGAAGCTTAAGATTACACAGGTAATTAGCAGAATTGCAGAGTTTTGCTACTACACTACACATATTTTAAAATAGCACAAAGTTCTCAGGCCCCTATTTTGAGATACAATAGCCTTTTAAAGGTGGTTAGCTGAACAACAGGAATGCAAAGTGCTTGTCTTGGTATGTGTATCTATATCATAGACAGGAGGTACAGAAATCTACAAGGAGAGGGGCGGGGAGCACATGGGTCTGGCCCAAAAGTAAGCATGGCAGGAAACAAGAGGATGACCTTGTCCTACAGAAATTCTGAAAGTTATGCTGCTGTTAATAGATATTTAGTTTTTCGAAACTACATATAATGGAATATATTCAGCCTTATAAAAGGAAATACTGCTGTTTGCAAATACATGGATGAACTTGAAGGATATTAAGTGAATAAAACAGTCTTAAAGGACATATGCAGTCTGCTTCCTCTTATGTGAGGCTTTTTAAATTGTCAAATTCATGGAAACAAGGCAACAGAATGGTGGTTGCCAGGGATTCCCTGGTACTGTGTGACTGTATTCCCGGGCAGAGGTAAAGAGGCAATTGTTTTGCAATGGCTACAAAGTTTCTGTTATGTAAGATGAGAAAATAACAGAGCTCTATTATACAACATAGCACCTACAGTTAACACTGGCTTGGTGTACTTTAATATAGGTTAAGAAGATAGTTCTTATGTTAAGTACTTTTATAGACACAGACAGACATACAGACACACAAACAGAAATTTGGAGAGGCAATGTGTATATTTAGTCTTTTGGTTGTAGTGATGGTATCAAGAGTGTACAGATCCATCTCAACTCATCAAGGGGTATGCATTAAATGTGTGCCATTTTTGCCTTTTTTTTTTTTTTTTGGAGGGTTTTTGCATAAAGGGGCATGCACTCGCCAGACAGACAGAGAGAGACATAGAGACAGAAAGCGAGAAATCACCCCCCAGGGAGGATGGTCACACCGCAACCCCTTCTCCTCCACTCTCTTCTCGGGATCTCTCGGCGTGAGTTCTAAGCCACTGGGTCCAGGATGCGAACTGCGGTCGACTAAGTGGGAGCCCAGCGACATAGCCATTACGCTAACTGCTGGTTCCCCCATTTTTGCATATTAATGACATCTCAATGAAACTAAGAAAATAAAAGTTATGTCACTAAATGTGATACCAGGTGTCCAACTCCTTTTTAAACTGACACTTAATACTTCTCTAAGAACTACAGTAAATCCTTTACACATATTATTTCACTTACTGAAAACATATGAAGTATAGATGAGTGAATTGAGACATAAAGAGCTTAAAAAACTTGCTCAAGATAACAATACTACAAAGTGCTGGGAACAGAACTTGAACTCTTGAGTTCAAAATTTCTATCACTCCTCAAAATATTATGGATATTATATTAATATAATCTTTACTGAGTTAAAAGTTTATATAATCATAGAAATGATTAACACATTTAATTTCAAATAAAAAAATTATTTTGTGTAAATTCGGTAAATGAGTAAAGGTTTTTCTTTGTACCAGAGGGGAAAATGCCAAAAAAAACAAAAAGAATGACAAAAACATGAACAAACTACTTATAATCATGTTTTTGTGATTGGTCAAAGAGCAAAAACTCTGTTTTAAATATTTTTTGCCAGAGGATGCATGTGCTTGCCAGAGACAGAGAGTGAGAGAAACACTCCTCAATCGGGTAAGGTCACATCATAACCCCGTTTCCATTTCTCTGTCTCTTCAAGATGGAGGCCAGATTTGAACCATGTGGTCTCCTGTGTAGGACCTAGCTCCCTAACCACCAGGCATAGAAAGGCCCAAAGAGCAATACTTTTAAAGGCCTGGGAATATACACATAGTACATTGTTTTAATTGGGCAAAAATTTACTACAAACTTATAGTATTTAAGAATACACATGCAGAGTCTCACACTATATAGTTATTAGGAACACTTTTAAATCAGTTCACATAAACGATTCCTAGAGTTATTTAAACAAAACAAAGATTTATCATTCACAGTCAGTCCAACATGATTTTAAAGTTATTTAGTATTGACAGCTTTTATGCCTGTCGATGTAATAATCTTTAAGCACAAGGGTACCACTGTGCTGCTCTTCACAAGACTTTTTAGTCTCCAAAAATGAGTTTGTTTCCCAAGTCTGACATTTTCTGCTTTTAAGGATCAAGAATCTTTTTTCAAGTATATTACTTCCTTGATCCATACTTATAAAGCCATTCAAAATTTTTTCCTTCCCAAAATATAAGGTTTAAATACATTATTAACACTTGTGAATTTCATACAGATGCATAGACTTGAGGCTTACTATTGTTCTATAGAAATATAAACTATCAAAGTAGGGAAAAGGAATGCGCATTCTGAACATATGTCATGTTCCTCTGATAAAGACAAACACTTGAGAAATACCGTCTGTGGAGGTCTGAGACAGTGGACCTGAGATTTTGAATGTGTGATCAGTACACTGCAGAAAAAGCCAAGGGGATTGGGACCAGCAGTTAGTGTAATGGCGAGGTCGCTGGACTCCCACAGAGTTGACCACAGTTCGTGTCCCGGACCCAGTGGCTTAAAACTCATGCCAGGCACATGTGCGTGCGTGCCCAAGATCCCGAGAGAAGAATGAAGGAGAAGGGACTGCGGCGTGACCATCCCCCCTGGGGGGTGATTTCTTGCTTTCTGTCTCTTTGTCTTTCTCTGTCTGTCTGGCGAGTGCACACCACCTATAGCAAAAACCTCTTTAAAAAAAAAAAAAAGTCAAGGGGTACACAGTAAGGAATGTCTTGGATCTCATGGGAGAATCAGCTTGCTTGGATTTAGAAATAAATAGAATAAGCAAGAATAGAGGATAGGAAGAGAAAAGCTGAGTTGGGGGGGTGAAATAAAATTATTTTATTTTGATTCTCCTTTTTCCAATTTCTGTGTCCTTAGGCAAGCTAGTTAAGCTTTCTATGATTACACTGAAGATAGGAAAGTATCCAGTTAATAAACTTCTGTGTGTTAAATCACTTGATGTTTAATGTCCAACACATTAAATGCTCATTAAATAGTCCCTTTAATATGTATTCCTCTTTCTTTCTTTCATCCATGCATTCAGTTAGTGTCTGCCTCCTAAAATGTGCCAAGCTCTCTGCTGTTATCCAAAAACAATAATGAGAAAACCCAGACATGATGTCTCTCCTCTTAGGAAACTTAGAATCTTGTGAAGATTTTAAAAATACTAAATTTTTAAGGTATTACATATCATCTGTGATAAATTGTGAAAAGGCAAAGTAGATGGATTTAAGAGAATATATAAGAAGTTCACATGACACGAAGAGGACAGTAAATGTTTTCTTGAGAAACCTAAAGGAAGAGGGACCAGCAGGTGGCATGGTGGTTAAAGGTGCTGGACACTCCCACATGTCTGACCACGGTTTGAGTCCCAGACCTGGTGGCTTGCTTTCTCATGCCCTCTCTCTCTCTCTCTCTCTCTCTCTGTCAGATTAAAAGTAAATGAATGAATAAATAATTAAAAAAAAATAAAGGAAGAGTAGGAGTTAAAGGGGCGGGGACAGGTGGGTACCTTTTAGACAAAAGAGGACTGACTGCATGCTCCAAGGCCTTGTGGGTTCCTCTAACTGCCTCTTTCATTTCAAAGACCATGTACACTGAGTATCTTATCTTTAACTGTACTTCTTTACACAAGGATTTTTTAGTCAAGATTTCATATTTGCAAAAAGTAAGGCTCAGAAAAATTAAGCAAACTAATAAAATGTAGCAAATAATAGACCTAAAAGTGGAAATTTCACCAGTTCAGTTTCAAAGTCTATGATTTCTTTCACCACTTGACCATACATGAGTTTCAAGATATAAAAGATATTAAGAAGCCTTTTCAAAACTAACAGGAAGAATTAGATATCAAGAAGGAGCTAGGCTTAGAAAAGAGAGGGGAGAAAAGGCAAAAGGAACACTGAAGAGAAATATGTCCTCTTCAAGTATCAGTATTCTGGTTTGGGCATAGATATATTCATTTACGATGATAGCTACACTGAAGCTATGAAAGCTCTTTATTTCCTCAATGGTTTTGCTAAGGCAATAATCCACCTAAATATAAACTGTGAAAATACTTGGAGAAATCTTTTATTCAAAGTAGTGCCTTTCAACCACAATTATACTTTAGAATCACCTACTGAGCTTTTTCAAAAATATGTTGATGCCAGGTCCTTTCCCAAGGACAATTTTATTTAATTGTTCCATGCAGGGTGGAGTCTGGATATCAGTACTTTCCAGAACTTCCTCAGTACTTTAATGTGGACTCAGGGACGACAAGCATTCTATCACACATGGTAAAATATAGACTAAAAGACGTTAGTGTAATCCAGTTATGAACTGGAAAAATAATAAATTCAGAGACTCTGTAATCTGAGTAATTATTAAATAACTGATTACTTTGTCTAGAAGTCAATTAAAGATATTGGATATTAAAATGATAAAATACTAAGGTGATTTGGGTTTATATTTCTTATTTTAGAACTCTAAATATTTAGATTAAATGATTTTTATAACATATTTTGTTTTTTTTCACCAGACTATTCTATGTTTAAGTAGAGTAGAATTTCTTTGTAGTTAACATTCATTTTTATTCAATACTGATAAAATGAAGATTTACAATATATTTGAGTATTTTTTTCTAAGCAAAATCTTTAGGCACAAAATTATTGCATATAAAGATCTATTTCTGTATGGCTTTAGATATTAAGAGAAAACTTTATTTCCTACTTATTTCCAGAAAATATATGTTCACCTAGATTTGTGATGAGTTGCAAAGATACTAGTTTCTGGTAAACAATAACATGAAGGACATATTTCTGAATATGCATGGATATCTAAAACCACACCACCCAACAACAAAACCTAAGTTCCAAGCCCAGCACAGCTGAAAGGTTGGTGAAATGCTTTTGGAGACTTGTTAAATGTACTACACAAAGTGCTATGTGTTGGGTCACAATTTGCATAGGTTAAATTGACCAAGACAAAACTTATGGCTGCTAAATTATATTTTTACAAACTTACGTGACCTTCAATTCCTAGCTCACGAGAAAGGCATTACATTTTTATCTTTCTTAAAGGAAATCTAAATCAGGCTTATACCATCCATAATACTTCAACTATTGTGAATGAATTTTAAACACTTGCTTTGTTTGTTTAATGAGCTGCTCCGTACTGTTCAGTCCCACACCTGCGTCTGCTCAGTCCCCATCTGCAGGCTGAGCCCCACCTGGTTCTATGATCATTTTGCCAGGATGATGGAAAAGCAATAGTCAGAGGACCTGCACACATTTAGCAGCACCATATAACGAGTCAGCATTAATCGTGGTAGTGGAAATTTTCCTTTGTTCAGAGACCCCCAGCCCTCGTATTTTCCCCCAATTGTGGTAATTGGGGAAGGAGTTGAAACCTTGCATTGGTTTCCCGTTGAGGGCTGCAATTAAGCCAGGGCCTCTCTAATAGGCACTATGTCTGAGGTTGTCACCACGTACACTACCTGCATTTCTACTCCTGCCCTTGAGCAGTCTAACCTTGAGCTCATACCTCCGGACTTCTCCCTCTCATTTACTACAAAAAGTTTCTCCATTAATATTCCCACTGAAATAATGTTCTCTTTCTATTTTTTCTTATTTCAAAAGGGATTTGAAGGCTATGAGAACCATATTTTTGTATGTCCCATTGACTGATCCCACAGTCTTCAAAGTACTAAGTGATGCAGTAAACCTTATTTATTATTGCAAGCACCTACAGAAGCATCCTGTGATAATATATGACCTATGTTTATCCAATGAAATGATATATACTGAGTATTTTATTTGTAGCTACTATTCTTTATCTTCTTGATGCAGTGTTTTCAGACAAAAATGCATACAAACATCTTCATGGACTTAATGGTCTCTATATTGTGAGTAATATCCTAATTAGAGAAATTCCTTAATAACTAAAGCTTCTTTAGAGAACATAATTTCCTTATACTATACACATAGGAAAAGATGTGTTGATATCTTTTTTTTTATTCACATCTCATTACATAGTTTTAAAATGTCAGCTGGTAGCTTCTAATGTAAAAGGTACAATAGGGATTTCAACTTTAAACAAACTTATAATCAGGAAATTTTAAAAATATTGAAAATCGTATTTCCATTCAGAAATGCTCTGTCATGGTCTGTTTACATTCCACCTATGCACCACTATGTTTAAAACATGGCTGTAACAACATACGAAGGTCTCTATATTTTGCTTGTTTTGAATGTAACTATCCAATCATTTGTTCTACAAAAGGATAATATAAATTACAGTTCTCCTACTTAACGATGTCAGGTGGTTGCAAGGGCAAAATGGTAAATTACTCAGTAATTGACTTTATTTTTCCCTTCATTCAAGATTCAAAAGTAGGTCAGTCTGTCATTCTTTTTAGACCTATTACACTTATTGTTTCAGGATTTCGCTGCAATTTCTAAATCCTATTCAATTTTTGTAAGTAAATCAGAATCTATTTAATGCCCTATGATCAGCTGAATAATTCATATATTGTCTTTCTCATATACAAATTTCTCACAGTGCTAAACAGTACAAAACAGGTCAGGAACTACAGTTTCATTTTACAACTTTAAAACATTTTAAATTCATATTCAAACCTCAATTTATGAAATTAAATTCCACGTAAACATTTTATTTACAGAAAGAATAAAAATATATAAATGAAATTAACTCCCTAAATTAATTTCAAGAGGTATGTGAAACCCAAGTCTAATATTTTATTAAAAAGTCACTGGGAATTAAAACATAATGCTCAAGATATAGAGATTTGGAACATCTTCTCAAATGAATGGTCAGAAGGAAATACATTGGGGTTTATAAACAGGGACATCAAATTTAGTCCACAGGGCTTAAAAATGGTTGTTGTTTTTTATGGTTTTCCTTTTGTTTTGTTAGACAGGCAGGAGTCTGGCAGACTGCCTGTATGAAAAATGGCCCTTCATTAAAACAGATCAATGTTTTGCCCAACAGCTCCTGGATGATCAACTCATTATTGGTGATTTCAGATAAACAGAATATTGTCTGTACTTGAGGGTAGGCAGGCAAGAAAGGTTAACAGAACTGGACTGTGAGAAAGAGCCAGAGGAGAGCAGCTGGTATACCTCAGAGGATGCAGTGTCTATATCACATGCTCCTCTCTCGATTGCAATTTGTGTCTCAGGCCTTCTAAGTTCCCCGTTCAGTATCCTTAGTCTTTAGATCTTCCCTACAATGCTAGCCTAAGACCCAAGGCAAAATATCTCACCTGCACAAAATACTGAATGCAGCATTGTTATTTTTATGGACTAAAATCAATCTGTCTCTTGAGCTCTCACTCTCATACTCACTCTTTTAAATAAACACAAACAGGGTCAGCAGGTGGTGTGATGGTTAGAGCACTGGACTCCTACATGACCAACCACAGTTTGAGTCCCATATCTGGTGACTTGAAACACACTGGATGCATGTGCATGTGTGCCCCAAATCCCGAGAGGTAAATGGAGGATAAAAGGTTGTGGCTGGACCATTCACCCTCTTTC
>NW_006199558.1:944071-958638 GCF_000334495.1 Tupaia belangeri chinensis
TCTTTCCCTTTCTCTGTCTCTTTCTGAAGAGTACACATGCCCTTCAGCAAAAACATAAAAATAAATAAATAAAATAAACACAACCACACCTCTTTATAGGGTTTTTCTCTTTTTTTTCCTTTAGTAGTCTAGGCTGATATTATGTCATGTACCCAAGTATCCACTACTGCCTTTTTCTCTGAAGCATTTTGACAGATTTGATACAAACTTGTTACCAAGATATGTGAGGAGGTGGGTTTGTAAACTATTAAAAGGGATATTTATTTGCATCAGTATTTCACATTGGCAATTTACTGTTGGTCAACATATCAGCCTGAAATAAGTGTTTGATAGGACAAGATATTCCCAAATAAATTATTTTGAGGGGTAATCAAGGGAAATAATAATTAATTATTATGTTATTAATTATTATCAAGTAAAACTTTGGTTTCCTACATGTGTAGGTAATATGGAAAGAAAGAATAAAACAAAAAAAGGCAAAATAATGAAGCAAATAATTGGGTGTTTATTTTAGGATTCATGTAACTAAACGAATTAGAATGACATTAAACAATGCAACTAATCCCATCAAAACCCAATCTTATTATAAATAAACTTTTTAGATGTGACTTAAACTATTAATAACACTAATTTAAGTCTGTTTTCCCAAATCTCTACCAGGACCAATTATTTTTAATTAAATATTGCCAAAATAAATGATTTTCAGCAAACAAACTATTGTCAGAGCAATGCTGGCACCTACTCACACACCTGTCTTCTAACTGCCCCATTATTCCCCTGTCCTGAGGACCTCAGCAACTTATTTTTGGCCCCACCATCTACCATCTACCCATTCACAGCTCTACAGAACACTTTTCCCTCCTGAACTGTCCTGATTATGACAGGGATACATCATCTCCAGGACAATTTACAATAAAAAGGGATTTAAAAGCCATACACATACACACACACCACACACACATATGCATATACATACATATATATATATATATATACATACACACACACATGACTTAACATTTCATACCCAGTTTTGGTCCTGTGAAAAAGGCATCCTTATTTTTTACTAGAAGGTACATAAATTGCAATAATTTGACAATCCATATCACAAATCTTAAAAATGTCCATCTCTTGGGGTCATCAGGTGGCATGGTGGTTAAAACACTGGATTCCCACATGGCTGACCACAGTTCAAGTCCTGGACCCAGTGGCATGAAAATCAAACTGGACATGTGTGTATACATGCCTAAAATACCAAGAGGAGAATGGAGAAGGGAAAGCAATGTGGATATACCCTGGCAGGGGGAGGGAAGATTTCTCATTTTCCCTCTCTATCTCTTGCTCTCTGTCTCTCTCTGGCAAGGGCATGTACCCAATGTCAAAAACATAAAACAACAAAACAGAAAACCATCCCTTTAAACAAAACATTGCAGTTTTAGGAACACATCATAAGGAAATACTCAGAGTTATGCAAAATAAAAGTACCTACAAAAATATAATTCAAAGGATCTCTTATAATTGAAAGGAACTAAATGGTCAGCATTAAAGGAATGTTAAATAACTGAAGAATATATATGTATTATGAAAAATACTTACCCCACTAAAAGAACTTACAACATTTTCTAAGGATATTTAATGAAACCTGTGAAAAATGATAAAATATGAAGTGAAAAGCTTATGATATAAACTAAGCTTCAGTAATTTATTGATTCATCAACCACATGCTGACACCTAGTATGTAATAGATGCTTAGGAAAAAAGATGACAAAGACAGAGCCTGCCTTACGAGGTTGATATTTTAATTGTAAGGGTAAAGGACATGTAAACAATAAAATACAAAGGAACTTCATTGTTATTTTAATGGAGTCATATGACGAATACACAGAGATGTGAAGAAAAGAAAATCAAATATTGTTGTTAAAGGGCTGCTACAAGTCAGGAGGAAGGTCACAAAAGCTTCACAGGGGAAGCAGTGTTTGAGATCAGTCTTGACAGGAGAGCAATTTGGGGATTCTGTAAAGTCCTGCCCTTGTAGTTATACCTGCCTATTGCTTATCTACCTGACGCTTCAAAGAAGATACTACACTTCGCTACTCACCACCAGCCTTCTCTTTCTATGCATTCACTTATGAATGTTAAAAACAAAAAAATAAACAAAAACTCCTCACATGTTGATTTTCACAACCTCATGAATGTAGCAAATTAAATATACTGTGAAGAGGAACTATAAGAATGGGACCAGCAGACACATAGCAGCTACACCACTGGACTCGCGCATGGTCAACTGCAATTCAAGTCTTGGACCTGGTGGCTTAAAAATCATGCCGGGTGCCTATGCATGTGCCCAAGATCCTGGGAGGAGCTTGGAGGAGAAGGGATTTTGGTGTGGCTATCCCTCCTGGGCGGGGGGGGGGAGTAATTTCTCACTTTCCCTCTCACTGTCTCTGTCTCTGTTTCTCTCTCTCTGGCAAGCACATGTGCCCTAAGGCAAAAAAAAATCTCTTTAATAAGAAAAGCAAAAAGAAAAACAATGAGTCATGGTACATATTTTAGTAAGTACCATTGTATCATACAATAGGCTGTAGCTATGATATTTTCTAAACTCAAATGAACTATTTTAAGTAATTCTGGAAGTTACTTCACTCCTAGGTCTAACAGAGATACTAGTAACTAATAACTAATATTTATGTACAAATATTAATTTTTTCTCCCAAAAGCACCAAAATGGGTCTCAAACATACCAAACTATAAATGCTATGATACACAGTTTAAGATAAATATAGCTGAAAAGTGTATCTAATAGTCAATTTTAATTATTTGAAATTTCTTTTTTTTTTTTTAAAGAGGTTTTTGCTATAGGGTGCGTGGACTCTCCAGAAAGACAGAGAGACAGAAAACGAGAAGTGAGCCCCCAGTGGGGATGGCCACACCACAATCCCTTCTCCTCCATTCTCCTCTCAGGATCTTGGGCACGCACATACATATGCCCAGCATGAGTTTAAGCCACCAGGTCCGGGACTCGAACCACAGTCAGCTACATGGGAGTTCAGCGACATAGTCATTATACTAACTGCTGGTCCCAATTATTTGATATTTTCAGGTTCATGTTGAAGGTGGAGTTTTTGGAACAGTGGACTTGACAAGGAAGTTGAATGAACTGACAATTTGGTGGGTCTGCAGAACAAAAAAAAGTAATGGGCCAGGAACAAAGTCAGTATTTGGAACTCAAGCAGACAATCTTATGGAAGTATTAGAAGGGACTGAACAAAGAAAAAAGAAGCCTTTAGAAAGTGTAAATCTTAGCATAAAACTAGTCGTTTAGGAAAGAAGACAAGAGACAAGAATTGCCAAGGTTGTCCAGAACACCAGTAGGGAACTGCTGCACAATTTTATGGGTAGAGAGAGAGCTCTTCAGAATGGGAAGTTATTCAGATAGTTACTTCTCTCTGCCTTTACTACATGACATCCCTTCATCCCCCATCTCAGATGTTTGTACATGTTTTTGAGTCCAACACAGATGCCATGGTTTTTGCTTCTCACAGCCTAGTTGAATTGATTACTCCCTTTCAGTGTCCTTAAAGCAGTTAAAAAAAAAAATGCCTCCTCAATAGCCCCAATAACTTTGATTATGATTGTTACATCTCTGCATCTCCTTCAAATACATGAGCTCATGAATGGCCAAGGAACCTAATCATGTGTCTATATTTCCCATGGCTACTATTCCCATAGAAAAGTATCTAGCAAAAATGTTGGTGCAGTAAAAAAAACAAAACAAAACAAAACAAAACAGAGACTGAGAGGGGATGATCCCTAAAGCTAATATCACTAATAAATGTGTGGTAGATTAAAATGGGGGAGGGGAAGAAGAATAACTTTGCTTGAAAGATGAGATGGTAAACACGTTGTCTTCGCCTCAAATATTTTGCCATTATTGGTGTACTAATATGATACCATAAATTATAAGAGAAATACCATCTATATATAATGTAGGCAAAATCAATGATGATATTATTGGGTCATCAGAAAGCTGATGACATATTTTTCCACTTTTGTCTATGTAAAAATGCATCATGACTTTTCTGATGACTCAAGAGTACAGTCTTAGAATGGTTTAGACTCAACACTAAAAGATGTGGATCTGAGTAGGTGGTTTAGGTTTCTGTAAATGTCCAAATGTAGAAAAGTACTCAAAAAATATACTGATACTTTTAAATATGCCTTAAAAGTACACAATTAAATGAGGAAGACTAGAAGACTCCTCAAAACTGGCTTAATTCAGCATTCTACCAACTAAAAATGTCCCCCGGAACTTCCTCACAGTTCTATTACAACAATAAATTTTCATAATGAAGACTCTGGTGTGCTTCAAACTTCCTAAGACATTTCTGTCTCACAATAAACTGAAGATTAAATTATGTGGCGAATGATGTTAGTGTTAAGTACATTTTATTGGTTTATAATATTTTAAAACCTGGTGATTTGTTTGTAATGTCTCTTCTGTCCATTAATGAGACTTTGATTAAGAAACCAAATTTCCTGTGCACATTAACCAGCAGAATTCTGGAACACACATACACACACATATGAAGACATACACACATGCACAAAATCATTAAAACAAAGACATGCACTGTACACAACTTATGTCAGGGACTTCAAAATGAAACAATATTCCATGTTTTCCTTTAGGCTAAAATTGCTATTATCGGGAACCAGCAGTTAGCGTAATGGCTATGTCGCTGGACTCCCACGTAGTCGACCGTGGTTCGCGTCCTGGACCCGGTGGCTTAGAACTCACGCCGGGCGTGTGTGCATGCGTGCCCAAGATCCCGAGAGGGAATGGAGGAGAAGGGATTTCTGCGTGATCATCCCCCCTGGGGGGGGATTTCTCGCTTTCTGTCTCTATGTCTCTCTCTGTCTGGTGAGCGCACGCGCCCTATAGCGAAAACCTCTCAAAAAAAAAAAAAAAGAAAAAGAAAAAAAAATTGCTATCATCTACTTAAGGAGTAAAGAGCTTCATGTGCTTACAATGCATTTCTGAGTAGCTAGGTATCTGTCTCATCTAAAGACACTTTTGACATCAGTCCAATACTTAGGAGGAGCCAAGTGTAGAACTGAATTCAAATTAAAAATCTATTGTAGTGGTTGTAAGAGAAACTTAACTATATGAATCCTTGAATACCAACAGCCTGAATTTTCTTTCATCACATGCCCTCAAATATGCAGTATCTTCAGAAAAGTCATTTTTAAGGTACAAGAGACAGAATGAGAATGTTTCTGAAGCCTATTTACTACAATGCTTGCAAAGGGCTTCATATGAATAAATTTACACTAGTTCTTTCACCTACAGTAGTAAATTTTAGCTCATTTCACAGCTGTATCTATCCCAGGATAGCAGTCCACACTGAATATATCCGTTAAGCTGCCTGGAGACAAATATAATGATGCAGGCAGGTTTTCACATGGCCTCTTTTGGGGAAGCAAAATAGAGGAAAACTACTGCTGGAATACCAGTCTCCCTGCATAGGGCACTGCAAAAGTCAGCATATTTATTGTTGATACGCCTATTCAAAAAACGATATCAGATTACCGATATAAACAAGATCCCTAAAATTAAGGGTAGAGGACAATAAAGCACAATACAGGTGACCAGACCAGGGAAGTGGGGGACTAGGAGAGGAATTGCTTTGCAGTAGTTGATACTAGCCCATGAGAAGTAAAAGTTTTCTTTGTTTAGTCTTAAATATAATATTTACCGGGTAAAAAGAAATACACCTTATAGTCCTGGGTAATTTACTTGATACAATAAGATAAGCTCATGCTCATCTTTCGCCCTTGACTAATTGATACTTACTGAACACTGATTACGGTCCTGTAGTGACCATATTGTGATAGTCGTAATCGCTCAGCTTTTACAAGATACAGTCATAAGTAGCATATAAAGATTGAAGAGATCCAGTTGTCCTAAGAGACCTAAGGACACCTAGACCTGGGTCTTGAGATTTTAATTCAGAACAGACCTGATGATAATATCTCACTCTTGGCACCAAGAAAATGTGCACAAACCATCACAGATAACATCACAGAAGATGTTCTGGAAAGCCTCTGGATTCTTATCCCTGTTGTCACATTCCTGTTTGCCCTTGAATCATGGAGATGGTATTTGAGCCTTGAATATTATCACTGTCCTGGTAGATGCCTTCCATAACACAGCCTTCCTCTATGCAAACTTTTTTTTTTCTTTCTCTCAGACATCTATTTATTATGTGATGAGTAGTCAGGGCCAGTCTGTACATCTGTCTGGTAACATAATGAGAGAACTTTAAGGAAAGAGAAAAACCTGAGACCAGATGAAGAGAGAGGAAAAAAAAATTTCTGTCGGGGTGTGTGTGTGTGTGTGTGAGAGAGAGAGAGAGAGAGGGAGAGAGAGAGAGAGAGGGAGAGAGCACACACATGGAAGAGCACTTTATGGGTATTTTTGGGAGACACACAGGTGATAGAAGGACTTAGTGTGTTCTGCTAGGTGGTGCTCAGTGTAGCTTTCTGTGTTATACATTTAAGAAAATCCATGGTAAAAATCTACATAGCCCTTTTAAGGAAAAAATTTAAAAAGATTGTATCAATATACTGGAACTAAATATTGACTTATGACTTGAAGTGGCACTTTTGACTTCTTTTTAAAGTTTCTTTCTTTCTTTTATGAGAGTGAGAGAGAGACAGAGAAAGATGGGCGCACTCAACAGGTTCTCACGCCATGACCCTCCCTCAGCCTTCTCAGCCAGTCAGTATGACAGGCACATATGCAGGCTTCTGGATATGTTGACCTGAAAATTTGTAATCTTCCATCTGGACCCAGCATCCCTGAGTGATGTGCGACCACTGTACCACTGTGCCTGACCCAACATCTTGTACCTTTATTTTTTTTTAATTTTATCTGAGGGTGCATTGTGCTTTCTGGTGAGAAAGAGAGAGAGAGAAAGAGAGAGAGAGAAAGAAATCACACCTTAAGGGGGATGGCCATGCTACAATCACTTCTCCTCCAGTCTCCTCTCAGGACTTTGGGGACACATACACAAACCCCCAGCATGTCTTTCCAGACAGTAGGTCTAGTACTTGAACCACACGATCAGCCATGTGGGATCCACTGCCTTAACCATCTTGCCACAGGCAGGCCCCGCTTATACCTTTAAATGGTAAGATTCACTGCATCTTAGACAAATAAGAAAATATGCCAATGCTGATTAAAAGGCAATAGATTGTTTAAATAAGATATGTTGGGTAGTCAGAAAAGCCATGGCATATTTTTCTGTTTCTCCATGTAAAAATGCATCATGACTTTTCTGACGACCCAATATTATTACTCTGTCACATAACTAAAGAAAGCTATAAGCATAAATGGTAACATCTCAAGAATATTGTCAAGTGCTTAGTCAAAATACTAATAAAAGTATTTGTCAAAACACCAGTTTGTAATGATTTACTATATCTCTCTACGCTTATCTGATAGCATTAAATCCAAATATCTATTATTATCCATTATTTATACCCTCTCATGCTAAGTTAAATTAGCGAGGCTTATTTTTCCCATAACTGAAGAATATTTTTTCTGACCTTGGATTCTTCAGAAAAAATATAAGAAGTATATTTTAAACTGCTTTATATGAAACTTTCATTTTGATGGATGGCCTCAAAGCCGGCTGTAGAGAGACCTGGATCCCACACAGCCCACTGTAGTTTGAATCCCAGTCCCAGAATCTTGAAAAACAAACCAGGTGCATGTGTGGCTGCCTAAAATCCTGACAGGCTGCAGAAATAGAAAATAAGGGATTGCAGCATTACAGTACCGCATTGGGGAATGTTTTGTCTCTCCCTCTCTCTCTCGTTCCTCCTCTCTTTCTGTGTCTGGTAAGCACACATGGCTTCTGGCAGCAATTAACAAGACAGACATAAAGAAAAGAAATAAAGGGAACCAGCAGTTAGCGTAATGGCTATGTCGCTGGACTTCCATGTAGTCAGTCGACCACGGTTCGCGTCCCGGACCTGGTGGCTTAAAACTCATGCCGGGCGCATGTGTGTGCGTGCCCAAGATCCCGAGAGGAGAATGGAGGAGAAGGGATTGCGGCGTGACCATCCCCCTGAGGGGTGATTTCTCGCTTTCTGTCTCTATGTCTCTCTCTGTCTGTCTGGTGAGCGCACGAGCCCTATAGCGAAAACCTCTCCAAAAAAGAAAAAAAAAATGAAAAGAAAAGAAAGAAAACTTTCATTTTTGTATATATCATAGCATAAAAGGTGCCAAGATATATATTCTGGCTGCTAGTTTTATAGTAAGAGTATGTTTTGGGTCAAATCATTTAACTTCAGGTACTTGAGTCTACTCTTTTACTAAAGGGGCAGGGCTTTACTTTTTGCCCTATTTTAATAAAGAAATTGTGAAAATTTAATAGAAGAACCATGGGAATGCAAAGAGGTATTGTTATTCCATCTACGAAGTTGTAAAAACTGAAGGGGCAATTTCTAAAATGCATTAACATTTAAAGTTTTAGTTAGTATCATTTAGATTTCTCTGCACACTATGAGTATGTGTGATTAAGACATCTATTTCTTTAAGTCACTACAGAGCCTTCATACCAACTACTTGATGTTTTTCTTTATTGAAGCCTTCACTATGCAGTTAAAAACCCAAAAGGAGCTTCTTTTAAGTCTCCAATTAAGTATACTCATGATTATTTCAGCATATTTTCCTTCTAAATGTGCTTTTATTCTTAGGAGATAAGTTCCCTAAAGCACTTTCCTCTCTATGTATTTTGTTAATTTGCCAGAGGACATGTTCACTCACAGAGGGAGACACAGAGAGAGGGAAAGTGAGAAAGCATCCTCCATGGAGAATGGCTACGCTGCAATTCCTTCTCCTCAGTTTCTGCTTCCTTTTGATATTTGGCTCAAGCACGTATGCCTAGTATATTTTTCAAGCCACCAGCTCCTGGACTTTAAGCATGGCCGGTCACGTGGGTTCCAGCTCACTAGCCCATGGTCTCACTTTCCCATGTTTTTAGCTACTTACCTTCTAATTACATTTTCTAATTAAAATCCTAACTGAAGTTTCTAGAAAACATAATATATATTGTGCTAGGCTCACTTAAAAATGTATGGCTCAAACAGCCCAGCAGTTTTACAAACAATTAAACCCAGAGCTACCGTGAGATCCAGCAAATACATACACATTTAAGAGAAATAAAACTCATGTCCACACAAACACGTGGACAAAAATGAACACAGTGGTATTATCTGTAATAGCTAAAAAGAGGGAGCAACTCAAATGTCCATGGTGAATAAATAAAATGCAGTATATTTCTAAAATGGGATATTGGCATAAAGCAAAATAATGATAATGTGCTACAACACAGAGCTTCAAAAACATTATGTAAGTAAAAGATACCAGTAACAAAGAATCATAAAAAAGAGGATTCCCTCTTTATGAAATGTCCAGAACTGGCAAATATATAGAGACAGAAATTAGATAATTGGCTAAACTATGTGGTAAGGGATGGGGATATAAGTTTTCTGTGTGCTTACATAGTATGGTATCCTTTATTAACCCAGTAAAGCTACTAAAAGAATGGCTCTGAGACAGCAAATTCAGGGAGGAAGCCAGCAAAGCAGATTCATTTTATATATATAATAACGTGGCACAAGAGTCGCTTTTCCTCAAATTAATTTAGCTTTTTGATGATGTAATCAAGGTAGAAATTACTTAAGAAGAATGATCTTGACAGGTCTGAAAACTTTCCTCAAGACTTGGGAAATCATGATGTTCATGGTTCTGCAATGCTTGATCCACCAAGGTCGACAGACCACCTTGCCTGCTCTGTAATATTTATTCGCTTCTTGTGCAAGTACATCGCTGAAGCAGTGCAAAGTCAGTTCTCTTATAAAACAAGGCAAGGGAACTAAAGAAGTTACATTAAATCTTGCAGTAAGAGACAAGGAGAGAAATGTATCTTAGCAGCAGTCAAAGCTTTCCTTATGAATTATTCGATTCCATAAATCCAAATCCATTTTGATGACTCTCACATTAGAGTATGCAGTCACCGCAGCAAACTGTCAGAAGAAGCTGTTTTATAGAGCAATTGAACCCTACGATCTTTGCTGCATTTCTGTGATTACACACACCAGCTCAGGGGCAGCAGATGCCTCGATCCTGATCACTTCTCTCACTCCTCAAGGCCCAGGAACTAATGAGAACTAATGAAGCACCGAGAAGCGAGAAATGTTGATGTCAGCTGGAAACACGGCTGTTCAGACCCTTTCATTTGATTTTGGTATTCCATATTCTCTTATGCAGTTATTTAGTAAAACTCAAAAGAAGCATCTTTTAAATATCTTTCCCATTTCCATGTTTAAGCTTTAGGTTTTCAAAGGCTTGATATGACTGCCAAAGGCAAAATCATCAGCTAGTGCCCATAATCTAGTTTTGGCTCACTAGATGTGTGGTATTTGGTGGCAGTTTTGTCCCTTATGAGATTTTAAAATATATTAAACCCCATCTCTAACTGATTGCAATGATGAACCTACAGCAAGGTTAGAGAACAGTGTTGCTTCTCAAATGAACCAAGACCACAACAGAGAGAAGCTGAGCACAGCCTTTACACCGTATGAGGTCAATTTCCTCATTGATATCCTCTGTCACTGACACCACCAGAGGAACAGTACACAGATTTCATGTTTATTCATTTTAAGATTGGTCTAATCAAAATTGCAGAGGAACACACTAAAATATTAATTTACTCTCATTAATAAACCTGAAATCATAGTACCCTATTAAAATAACTATGTTTAATTAGCATTACTCAAGACAGCATTTCCGTTGGAAAATTTGCAAGGATTATAATAGTTCACTTACACAATCATATAAAATTCATAAATTCACATTTGGCTTAACATTTACAAATATATTCTTTCTTTCCTGGCTGTATTTTGTAAGAACAAATAGACTTGGGCTCCTAAATTTCATAAATCAGACAATAGAAAAGGTCACATTCCTTATTATTATTATAGCACCCTCTGTGGTCCATTCCTTTTTACAAACACATATCCACCCATCTGCCCACCCCAACTCATCCCCTACATGTTATGTTGAAGAATTTCTTGCTGTCCCTGGACAAATGGCATTTGATTTTTTTACTATTGCTTCTTCTCTGCCTGGAACTCTGTCTCTCTACAGCCTCTGTCCATTTTGTAAACTGTTTATTTTACAAATTTGTGTTTTCTGAGAGTGTTCCTTCTCTCTCTCCTATACCATAGAATCAGTCACTCCCTCCTCTGTTTTACATGTATATATATGCTCCTGTTTTTGCAGTAAATTCACTAGCCTAGAATTATTTATTTACATATGATAGGAAACTACAAGGACATGTTTGTATGCTCTCCATGTTCACGCTCCTGTACCTGACACAGAACTCTAAATAAAATAGACACTAAATATCTTCCAGTTTTACGCCACTGAATCTGATTAATAAAAACTGAAGGGGAAAAATGTCATCTAATTAGGACTCTAAATGGAGTCTCCTAAAGTAATTGTGCAATGTGACATATGCATAGCTATATATACATATGCATCTGTGTATATGTACTTTTCTATATGCTATATATTATAGAACATATATATTATATGTGTGCATATATGTTATATATGTATAAATAGAATATACATATTCTATATTATTCCACCTGGGTCTGTTACCAGTACCATCTTAATGATGCTGTAATCAACGTAAACTATTTATAAGTAGAATTTTACATAAATGGTACTCATGGATATGCTTGCAGTCAGATGCTATTAGAAGAAAAGTACTTCTTGGAAATTTGTGTATGCATTGCAGTTGGAAGATATTGTACTGGCACCAAAGTGGTATACACAGGAAAACTGTTAGACATAAAAGGATCTTAAAATAAAAACTTATAAGTTAGTGGAAGGTAATATAAGGACTCGTATAATAACTTGTAGAAGACCTGGTTCATTTTATTTTATTTTATTTTATTTTATGATTTGCTATATAACAAATGTGCTTGCCAGAGGGAGAAAGCAAAAGTAAGAAAGCATACCCTAGAGGGGATGGTCATGCCATGATCCCTTCTCTTCTACTCTCCTCTTGGGATTTGGG
The DNA here is from genome assembly GCF_000334495.1 of Tupaia belangeri chinensis. Lineage (NCBI taxonomy): Eukaryota > Metazoa > Chordata > Mammalia > Scandentia > Tupaiidae > Tupaia > Tupaia belangeri. Next base: position 956,233 of record NW_006199558.1, read on the forward strand.
GCATGCATGTACATGCACCCCAGAGTGTTTTTCAAGCCAACAGATCCAGGACTCAAACTACATCATTGGCCATGTGGGATCCAGCTGCTTTAATCACTCCACCACAGGCTGACCTAAGAACTGGTTCTTTTTTTTTCTTTTTTTGGAGAGGATTTTGCTATAGGGCGCGTGTACTCGCCAGACAGACAGAGAGAGACAGAGAGCCAGAAAGTGAGAAATCACTCCCCAGGGGGGATGGTCACGCCGCAAGCCCTTCTCCTCAGTCTCCTCGTGGGATCTTGGGCACGCATGCACACACGCCCGGCGTGAGTTTTAAGCCACCGGGTCCGGGATGCGAACTGCGGTTGACTACGTGGGAGTCCAGCGACATAGCCATTACACTAATTGCTGGTCTCCTAAGAACTGGTTCTTGATGAGCCTAAAAGATGGCACAAAAATTTCTAAAGCAAAATTTAACAAGTGTTTGCATAATTAGTATTTTAGCAAAAAGTAGCACAGTATTAAAATCACCACTATGAAACCACATATAAAATACATTTTAGGTGATATAATTTCCACAACACTGGATAAATTATGGAACTTGTGTGGTAACTTAGCCATATATTGTTATTTACATGTGTGTATATATATATATATACATTTATAAATCAATGTATGTATGCATGTGTATGTGTGTGATTATGCTTGCAATAGTGCATTAAACTATTATTGCAATTCCATTGTAAGTTTATATATGCTGCATAAATTTTAAAGAATGTACATATAAACAGGTAGTGATTGTCACTGAATAGCTAAATAGATATCTCTTCTTTAAGCTAGGAAACATCTTGTTTTTCTATCTTTAGGAGAGGACTTTAGGAGAGGAAGTATCATCATCCACTATACACCTCCTATACCTTCACTCTCACAGCATCACAGAGCAGGAAAATCTTGCCAAAAATATTCTCAGGTGTTTCCATGCAAAGGAATTTTGGAGTTCACAGTTCCACTTAATGAGTCACAGCTCCAGCATCACCTGCATGGCAAAGATATGCACAATCACAAGTAAAAATAAAGCAATGAGGCAGAAAGTCTCATATTGTAAAACCATACTCTGAACAACTTTGCAAATGGAAAGGTCAAAGGCTTTGCAGTTACGCTTTAGACCCTGATAGTAGATAGAAAACAGCACCATAAAATATAGGGAAGCTTGAAATACATATGCAGATCCAAGCAGGAGTGAAAATCAAAATGAATAAGAAAAGGATGCAGGCAGATAAAGTAGACAGACTCTCTCCCAGTGATAAAATAGCAGTTCACAGCAGGGTCACACTCAAGTAAAAGATAACATTCACTGAGCGCTGGTTTGTGCCAGCTACTAAGTGCTCCATAGGTTTAACCTCAAGTTATCATCTTTAAAAATAATCTGGAGGAAAAAAATCTGGAGAGGCTGATACTAATACTATGCCTATAGTACAGCTAAAGAATGAGAGGCAAAAGAAATTAGTGATTGTGTTCTTAATAAGTGACATTTGGTCAAGGCTCATGTCTGTCTGTCTCAAAAACCTCTTATTAAACACCTCATTTTATTTATTACATACAGAAGAGCATGTGCAAATATGTTTTTTTTAACCACTTGTGATCAGTGCATTTTGCATTCCAAGCTGTGCATTCAGTTTTGTTTTTTTGTTTGTTTGTTTGTTTGTTTGGTTTTTTTTTTTTGCAATTAATCTCTTTCAATGTCAAGGGAAAATACTGAATACAGTGGATCTCTGTGACATTTATGGTTGCACTCTGATTTTGGTATAGAAGATAAAAATATCCTCTAAATAGTGTGTTCTAATAACACTCCGTGATGGACACATGATAGAGAAACATACCTGCAAATACATCATTCTACTATGCTTAGACCGTCTCGTTATTGCTACTGTTAACAATAGTCCAAGGAAAAACTTTTACCCAGACAATTAGAAAGCCCTGTATTGGCCATATACCATAAATGATTTCAACTACATAACCCATATATATTCCTGATGCATTTGCTTGGGAAGCTTAATTTTGTGTTGAGAGTTCTCTATAGTTCTAAATGAACTATATTTGTATTGTTTTATATTTCTATACCTATGCACACCAACTATTCAATTTTGAGTCATTGTTTTACTATGTCCCTTCCAGGGGTTCTAAACATTTTTTGTCAATGGGAAGGTCTTTGGGAGCAATCTAAATAGCAGACTGCCTTCATAACTCAGTTCGTAGGTCAGCTTATGGTGGTTTCAGCACAGTGGACTTCCACCATTTCCCAGAAGTTCAAGAACATATTGCCCCTCAACTTTTTCCCAGCCTATGGTTCCTTCCAAAAAGTTTTTAAAAAATGGGGGGGATACAAAGCTATATGATTTATTAACCAAAGAACATTCACCTAAAGAT
>NW_006199558.1:959237-962453 GCF_000334495.1 Tupaia belangeri chinensis
AATGCATTGCACTTGAAAACTCATAAGCTCATGTGTTTAATTTAACCTTTCTTATATCAGCCCTTTTCTTCTACTCCAAGATATCACTCTTCACTCCCAAACTCTCATAAACGTTCCCTTCAGGAGGAATAAACTAAACTGTAGGCCCACCTACATTTTATTCTTTACTTCATTTCCATGTTTTTTATTTTTTTGTATGTCATGGAGCAATCATCTTTAGTGTGGGTCACATTATCAGGCAACAAAATGTGGACTACATGCAGCCCGGGCTAAACACTTTGAACACTGCTGCTTAAGAATTCTACCTGCTCTTTTTATTCTTACTCATATGATTATATAAATGCACATCTCTCACCAAAGCAGATCTGTAAGTGAAAAGCAACCTAATAAAAAGATGACATTTGATATACGTCAATAGAAATCTAAAAATTAATACAAGACATCAATCCATGCCGATAGGAATGACTCAAATAAAGAACACTGACAACGCCAAATGTTGGGTGAGGATGTGGAGCTACAGGAACTCTCTTTGACTGTTAGTGGGGATGCAGAATGGTATGGACATTTTAGAAGCAGCTGCAACTTCTTATAAAAGTAAAAATACACTCACCATATAATTCAGCAGTATGCTCTTTGACATTTACCCAAAAGAGTTGAAAATTTATATCTGCACAAAAATCTGCACAAAATATTCCTAAGTGCCAAAACTTAGGAGCACCCAAGATGCTCTTCAACAGGTAAATGAATAAACAAACTGAGGAACAGCCATCCAATGCAATATTATCTAGCCCCAAAAAGAAATTGGCTGTCAAGTCATCAAAAGACATGGAAGAAAACCTAAATTTTTACTGCTAAGTGAAAGAAGCTGATCTGAAAAAGCTACACGTAATATCATTACAACTATAGTAATGTACCACAAAACAATGCTTCAGTCAGCAACGGGTCACATATATGACAATGGCCCTATAAGAAACATACAGACTATAAAATATGGCCTAGGTTGTAGTAGGTTATATCATCTAATTGAGTGTAAGTATGTATACTCTATAAGATGTTCATATAATGAAGAAATGACACATATCACAGAATGTACCCCTATTGTTAAGTGACTTATGACTAATATATTACATTCTGGAAAAAGTCCAAGAATGAAGACAATAAAATGATCAATGGTTGTTAGGATTTGGAAGAAGGAAGAGAGAAATGTATAGATAGAGCAAAGTGATTTTTTTTTTATGCTAGAAAACTATGCTATTCAAGATAGTAATGGTAAATATTTCTCTTTATATATTTTTCAAAATCCCTAGGATGTGTAGTTCACCACTGGACAAAGTTAGGGCTGCCAAACCCCCACAGAGTCAAAAATATGTGTATAACTTTTGATTCCCCCCAAAATATATCTGATAGCTTACTATTGACTAGAAGCCTTACTGATAATTCAAATGGTCAATGAACATATATTTTGTATGTTGTATGTATTATATGATGTATTTTTACAAAAACCAAGCTAGAGAAAAAAGCATTATTAAGAAAATGATAAAGGGGGGGACAGCAGGTGGCGTGGTGGTTAGGAGCGCCGGATTGCCACATGGTTGACCACGGTTCAAGTCCCGGACCTGGTGGCTTGCTTTCTCACTTTCCTTCTCTTTCTCTCTCCCTTTCTGTCATTCTGTCCCTCTCTGGTCAAATTAAAATAAATAAATAAATAAATAAATAAATAAATAAATAAATAAATAAAGTTAAATAAAATAATAATTTGTAAAAAAAAGAAAATGATAAAGAAGAGAAAACATATTTATATTATTCACTTAAAAACAAAATCTTCAGGGACCAGCAGTTAGTATAAAGGCTATGTCGTTGAATTCCCATATAGTCAACTGCGGTTCGAGTCCCAGATCCGGTGGCTTAAACTCACGCCAGGCGCATGTGCATACGTGTCCAAGATCCTGAGAGAAGAATGGAGGAGAAGGGATTGCAGCGTAGCCATCCCCACCTGGGTGGTGATGTCTCCCTTTCTATCTCTCTGTCTCGCTCTGTCTATCTGGTGAGTGCACACGCCCTATAGCAAAAACCTCTCAAAAAAAAAAAAAAAATCTACACATAAGTGAATTCATACAGTTCAAACGCATGTTGGTGAAGGAATAACTATACAAGGAAAAGAGTGAATCCTAATGTAAACCACGGACTTCAGTTAATAATAAATATCTTGGGGATGGCAGGTGATATGGTGGTTAAAAGCTCTGATTCCAGCATGGTCAATCGCTGTGTGAGTCCCAGACCTGGCAACTTGCTTTCTCCCTTTCCCTTTTTCTCTCTCTCTGTCTCTCTCTGGTCAAATTAAAAATGAATAATTATAACAAATGAAATTAAATAATTAAATACAGTTTTAAGAAATAAGAAATAAGAGGCTAGCAGGTGGTGTGGTAGTTAAAGGTTTTGGACTCCCACATGGTCAAATGAGGATCGGGTCCTGGATCTGGCAGCTTGTTTTCTCACTTTCCCTCTCTTATTCTGTTTTTCTCTGGTCAAATTAAAAATAAGTAAATAAATAGATTTAAATAGAATGATTCTTCTTTAAAAATAAATAATAAATATACCCATATTGACTCTTTATATATCAAATGCATCACACTGATGAAAGTTTTTAATAACAGGGGCAGATGAGGAGGAGAATGTGGAATGTATAATACCTCTGTACTTTTTGTTTTCAGTAATCCCAGACTTCTAAAAAGTTGTCTACTAAGGGACCAGCAGTTGGCATAATGACTATGTAGCTGGACTCCCGTGTAGTCAATTAAGGTTCAAGTCCTGGACCCGGTGGCTTAAATTCATGCTAGGTGAGTGTGTGCATGCGTGTGTGCCCAAGATCTTGAGAGGAGAATGGAGGAGAAGGGATTATGGTGTGGCCATCCTCTGGGGGTGATTTCTCGCTTTCTGTCTCTCTGTCTCTGTCTTTCTGGCGAGCACATGCATCCTATAGTAAAAACCTCTCAAAAAAAGTTGTCTACTGAAATCAAAATACTTTATGGACTGGGCCCTTAGCAGTGTTTAAGCACAGTGCATTCAGCGCCAAATAGCACAGGCAATTGGAATTTTGGTCCTGGTGGCTTGAAAAATATTCTGGACATGTGGGACCAGCAGTTAGCGTAATGGCTATGTCACTGGACTCCCATGAGAAGGGATTGCGGCATGGCCATCCCCCCTAGGTGGTGATTT
>NW_006199558.1:962494-971088 GCF_000334495.1 Tupaia belangeri chinensis
GCACATGCCCTATAGCAAAAATCTCTCTCTCAAAAAAAATCTGGAAACATGTGCAGAAATGCCCAGTATTCAGATGGAATGGAAAAATGGAGAAAAAAGAATTTGGGCATGGCCATTCTACATTGGAAGAGATCTCTCTGTATCTCTGTCTCTGTCTCTCTCTCACACACACACATACACACACACACACACACACACACACACACACGAGCCCTTTGGCAATTAAAGGAAATTTAAAAAACACATTAAAAAATAAAATAATTTAGGGACCTGCAAGTGGCATAATGGCTACGTCACTTGACTCCCACATAGTTGACCGTGGTTCAAGTCCTGGACCTGGTGGCTTAAACTCATCCCCAGCGCATGTGCATGCATGCCCAAGATCCTGAGAGGAGAATGTAAATCATTCCTGGGGGGTGATTTCTCGCTTTCTGTCTCTGTCTCTGTCTGTCTGTCTGTCTCTCTCTCTCTTTGTCTTTCTGGTGAATGCACATACCTATAGCAAAAAAACAAACTTCTCCAAAATAAAAATAAAGTAAAATAAGATAATTTAAAATAAATGTAGACTGTTTGCCTATTATCTCTTTTTTCTATGTTTTGTTTTTGTCTTACAATGTCTCACTATCTCCCCAAGTTTTAGCAGTCATACGTAGCATCCCCTGAATTTACCAACGTGACTCCTGTGTACATTGTCACTCTCTGATATCTCACATGACTTAGAGCCCTCCCTGAAACATTAGCGTACCACGTGTGTCATTACAAAAGGATTGTCAACATAAAGGAACTTATTTGTGTTTTTTCTCCATCTACCCTTATTTTATATTTTCTACAGTATAACTTCCACATACAGAAACATGCAACCATAAAATACTACCCGACGGCCCAGCCACTGTAGTCCATGATGGTTGAAACTGCTGCTTGGCAGGTTGAAGCCACATAGGAAGCTCAGTTAGATTTCTGGCTCACTCCCAAAGCCAGGCATGGTGGGATGTACCTGTATTCTCAGCTATTCAGGAGGTTGGGACAGGAGAATTGAGATATAATGAGACTTGACAAAGAGACACTCCAAACATGGTAACTTAACCTATCAAACTGCAAAATATCAACTAACTCAATTGGCAGTTTGGAAGATATAACAGTATCTTTCTGTTTAGGTCATATTATTCATCAGAAGCCATAGCTAAACTGCTTTTTTTGTATCATTGTTCTAAGTATTGCCATGTTTCTCCAACCTATGTATATGTGTGTGTGTGTCTATTTTAACATGGGGTCTCATCATGTTATTAGACCCTTGCCTCCATTTGTCAGCTCTGGCAATACAGACATATACCACCGTGCTTGGCTCTTTTAAGCATGGTCTCACTATTTTGTACAGGTGTGCCCCAAACTCACAATCCTCCCGCCTCAGCCTCCCCAGGTCACTGGTATTATAGATGCATGCCATCATTCTAAGACTTAAGTGTAGTCCAGGAATCAAACACAGGGCCCTCATGTGGTGCCTGTCTACAGAGTACCTTAGTAGCACACACTACGATGGTTGGACCCCAATATGCTTTCAATCATTTCATTAATTCTGCTAAATATAAACTTGCTGGGACCAACAATTAGTGTAATGGCTATGTTGCTGGACTCCCAGTGGCTTAAACTCACGCCTGGTGCATGTGTGTGCATGCCCAAGATCCTGAGAGGAGAATGGAAGAGAAGGGATTGCGGTGTGGCCATCCCCTCTGGGGGGGGTGATTTCTTGCTTTCTGTCTCTCTATCTCTCTGTCTTTCTGGCGAGCACATGTGCCCTATAGCAAAAACCTCTCAAAAAAAAAATATATATATACACATATAAACTTGCTTACTGCTTAGGTACTTAGGTACTTGGGAACTAAGGGTAACTTATTTTTCATAATTTTAACATTCTAAATTGTTAGTGTAAAGTTTTGAAGAAGAAACTTAGCAGCTCTCTACCTTATGACTCATTGGCACCTCTAGTTCACACTCTACATTCTTCCTGTGATAGCATGGAAATATTTTCTCAAAGGCCACTTTTCTAATGCTTCTTTCCTTAATGACCACATATGACTAATACAATGTGCCTTGATATCAATTCCAAGGGAGTCTGTTCTATATATTCGTTAGACTGAGAAGATTCCACTCTTCCCTTACCAGGGGACCCTACTGTCCAACGTCACCATTTTAACTCACACCAAAAGTTGAGGGACTTCATTTCCTCTGAAAACGTATGAAATCATAATCACACTGTGCTGATAATCTAATCAGAATGTCAGAATCTTATGCCACTGACATAAGAAGTAATGGGTAGAAAACAATTTGGGTTATGTGCAACCTTCAGAACTCTTAATCTCAGTTTTGATGAGGACTTCCATAATTTTGCAGATCATGTACTACTTATAGTTTTCATAAGGAGTAGCCCAAAGTTTGACATAAGGCCAGTACTCTATATAGAAGTAATGGGTAGAAAACAATTTGGGTTATGTGCAACCTTCAGAACTCTTAATCTCAGTTTTGATGAGGACTTCCATAATTTTGCAGATCATGTACTACTTATAGTTTTCATAAGGAGTAGCCCAAAGTTACTCATTTGTGTTCAGAAAGTATGTGGAAGTTATACTGTGGAAAATATGAAATAAGGGTAGATGGAGAAAAAACACAAATGAACATTTAGAAAGTAAAGCTTCATATAAACACCTGAGCATTTGTCTATTTTGATCCAAGTACTAAAAAAATACTGATAAATTCTGATTACTAACTGTGTTACATATACTAAGAAAGAAGGAAATACAGACAAGGCACTAAACTGTAGGTGTTTTTTTGGTTTGTTTTTGTTTTTTTGTTTTTTTTTTTAAATAAACCACCTGAGAAGTAGAACAAACCAATCCATAAAATACAAATAATTCTACTGTGAAAGCATTTAATTTGGACTGATAGGTAACAATGTTAACTTCAAAAATGTAAATCCTGGGACCAGCAGTTAGTGTAATGGCTATGTCGCTGGACTCCCACATAGTCGATGGCGGTTCGCATCCCGGACCCGATGGCTTAAAAACTCACACCAGGTGCGTGTGCGTGTGTGCTCAAGATCCCAAGAGGAGAGTGGAGGAGAAGGGACTGTGGCATGGCCATCCCCCCTGGGGGGTGATTTCTCGCTTTCTATCTCTCTGTTTCTCTCTGTCTTTCTGGCGAGCGCACATGCCCTATAGCAAAAAACTCTCCCACCCCCCAAAAAAAATGTAAATCCTGAGGCACAATACAAATAAATGATCAAAAGTTCTATATACATAATTCACCAGAAATAACTGCTCAAAATATTTTTACAATACTTGGTAAATGCTATCTATATATAAATGCCAAATAAACAAACAGATAAGCCTATAATTAAATAACTTCTCTTTCTAGACTTTCATCTGTCTTTCATGGTGCCCTTTAGTGGAAACATAGGTGAATGTATTAGACCAGTAGAATTTCTGCAAGTTATGTCATTATTTTTTTCCAAAAGATATTTTTACTATAGGGCATGTAAGCTCACCAGAGAGACACAGAGAGATAAAAACAGAGAAATCACTCCCCAGGGGGATGATCATGCTGCAATCCCTTCTCCTTCAGTCTCCTCTAGGGATTTCGGGCACACATGCCCACAGCCTGGTGTGACTTAAGGCACCGGGTCCAGAACAAGACTCAAACTGTGGTCGACTACTTGGGAGTCCAGTGACATAACCATTACGCCATCTGCTGGTCCTCTAAGTTATTTCATTTTTAGAGGGAGAAATATAAAGAATGAGAAGAGACCTAGCGCTCTTTGAATGTTCACTATAGTCGAGCACTATGCTACATACTTTGTTTTTACTACATGTTAAAACTTCACAAAGGCCGCCTTCCTACAGAACTTCCATCATCAGTCTAAGGTGAAAAAGTCCAAGAGTATAACTAACCTAACTAGTCAGGTAGAGATAGGGCCTAAATAGTGGTTTGTCTGACCCCAAAGCCTGTGTTCTTTCCTCTCTACAGCACTGCCTCCTTGTAACTCATCTGAGTATCTAGCACTTTGATTAACTGTATAATTTGTAATTTCTAGTGCATTTATTGAAAAAAAGAGAGATGCTTAACAGAAAGCTAATGCACATTACTAGACTTGCTCCAGGTCATAAAATTAAGTAGTCACTGTATAATATAACAGAATAATAGTAAATAAAAACTATTAGTTACTGAACTTTATATATATACATATATATATACATATACATATATATAAAATATTCTCCTCTCGGGATCTTGGGCACGCACGCACATGCGCCCGGTGTGAATTTCAAGCCACTAGGTCCAGGACTCAAACCCCAGTCGACCACATGGGAGTCCAGCGACATAGCCATTACACTAACTGCAGGTCCCTAGTTACTGAACTTCTAATAGGTGTTAGCTCCTCTATTATTACATCGCATACTATAATGTTTAATCCTCATTAAACTCCTATAGCTATTGGAGATAAAAAGAAAAGTTTCAGGGAGATGAAATAGTTGCCTAGGTAACATGTGTAGAGTATTTTTGATCCACATCACCTAGGAATGATTGACACTGATGCCCATGTTCTATCTACTCTACTCCATCCTTCTTTTCCATGTAAACTCTGTCACACTCCAAGTAAGGTCAAGTTGTATGCACAACTAAAGTTTAAAACACTTCTGTTAGGATAATCTCCCCACCATCATATTAGGAGAACCTGGAATGACATCATTTTCTCTTTCTTATTTGATGATTAAGATAGAATTTTGTTTTGTATACATTGCAGAATATGTGACATTTGAATTAATCAATGATATTAATAGTACAAGAAGGAAAATGAAAAAGAAAGGTATTATTTTAATGCAATTAACTTGGTAAAGAACACAGAGACTATCAATAATAGTGCTGTCCCACAGTAGATGAACCTAGTTCAAAAGTATTTCATGTGAAAAGTAGTCTCCATGAGAGAAAACTTATACCTTTAAATACCTCATCAATGGAGTTCTAAAAAATTATTTGTATGTACATGTTTGCTGGATTTCAGTGTAACTTCATTATATAAAAGCAAATTCAATGACTTCATTGAGACTTTTGAAAAATATTTTCTATTTTTTAAATAATTTTAAAATATAACTATGGCAAAGTTGATAAAACTTCAATGTAGTAAGTATGGTCTGTCTGACTCATGCTAAGTCAATCATATTTTGTGTAATCCTCTGCAAGTCACAATTAAAATTGCCAAGTGAATATAATTAACCATAATTACTGTGGAAATAACCTCATATGCTATAATAATAGAAACTTTTTAACACTTATCGGTAATTATTTTTCAATAATGGGCTGTACCTCTGTGTATATGAAATATGTTTACCAATTATTTGCACAGACAAGTTACTTTTCAAATGACTATGACAAAAAAACTAATAAAAATTTTAACTTTTATACTTCAATAAACATTTTAAATATCTTAAATTCCAGAGTTCTCTTTGTTATAAATCAACAGTGTAGGAGAGAGAATTAAATACCATTTGGTTATTCTCAGCATGTTCTATTCATGGATATGGTATGCCAAGTTATAGTTGTTATGTATATCGTCCAATTTTAAGTTTCTTGAAGGCAGGGATGACAGTATTTTATTCAACCTATACCATGATGACTGCAAGCTGTAGTTTCTCAGTAACTCCGTTGCAAGTTGGCAATAAAGCTCTCATATAAGGTATATAATACATTACATATAATGTATCATAAGTAATATGTACTATATACATGTATACATTTCACATATATGTGCTATATTTGGGTATATATACATATCTATTTCTGATGTGTTCATTTGCATATTTGTTCATATCTATGAAGTACTTTAGAGTTAAAAAAGCCCTTAAATATCATCTTTTCTCAACACTGAATATTAAAATTAGGAAGCCAAGAACATAGTCATTAATAAATTTGTCAAAGTTCTATAGCATGTCAGTGACACACATAGATTTCCTGTCCCAGCTCATCATCTACTAGAACTTTCACTGCATCATTTTAATTCAATCTTACCATTAATGTAATTCCCTATAGTGTTCTGTACCAAGACCAAACACATTCCATTGAGTAGAAATTCAAGATTGTGTCACCTCTTTTCTCTCCCAATTCTCTTTCTGCCTTTTTATTTTCATCAAATGACAAACACTTATGATTCTATGTTCTCTGGATTTTCATTTACGATGTACCCCTTTCCTTTAAATAGTCCCTTAATCTTTAAGAATTACTTCCAACTTCTTTATAGATATGGTAGCCCCCTTTCCTTCTAGGAGGTCAGAAAGGGAGAGGAATTCATTATTTTTCTCTCCAATTTAATTCACCATTTCTTTAAACCAAACCAAGGATCGCTGAAAAAAGTATTATCATCATCTTCATTACACTAGCTTATATTTACACATAACTTTAAAACTTACTAAAGACTTTCTTTTGACTCACTCATTTGATTTTCACTATGTGATCAGAAGAAGGTATCTTTATATTTATACACGGTTGAGGAAACTAGGGGTCAAAAGTTAAGTGAACTGCCAACGTTCTGATGCTGGGGAAAACTGGAACTGGCACTTGAATCAAGGTCTCCATATCCTTGCTCCTGAGAGCGTTCCACTATTTTAAGCTGTTTATTGGCTTGTGTTCTCACCATGACATTTATGTTGACATATATTGGCACCTCAGATGCTGCACAGTGAATGTTGCCTAGACTCTTTTCGATCTGAATTACTGCTTGGCTCTTGTTACTTTGATAGTACAAATTTCAACAAGGCAAGTCCAATTTTGTCAAACTCTTACTCACCTGAGTTCTTAGCAAGCATCCAAATAATCCTATACGATGGGAAGTTAGAGTTTGACTAGTGTTTGACATATGAATGAGTTTTGGAAAAGTAAAACCATGACTTTACCTAGAGAGCTTCAACTTATCTTACATGAAAATCCTGTTATTTCTTCTGTATTCATTCATCAACCAATCTTTAAAGTGTTAGCAAGAATTATTTTGCTTTTATAAATATGTGTGTTTTTCATTATTCTAAGACAAAATACATATTATGTCTTAGTTTGTTTTATCGCCATTAAGTTGCTGAATAGATGTATAATAACTTCTTTACAAATTCAGGATATTGGTACAATTTTAGAATAAATTGATCTGTCTCCTCAGCATGGGGGCAGAGATTGGCTGAAGCCAGGCAAGAGACGTACTCTTTGAACTGTGTTTGCAATCCCACGATGAATTCATACTTTCCCTTTCTAGTACATCCTTTTCTGACTGTTTAGGCATTGCTGAGGAACTCTACTATCTCAGGCTCTAACCAACAGGAACAATCTTTTCCCACTGTATTCATACGAACACGTGAAGTTTTGGGTCTGCGGAAGAAATTTCAGCGTCCTTTAGTGGTCTGAGAAACCCAGTCAGCAGGAGCAGGGTGACATGTCCTCACTTGGTACTGTTTTCCTGCTGGTCACTGCCCTACCAGGCTGTCCAGACACTTCACAGGGAGGTACTGAGTGGCACTTAGACAGTCTTTTTGTTGGGTGATTGAAAAACAAAGCGAAAGAATTCCCAAGGAAGGGAAAGTTTAAACTCAAACATCCTAACAGTGGTACTTTTAAAATCCTACAATTCACTCATTAAAAATTGAGCTTTACTCAATCTTCCCCGAGGGCTCATCAGCACTTTTTTTTTTTTTTTGCCTTTTACTGTTAGAACGGCCCTTGAGTGGTTTGTTTCCGAATGTCCCAGATAACACAAAGCCAAACTTAACAAATTCAACTCCATGTGCACTCCTATCAAGGCACGGAGCGTATTGCTTGACTAAAGACACAATGAAGATCGGGCCAGTTTGTTTGCTCTTTGCTAGAATATATTTTAGTAACTCCCAGTAGAATGCGAATCAGAGGTTAAAAATATTGCACTTCATTACGGAAGTGAAGCGTTGTCCTCATTAACTACGGAGCTGCTAGAGAGAAATAACATTCCAGTGACTCACTGTTGCCTCTTAGTTGTTCTGTTTTTCTTTCCTAATAGCATCGGACATGACCTAATTTGCTTCGTAGGAATCATACTTTTTACCTTAGGATCCCAGCATAATCCGACCATCAAAAAGCTCAGGGGTCCCTCCAAAAGCCCGCAGCTCCTTACAGTGGAGCAGATGTGAGGACACGAAGAAGGGGGAACTCCGTCCCACTTACCCGTCTTCCACAGATAGGGGGTGGGCGCCTCCGCCTCTCCCTGCGCTGCAGCCCCACAGGCGCCTGGGTGCAGTAGCAGCAGGAGCACCGGCGACAGCAGCAGCTGCAGGACGCCCCGGCGCGGCCCCGCAGCGCCCCGGCTCCCTGACGCCGAGCGCCTCGCTGGCAGCCCCATGCCGCCCGCAGCCGCTCCAGGGTCCAGATCCGTTGCACGCTCGGCAGGGAATTTTTCTTTGCTCTCTGACCGTCTTCCAGAGGAGTACCGAAAGCAAAGCTCTTTCCTCCTATTGTTCGCTTCAGATGAAAAGGAGGGAAAGCACGTCTAACACCAGGGAACAATAGCGTCCGTGGTGGCCGTAGCTGCGGCCACC
>NW_006199558.1:971944-974751 GCF_000334495.1 Tupaia belangeri chinensis
GGGGGGGTGCCGCTGCGGCTGCCATTCCGCGCAAAGTGGCAGGTCCTAGCAGAGAGGGAGGCAGCCGTCCGCAGGGGGCCCCAGCTGACTGAGCAGGTCCGCGAGGTCTGGGAGGCAGCGCAGCCCCCGCCGCCAGCTGGAAAGAAAGGAGGGGGGCGTGAGCCGAAAGGAGCAAGAGGGGGCTGGCAGCAGGGGGAGGCGAGGGCAAGAAAATGATGGAGCGCAGGGGAGAGGGGGCAGCCAGGCAGCACCCAGATTCGACATACCCGCCCAAAGAACTCCCGTGCACATGGTGCGATGAAATATGTTTGGAGGGCTATACCAATAAAAAGAATCATCATCGGGCAGGCTTCAGAATGACAAATAACAGGCATTGATATTCATCGTCATCCAAGGAGTCAAATGCTAGATCTGGTGGGATGTTATTCTTAGTGCATATTTACACAAAGCATCAGTGCTTATAATTTATATTTAAGCTATGGCTTCTGAATTACTTTACTGAACACAAGCAGTATTTATGATCAGATGTGAAAAACCTAAGACGGCAAAGACATTTACTTATTGTGGAAATGCACTTCAACATGTTTCAAAATGTATTCTTCACTTTAAGTAATCTATTCTCAATAAAAATGTGAGTAATGTTGATCTTCTGTGACGAATTACACTATCTTTTAATAGCCTTTAAAACTGAATTAGTATTTAGTTTAGTATTCACAATGTTAATTACGTGGACACAATTTTACAAAAACTGATAATAAAATGTTTCAGCTATGAATACAAGTTCTACCCCTTTATCTACTTTCTCTTGAACATATTCTACTAGACATTTGTGAGTAAAATTAAAAGGCAAACTGACTCAGCAACATCATTTGGATATTTCCTAATTAGTAAATTGCTTATTTAAATATCTCTGACAGCAATTTCTTCTAATTCTTATTGTAGAGAAACGTCTTTCATACAGAACCACATGGGTTTGTCTCTTTTGTTCTCTTTTATCAGTACTAATAGAAGAATGGGTGTGAAGTCAATGTTCTTTATCTTTTCTCTCTTTTTGTCTTTTCCCCCAATAATGATCTCTTATTATTAATTTCTTAGCAAAACCACCGTAATTCAAGGCATTTAGCCAATTAAAACCTCAACAAATAGAAAGCCAATGAAAACTATTCTTATCCAGTCAGTAATTTTCAGCCAAAAAAAATGTAAAAAGCAGGAAAACTACTCTTCATGAATTTACTTCAACACAATTAGACAAGAGTTTAAAATGAGGAAGCTACTGTTTCCAAAAGAGGAAACCTTTCATAGGGCTCCCTTGGGACACTTGTCATTTTGCAGAGCCTTCTAGACACAGCCCTTCTGCATGCATTAGATTAAAAGCAAGTTTGATCAAATAATTCCCAGGTCCTGCTGGTTTCAGTATTCTGACATCAGAGGAAATTAGCTATGTTGAAGGTTGCAAATTTGGTCTTTGTTTACTTTCCACTCTGTTAGGCCTCTAAGAGGGAATTAAAGGCTCAGAGAGCCCTAGCTCTGTGAGTCTGTGATTAGGAAAGATAAGCTAGCATAGATTATTATTTCTTCATTGGTGAAAAACAGGCAACAATCAAAAGATTATAAATTGATAAGGGATACAAAGGAACACTGATCCTAACTAACGTATGGCTCCCTGAAGGAGAAGCACCTCTTTCAACAGTCACACAGCAGAGGAAAATGAGACTCTCTATTGCTTCCTGGAGTCTGTCTTCTCAGGGAATACTCTGCAATATCATTCCACAAGGAAGAGTTTTCCTACCCTATTTGTATTTCCCAGCTATTGTTAATCTCCTGAACACTGCAATTCTCCAATTCTAGGATTTCAATGTACAAGTATTCTGCTAATAGCAGCCCATTCTAAACATTCTTGTGAAGCCCGGAATCAATTCGCCAAGTGGAAACTCATTATATCACAGGGCAGAGAATCTAAGGAGTCAAGTTAGTAGCACAATTTAATGTGCAGGGTAATTATCTAGCCCTTGGAAAAGCCATCAGATGCTCTACTTAATAGCTTAATGTCAAAAGAAAATTTAAGATTCTTATCCTTGTGTTTCTCTATGGTTGTATCATAGTCACTCAACTACTCAAGAGTTTGAACAGTAAAGGAAAACTTCGAGCACTTTGCGTTAAGAACCAGGCTCAACTTCTAAGGCAAAATTTGCTGCCATTGAAAGACACAAGCAGAGTGACATATTCTGCAGTAGTGTTTGGAAATAGCAATTAGTTTCCTTCATTTCAATTTATACAAAGCTTAGAGGGTTTCTCTCTCACACACACACATAATCATTAGTAGTAGTGAAGACATTTCTGGATAAGGTCATAGAAACTAAGCCATATAAACATTTGTCTCCAAAACTGACATATATCTGTTCATAAAAATGTCACTGTTGCACTTGAGGACAAAAACATATGGGTCTCTGAGGAAACAAAAGTGATTATGTCGTGTGTGTGTGTGTGTGTGTGTGTGTGTGTGTGTATGTTTCTTTTAGTGTCCAGCTAGATAAATCCCACCAATAAAGCTTATACATGGCAAGAAAAACCAAGATATAACAATCTTTATTTTGTAGAATATGATATAAATAATACACAAATGTTTAACGACATGATGTCAAAACTTAGTCATGAGAAGTCTCTAGAATGCAGATTAAATTGACCATCTGTATAGCCTGCCATGAAGTAAATAGTTGCTCTTTTTCATGAATTCTTCAAGTATTAATAAGCCAGAGCCACAACAGTTTTCCAAGCTCGTAGATGACAAAAGCAAAGCATATTTTTTT
>NW_006199558.1:974770-994175 GCF_000334495.1 Tupaia belangeri chinensis
GTGTGTGTGTGTGTGTGTGTGTGTGTGTGTGTATGTTTCTTTGTGAAAAGAATAGTGTCCAGCTAGATAAATCCCACCAATAAAGCTTATACATGGCAAGAAAAACCAAGATATAACAATCTTTATTTTGTAGAATATGATATAAATAATACACAAATGTTTAACGACATGATGTCAAAACTTAGTCATGAGAAGTCTCTAGAATGCAGATTAAATTGACCATCTGTATAGCCTGCCATGAAGTAAATAGTTGCTCTTTTTCATGAATTCTTCAAGTATTAATAAGCCAGAGCCACAACAGTTTTCCAAGCTCGTAGATGACAAAAGCAAAGCATATTTTTTTATATTTGGAAATTAGACAATTCTGAACCTATAGCTTCTTAGGCGGTATCCTGACTCTACCTTTATTATTCTTGCTATCATTTCTAAATGCCAATGTATATATTTTTACATGTATTTTCTCTTATTAGAATAATAACATATAAACCTATTTCAGCACCCAAACACATAAGGACAATGACTTGCAGTGATTAGTGACAGTATTTAAAAATAATGATAAAAAATTAAGTTACATGACTGAAAGGTAAACAATTTTCAATATTGTTAGTTTTTATACAAATAATAAATGAAGAGGGTATACACAAAGTTATTAATTGATAGTGTTACACAGAAAAGTATGTAAGGATGTTCACTTTGAAATTAGAACTTTAAATAAATTTCCCTATATAAAGGCACCAAGCATACTGAAAAATACCACCCAAAAGAATTCTATGTATACAGCCTCTAGGTGTCATACTCGACCAACATTTGGGTCAGACAACATTTATTTGGTATTTTTTTTCTATCCCTGCCTCACTGCCACATCCACCAAATTATTAAAAGATAAAAACATTTTGCTTTCTATCTTTGTAATAAGTACATATTGATTTTATTTTTTTTAATGATGACTCTAATATTCATCTTCTCTTTTCCTTCCAATTTCTTCTTCTTGGTAACTATTTTATTTTGATTATTGGTTAGTTGACTGATTGACTTGTTGGCTTGTAAATTTATGTAGAGAGGAGAAGGCACATTCTAAATTTCAAATAGTTATACAACAAAAATTAATCTGATGTTTTCTCTATTTTATTCAGAACTAAACCTGTCTGTAAACAATAGGGACTCCTGCAAATAGTTGGATCCCTTGTTTTAGCATCATTTGAAAACATGCAATATTTTGATTCAGATCCTTTCACTCATTACAGACCTTACAATGAGGGAGGCCTTACACTGTATCACCCCACGTGGTACAAGAGGCATCGATAGTCCATAGCAACAGCAATTTTAAAAACTTTCACTAGAAGTGACAGGATACTATTCCCAGCAGAAACATGCTGGCCAATACAATGATTCAGGTATTTAAAAAGTACTCAGTGAATAATAAGAGTAAGGCACAATAGACTTGGCTAGTTATCACTACATGGGTCAATGTCCTACAGAAAAATAATGAAAAGCACAGGCTAATAAAGAATTGAGAACAAAGTATGATGGCCAGTAACCATCATCCTTGGTAACCTAAAAGAAGACCCTAGTTCCCCTTGGCCTAAAAAGAGAATCTTTTCCCCTTGGCCTAGAGGTGGTGTGGTGGTTGGAGTGCTGGATGGTAGCTTGAGAATCACACAACATGAATGTGTGCATGCCCAAAATCCCAGGAAGAGAATGAAAGAGAAGGGACTTTGGCACAGCCATCCCTCCTGGGAGCTGATTTCTCACTTTCCCTCTTTTTGTCTCTCTGCTGTCTCTGGTGAGCGTACAAACCCTATGGCAAAAACCTAGGAAAAACAGAAAAGAAAAAAAAAGAATAAAAACCTTGTCTCCTACAGTTTAGAGTAGAAAAATCTGAAGATCACATGAAATCTTCATAGTTACAAGTTGACAGCTATGAAGATGATTGTGGTCAAATGAGGCAAGACTGCATGTTAAGAACAGGCCTCTACTTGGGAAAATCTAGGACCTGAAATATAGGACAAGTTTATCTGGGTGGATGCTCGAAAGTCTTTGACTTCACATTATTAAAGCCTTCAGAGATGACCACTTCTCCCATTAAAAGCTGGCCCACCCTCTCACTGCACGACTATCTTCACAACCAGCCTCTTTATCCCTCCTGGCTTACAGTCTGATAACAGATTAAGTTGCTACATAAAGCAGCCTAGGACATGCTGGGCCTGATAAGAAAGCAAAGGAACTGTACAGCAAAGGAGTTTCAAGAATAATACTGTAAATAGGAGCAGAATAAATTTTCACTGGGCTGAGTTTTTGAAGTGCTTGACCAAGGGAGTCAGAACACAGGACGGTAGAAGGGAAAGTTACAAACTTGGGGGAACATATCAAGGATATAGAAGGGATGGTATAAACTGGCTGCTATGATGGTTCCTAGAAGCCAGGAAAAGGTGAAAAACCACAATGAAGGATGTTGGATTGACTAATTTGCCAAGGTATCTGGTAAAGGAAGGAATCAGAAGCTCAGAAATGTGTTTCTGGATACATTATATAAAGAAAAGGAAAATCCAAGAGAGAATTATGCTCCTCCAGAGGAACACACAGAGGAAACACCAGTCACCAAGGCTAACAAGAATGTTGTGTTGGTAAGAGGGACACCAGTATCACCACATTCTGTGATGGCTTTCTGTTGCCACCAGTAGGAGAGGTGACAAGTTTAGGTCTCTCTGATCCACTAGAACTAATTTCTGCGCATGCTATGAAGAGTCTACATTATTTTCAAATGATTATTTTATTTTATTTATTATTATTTTTTAAATTTGTTATAGGACACATGCACTCACCAGAGAGAGAGAGAGAGAAGGAAAGTGAGAAAGCACGTCGCCAGGTCTGGGACTCAAACCATGGTCACCCCTGTGGGAGTCCAGTGCCTTAACCACCAGACCACCTCCTGGCCCCTCTAAATTCATTACTGTGAACATGAATATCCCCTATCCAAACACAATTTTTTAAAGGGTTATTATGTTTCTCATTGTCTTGGCATCTTTATCAAAAATCAATTGACTAAAAACAAGATGGTTTATTTCTGTTCCACTGATATATATGCCTATCCTTATGCCCAAACCACACTGTCTTGGTTACTCTATCTATGAAACATAGTAATATAAGACCTCTAACTTTCTCAAAAATGGCTAGTCAAGGTCCTCTGCATTTCCACAAATATTTTCAGATCAGCTTTTCAATTTTTATACATTGTCTAGGATTTAGATAGAAATTGCAATGAACTAACAGATCAACTTGAAGTGAACTAATATCCAAACAATTCTAAGCCATCCTTTTAATTTTTTTCTCTTTATTATTGATAGAGAGTGCATGTGTACACACAAGTGAGAGTGAGACTGACAGAGAGAAATAGTGACAGAAAAAGATAAGCCCTCTATAGGGTCAGTTCACACCTCAATCTGGTCACACCCTGTCCTCCAATCCTCCAATCTATTGGATCGTGGGCACTTAACACATACCTAGAATGTTTCAGGATGACCAGACCAGGGATTCAAATAGTCACCATATGGGATCCAGCTTCTCTTTGAGCAGCACATTACCACTGTGCCATGAAGCTGGCCAAAACGGAATCTTCTAATTGATGAATATAAAATGTTTCTTCCATTTGGATTTTTTTTTAATGTGCTGGAGGGCATGTGTGCTCACCAGAGAGAAAAAAAAAAAAAAGAGAGAGAAAGTGACCATGAGGCATGGTCACACCACAATCTCTTCTCCTCCACTTCTTTCAGAGTTTTGGGCACGCACGTACATGCACCTGGCGTGTTTTTCAAGTCACTGGGTCCAAGACTTAAACTGCACAGTCAGCCATGCGAGATCCAACCACCAGGCCACTGGCTGGCCCTACTTAGATCTTTATAAGTTATTTTAGTGTGTGTTTTAGTGCACAAGGATTGCACCTATTTTATTAAATTTGTACCTAAGCATTTTGTTTTTGATGCTCTTGTGAACAGAATTGTTTTCTGAATTTCATTTTATTTATTGTAAATATACAAGAATAAGATTGTTTGTTATATACTGATTTTGTATGCTGCAATCTTTGTTATCTCATCAATTGGACCTAGTGATTTTTTTTCCCCTGAATTTCAGGACTTCTTTTAGCATATGATTATTTCCATCTGAAGATACATTTTTATTCCTTGCTTTTCAATCCGGAAACATTATAACAATAATTATTATTACTACTGTTATTTGTCTATTACACTAAAACTTCCAGAACAATGATCAATGGAAGTAAAAAGACCCAGCTTTGTGCTTGATCTTTGAGAGAAAAAGATTCAGTTTATCACTTTTTTTTTTTAAGGATTTTTCCATAGGGCAACCGTGCTCACCAGAGACACAGAATAATGGAAAGTGAAAAAATTACTCCCTGTAGGAGAGGGCCACACCACAATCCCTTCTCCTCCACTCTCGTCTCAGGATTCCAGGCATGCAGGCACATGCGCCTGCTGTGATTTTCAAGCTGCCAGGTCCAGGACTCGAACCATGGTCAGCCATGTCAGAATCTAGTACCTTCACCACTATGTGCCCTGCTGGCCCCCCAGTCTTTATTTATTTATTTATTGAGAGAGGTTTTTCTATAGGGCACATGCGCTTGCCAGAAAGACAGAGAGAGACAGAGAGGCAGAAAGTGAGAAATCACCCCGCAGGGGTGATGGCCATGCTGCAATCCCTTCGCCATTCTCCTCTCAGGATCTTGGGCATGTACACACACACGCCCGGTGTGAGTTTAAGCCACCAGGTCCGGGACTCAAACCACGGTGGACTATGTGGGAGTCCAGCGACATAGCCATTATGTGAACTGCTGGTCCCACTTTTATTTTATTTTTTTTAGAGGTTTTTGCTATAGGGTGCGTGCACTTGCCAGACAGACAGAGACAGACAGAGAGATAGAAAGCGAGAAATCACTCCCCAGGGGGGATGGCCATGTTGCAATCCCTTCTCCTCCGTTCTCCTCTCGGGATCCTGGGCATGCCTGTACATGAGCCCGGCATGTTTTACGCCACCGGGTCCAAGATGCGAACCGCGGTCAACTACATGGGAGTCCAGCGACATAGCCATTACACTAACTGCTGGTCCCCCCATTTTTTAATTATAGTGATAGCTGTAGAATTTTCAGATTTTTTTTTTTTAATTTCTAGGCTGGAAAAGTTCTACTCTATTAGATTTTTAAAATTTTTATCATATATGACTGTTATGTCTGTCAAATGCTTTCTCTGCATCCTTTAAGTATTTTTCACTCTTTAATTGATCAACATAGTGTACTTATAGATTTTTCAGAAATTTTGTAACATTTGACCAACATCTCTCCTCCCAACACCACTGTTTTATCTCCACCTCTGGTAACCACCACTCTATACCCTGCTTCTATAAATTTGACTTCTTTAGATTCTACTTATAGGTGATACATGCAAAATTTTTCTGTGTCTGCCTTGTTTCACTTAGCAAAATATCTTTGAGTTTCATCCATGTTGTTACAAATGGCAGGATTTCTTCCTATTTAAAGCCAAATAATATTCATACACACACACGTCTCACAATTTCATCTATTCTTACAACTATGAATACTCGGTTTGATTCCATATTTTGGCTACTATGATCAATGCTGCAAAGAATGAGAGTGCAACATTATTCCCTGGTCTTTGGAGGTAGACCCAGAAAAAGGATTGCTAAGTCATATGATAATGTTATTTTTAGTTTTCTTGAGGAGCCTCCCTACTATTTTCCTTAATGGCCACACCAGGTTCTACTCACACCAGCAATGCATAAGAATTCCCCTTTCTCCATGTACTTGCTGACATTTGTTGCTTTTTGTCTTTCTCTTAATAGCGGTCACTACAGATGTGAAGTAATATGTTTCACTGTGGTTTTAAATTGCGTTTCCTTGATTACTAATGCCATGCACCTTTTCATGCACCTGGTAACGATTTGTATATCTTCTTTGGAAAACTGCTCAGGTCCTTTGTCCATTTCTATTGAGATGCATGACTTCCTTATATATCTTGGATATTTGGAAACTATACCACTTATTGGATATATAGTTTCCAAATATTTTCTTGCAATTAACAGATTTCCTTTTCATTTGTTGATTGTCTCCCTTGCTATACAGCTATGTAATGTGATGTTGTCCTGCTTGTTGCTTTTTACTTTTGTTGCCTGTGATTTCCTTTTTTCATATCAAAAAAAAAAAAATCATTGCCAACATCAATGTTAAGGAGCTTCCCCCCATTTTCTTGTAGGAATTTTATGGTTTCAAATTCTATGTTTCAATCTTTCATCCATTTTAAGTAGATTGTTATATGATGTATCTATATTCTTTGTGTGTAGGTATTCAGTTTTTTCCACATTACCTACTGAAAACATTATACTTTCCCCATTGTACATTCTTGGCATTCTTGTTGAAAATTAGTTGACCGGACAAGCATGTGTTTATTTCTTGGCTCTCTATTTTTCATTGGTTTATGTATTTTTTTGTCATACTATCATAGATACCACAACCATTAATATAATTTACATCAGAATCTGATAACTCCGACTTTTTCTTTCTCAAGATTGCATTGACTATGCAAGGATTTTTGTGGTTGCATACAAATGTTGGTATTCTTTTCTATTTCTGTGAAGAATGCCTTTCAAATGTTGACAGCTAGTATACTAAATCTGTGGATTACTTTTGGTAGTCTGGACACTAACAATATTAATCTTGGAACCTATAAATAAACATGAAATGTCTATCTGTGTCTTTAGTTTTTCATCAATATTTCATAGTTTTCAGTGTATAAAACTTTTGCCTCCTTGGTTAAATTTAACCTTAAGTATTTTATTCTTTTGGCATTGTTGTGAATTGGATTTTTTTTGATATTTTGTTGTTGATGTTAAGAAATGCTACTGATTTTTGTATGCCAATTTTGTATTTTGCAATTATACTGAATTTATTATTTCTTCTAAGTTTTTTTTTCCCATGAAGTCTTTAGTGTTTTCTACACATAGGATCATCCAAACAGGTCATTTTAGTTCTGTCTTTCTAACTTGAATGCCTATGGATTTTTACATCTAATTTATCTGACTAGGACTTCTAGTCCTATCTGGAATGGAGGTAGCGGTGGTGGGGGGCATTCTTAACTTGTATCACATCTTAGAGGAAAATCTTTCAGAGTTTCCCCATTGATTCAATGTTATCTGTAAACTCTTCATAAATGATCTTTGCTGTATTAAGTTTTTCCTATGCTTTTTTTTTGAGAGCTCTAATCATGAATGGATGTTGGACTTTGTCCAATTCCATTTCTGAATTTATTAATCATGTGGGGACTTTAAAAGTTTTTTTAGTTTTCAAAATCTTGACATATAATTGTTTACATATTTACAGGGTACAGGGGGTACAATGAATATAATGTATAATGATCAAATTCAGGGCAATAAACTCACCCACCATTTTAAACATTTACTATTGTTCCCTGTTGTGAATATTCAAAACCCTCTATTTTGAAATACACATTGAGTTGTCACCAATGATAATTACTCTACTGTGCTGTAGTACTCTAGAGCTCATTGATTATCTACTGTACTCTTGCATATGTTAACTTAGTTTTCCCTAGGTCATGTAGTGTTTTTTGTTTTGTTTTGTTTTGTTTTAGCTATTTGGCATATGTGCTTGCCAGAAAGACAGACAGAGATGGAAAGCGAGAAATCAGTCCTCCGAGGGGGATGGCCATGCTGCAATCCATTCTCCCCTTCTTCTCCATTCTCCTCTCAGGATCCTGGGCACACACGCACACGCACATGGTGTGTGAGTTTAAGCCACTGGGTCCGGGACTCGAACCGCAGTCGACTACATAGGAGTCTAGCAACATAGCCATTACGCAAGCTGGCTGGTCCCATAGGTCATGTAGTTTTTAATGTTTCAATCTGTTAATATGATCTACCTCATTGAATGATTTACATATATTAAACCAACTTTACATCCAAGGGATAAATCCCATTTGGTTATGGTGTATAATCTTTTTGCAGTGCTGTTAAATTTGACTTACTAGTATTTTACTGTGGATTTTGTATCTATTTTCTAATGTTAAAAATATAGACCTATAGTTTTCTTTTCTTGTGAAGTCTTTGTCTGACTTTGATATGAGGGTGAAGCTGGCCTCATAAAATGAGTTTGAAAGTGTTCTCTTGGGATCAGCATTTGGAGTAATAGTATATCACTAGATTCCCCCATTGCCGACTGTGGTTCGATTCCAGTACTTGGTGACTTGAATCTCATGCCAGACACATGTATGTGCAAGTTCAAAATCATGAAGAGAATGGAGAAGTGACTGCGGCATGGCCATTCTCCCTGTGTATGACTTCTTGTTTTGTCTGTCTCTCCAGCTAACACATATATCCTATGGCAAAAATCTCTCTAAAAAAATGTAAAAACATTAAAAAAGCATTCTTTTCTATTTTTAGAAAAGTTTTAAAAATTGGTATTAATTCTTACTTAAAATGTTTAGTAGAAATTACACATGACACCATTTAATCCTAGGCTCTTCTTTTTCTGGGAGTTTGATTGCTTTGATATTTTTGTGGTTATTGGTCTGTTTGGGCTTTTTATTTTATTTTAGACTTACTCTTGGTAGATTGTACATATGTCTAAACATTTATCCATTCATGCTAGGTTATTCTATTTGTTAAAATTTAATATGTGTAGTAGTCCCTTATGAGTTTTTTATGTTTTTTAATATTTGAGGCATCCATCGTAATGCTTTCTTATTTATTTTTTTAAATTTTACTTATTTGAGTCATGCTGTTTTTTCCTTTGCTATTCTAGACTGGTTTGTCAATTTTGTCTCTCTTTTCAAAAGATTAGATTTGTTAATTTTATCTTATTGTTTTTCTAGTCTCCATTTCTTTTTTGGAGAGGTTTTTGCTATAGGGCACGTGTGCTCGCCAGACAGAGACAGAGAGACAGAAAGCAAGAAATCACCCCCCCAGGGGCGATGGCCATGCCGCAATCCCTTCTGTTCCATTCTCCTCTCGGGATCTTGGGCACGCACGCACACACGCCCGGCGTGAGTTTAAGTCACAGGGTCTGGGACTCGAATCTCGGTTGACTTTGTGGAAGTCCAGCGACATAGCCATTACACTAACTGCTGGTCGCTCTAATCACTATTTCTATATTGCTATTTATTACTTCTTCTTTCTAATAATTTTGGGCCACTTTTTAATCTTTTTTGTAGTTCCTGGAATGTATAAAGTTAGGTTGTTTATTTTCTTTCTTTACAGTTCTGATTTTGAAAATTCATGTTTTTTCTAGATCTTCCTTGATCTTGATTTTTTTTTTTTACTTTTCACAGAACAAATATTTTGTTTCTTTTTTTATTATTATCTGTTTTTTAGTTGATTGATTTACATTCTAATTTTAAATATTTTCTTTTCTGTGTGTCTTGGGTTTAGTTCATTGTCTTTTTCTAGTTTCTTAAGGTAGAAACTTAGGTTCTTGATTTGAGATCTTTTATATACATATATATATATATATAATCACCCCCCGGGGGGATGGTCACGCCGCAATCCCTTCTCCTCCATTCTCCTCTAGGGATCTTGGGCACGCACGCACACGCGCCCGGCGTGAGTTTTAAGCCACTGTGTCCGGGACACGAACCGCGGTCGACTACGTGGGAGTCCAGCAACATAGCCATTACGCTAACTGTTGGTTCCTGAGATCTTTTATATTTTTGACACAGAATTTAAAACTATAAAACTTATACTAACTACTGCTTATATTATTTACATTTTGAAATATTGCAATTACATTTTCATTCAGTTCAAAACATTATTTTTAACATAAAAAATACAAACTTTATTTCTTTTTTTTTCTTTTTTTGGAGAGGTTTTTGCTATAGGGCGCATGCACTCGCCAGACAGACAGAGAGAGACAGAGAGAGAGAAATCAGAAAATCCCCCCCCAGGAGGGATGGCCACACTGCAATCCCTTCTCCTCCATTCTCCTCTTGGGATCTTGGGCACGCACACACACGCGCCCGGCGTGAGTTTAAGCCACCAGGTCTGGGACTCGAACCGTGGTCGACTATGTGGGAGTCCATTGACAGAGCCATTACACTAACTGCTGGTCCCCAAACTTTATTTCTCAACCTGAGCTTCAAGTTCAAGACATTTTTATTAGGTATATTACGGGGCATTTAGAGCATCACTAAATAACCGACATGGTTCCAGGAATTTAATCCTGTCAATGTACTGTTTTACATTATTAACCAAAGAAAAGCAGGTACCATTTAAAGATTTTTTTTTTAAGATTAGAAAGCAAAATAAAACAAAAAAGGCAGGAAGAGCCAAATAAGGGTTGTAAGGTATAAGCTTAATGAGACTCCTGCAAAATTACCCATTGATGAAAGTAACAAAGAGAATAATTCATGGTGGAGAAGACTCTTACCATGATTTTTGTTTTTGACCAGTACACTTTTGCTTTGACCATGCTTTATCTTTAGGATCACACTGGTAAAGCCATGTGTCATCTCCTGCTACAATTCTTTTTTTTGGAGAGGTTTTTGCTGTAGGGCATGTGCGCTCGCCAGACAGACAGAGAGAGAGAGACAGAGATAGAAAGCGAGAAATCACCCTCCGGGGGGATGGCCACGCTGCAATCCCCTCTCCTCCATTCTCCTCTCAGCATCTTGGGCACGCACGCACACGTGCCCGGTGTGAGTTTAAGCCACCGGGTCCAGGACTCGAACCGTGGTTGACTACGTGAGAATCCAGTGACATAGCCATTACACTAACTGCTGGTCCCTCCTGCTACAATTCTTTAAATCAGTCTTCAGGATCTTAATCTCACTTATTTAAAATTTCCATCGAGAGCTCTGCTCTGGGTGTAACAGTATTGGCACCCATTGAGTAGAATTTTTCATTTTGTTACAGATACTGGTTGACAGTGAGGGAAGAGGGTGGGAGAGGGGGAAAAGTGTGAGGAAAGAAATCAAGGAGAAAAACAAAGAAGCAGGACATTAATACGACACAAACATGGATAATCATTTGTTGATTATTATGTGTACGGTATCTTCAGCTCTACTGGTGTGAAATTTATTCACATTAGGTAAATTCTCTTTACAAGCTAAGTGATGTATAGTAATTGAATGTTTAAGATAAATTAAAATGAAAGTGAAAGAAAGCTAAAGAAAAAGATGTTGAATGTGATACCCACAGTGGTAGACATTTATATCAATTTGTGAAGGAAGTTGATATTGTTTGTGTCCTAATTAAAGAGGACTGACAATTAACAGCAGAATCAACAGCCACACCATAGATACCTCACTTGGTTCAATTTATACAACTGTGACAGAAAATACTTTTATTTACCTAATGATTTATTCTTAGTTCATAGGCTATTCTGAAATGTGTTGATTTCCAAATATTTTAGAGCTTACTTAATCTATTTATTGTATGAAAGTGTAATTTATTAGTGGAAAGAAGATATATTTTACATAATTTCAAGTTTTTTACATTTATCATGCTTGTTTTGTTTTCTAGCCTATGGTATATACTAGAGGATGTTTTATGTGTACTTAATTATAAAATGTACTCTTTGAACATTGAGTGGATTGTTCCTCAAAGGTCAAATTGGTCATCAGAAGTTCAAATATTATATATATTTTTAGTTTATCATCATTATTATTGAGAGTGGACTATAGAAAGCTTCATATATTATTGAATAATCTATTTTTCCTTTTAGTTCTGTCAATTTCATGTCATGTATTTAGGAGCTTTGTTGCTAGGTGTGTACTCCTACACTGATTGTTGTATCTTCCTGATATATTGCCCCTCTTACCATTAGAAAATCCCCTTCATTGTCATTGTCAATTTTTTCTTGTACTGAAGTCATTTTTTCTGATAACTTAGCTACTCCTATTCTCTTATATTGCTGTTTCCATGGCATATATTCTTTTTCATCCTTTAACTTTTATTCTATCTGTCCGTTTGGATCTAAATATACTTGAGTTAGTTGTTTTTATCTATTCCAGAAATCTATGTCTTGGGATTGCAGTTTTTAGTTGACTCATACTTAATGCAATTATGTAAAAGATTAGATTTAACTATGTCATGTTGGTATTTATTCTCTATTTGTCATTTTAAAAAATAACCTTATTGCAATATAAATATGTCATAAAAGGCACCCATTTAAAAGCGTATGGTTTACTGACTTATTCACAGATTTGTACAACCATCATGTAATTTTAGAACATATTTTTTAGGCCACAAGAACTATCAAACTTATTAGCAGTTACTTCTATTCCCCTTTTTCCCAGTCCCAAACAAAAACTAATCTACTCTCTATCTTTATGCATTTATCTAGATATTTTATATAAACTAAATCATATAATACGTGGCTATTTGTGACGGCTTCTTTTAGTTAACATTGGTTTTCAAGGGTCAACCATGGTATATAATAAACCAGTACTTTATTGCTTTTATGGCTGATATGGCTGAATATTTCATTGTGTAGCTATATCTTTTTTTTTTTTTTTTGGAGAGTTTTTCACTATAGGGTGCGTGCACTCGCCAGACAGACAGAGAGAGACATAGAGACAGAAAGCGAGAAATCACCCCCCAGGGGGGATGGTCACGCCGCAATCCCTTCTCCTCCATTCTCCTCTCGGGATCTTGGGCATGCATGCACATGCGCCTGGCGTGAGTTTTAAGCCACCGGGTCCGGGACGAGAACCGCGGTCGACTACGTGGGAGTCCAGCGACATAGCCATTACGCTAACTGCTGGTTCCCAATATCACATTTTCTTATCCACTAATTAAATCATAGACAACTGAGTCATAACTATTTTTAGCTATCAAGATTATGCTGCTGTGGGTATCTGTAAACATTTCACATATTTTTTGTTTTTTGAGAGATTTTTTTTCGCTATAGGGTGCGTGCACTCGCCAGACAGACAGAGAGAGACATAGAGACAGAAAGTGAGAAATCACCCCCCAGGGGGGATGGTCATGCTGCAATCCCTTCTCCTCCATTCTCCTCTCGGGATCTTGGGCATGCACGCACATGCGCCCGGTGTGAGTTTTAAGCCACCGGGTCCGGGACGTGAACCGCGGTTGACTATGTGGGAGTGCAGCGACATAGCTATTACGCTAACTGCTGGTTCCCTATATTTCACATATTTTTTGTTTCCATTTTATACCTTCTTCTGTGTTTTTTTGTTTATTTTTATTTTTTTTAGCATATCATTTTAACTACTCTGGATTTTCCAAATTAACTTAATTTCTTAGTACTAACTCTATGAACTAAAATACCTCAGCTTTTCACAACCTATTTCAGAATATTAACTTCTTATAAAACATAGAATTCCCCCCTACTATATTTCTTTTTCCTCCCCATTCCTATTTGATCTAAATAACCATCCCCAAACAGTGTTAACACTATTCTTACATAAAATATATCTTTTAAAGAAACAGAAGAAAATATATATTTACAGACTCTCATTTATTCAACATATTTACTATTTCTGGTACTCTTCATTTCTTTCAGTGAATTATAGTTACTGTCAGGTTTCACTTTCTTTCAGCCTTATGAACTTTCATTAATATCTCCTGTAATTCAAGTCTGCTACCAATGAATTCACTTAGCTTTTATTTGGCAACATCTTTATTTCAACTTCACTTTTGAAGGGTTGGTTTGTTGCATAAAGATTTGCTGGTCAACACTTTTGTTTTCTTTCAACACTCTGAATATAACACATTACTGCATTCTGGCAGTCATCGTTCCTGATTAGAAGCTAGCTGGTAATATTAACATAGTTCCCTTGTGATGAGTCAATTTCCCTTTGATACTTTATATTACTATATGTACACATACACACATATTTAATACATATATTTAAATTTGCTAGAGAAGACCTGTGCTCACCCAGAGCAGGGAGTGGGGGAGTAAGAGAGCAGCCCCAGGGGCCATAGCCACGCCACAATCTCTTCTCCTTTCAGGATTTTGGGTACTCTCACAAATGCACCAGGCATGTTTTTTGAGTTGCAGGGAGTAGGAGAGTTATATGGGATCTTTGCATTATCTCGCTTTACATATCTTTGGGAAAAATAATACATGGTCACAATCTAATTACAAAGAAAGTTGGAAAATTTGTCTGTGGGCCCAAAATGAAGAAAATAGAATAAATTTCATAAAAAAGCATCAGCTCTGCCAGATTTCTATTAGGTTATTAGGAAGTCATAACACATTTTTGCATAGAAAAACAACAAAAAAAGTCATGACTTTCCTGACAATCTAATATATTTAGGTAGTCACTTAAAGGCTTGTGGTTTTTGTCTGCTTACCTGAATGTTATAACCCTCCTCATGTTTTCAGGTTAAATTGTTAGGCCTATAGAACGTTAGGTAGGCTAAAAGTCACTGAAATGTAAAAATTGAAGTTAATTCTCTGGAGAGATAGAGGGGAGTAAATTGATCATAATGAACGTCTATTAGGAGTCAACTCTGATCAAATAAGAAAGCAAACTTACAATGGAGGAAGGCTAAAGTGATTATTTCATCAGAAGTAAAACAAAACACATTTTTAAAAATAATTATTTAATTTTATTCATTATCCCTTTATTATTTTTTAATTTGACCAGAGAGACAAAGAGAGAGAGGGAGAAAGTGATAAAACAAGCCTCCAGATCGGGGACTTGAACTGTGGTTGGCCACATGGGAGTACAGCATCTCAACCTCCACTCCACCTGCTGGCCCCAACAAAACATATCTTAGATAAAGGAGTTAAATAGGTAGTGATTTTCTATGTCACATTATCTTTCTAATATTCTATATTCATGATCAGGTTCTTATAAAAGATGACCAAATTTCACTTTATAATTCCTCAGATATCATTCACATAAATTGTGATGTGAGTGGTTCTCCCCAACAGGGTTGTTTAGCATGATAGTCCTACTTTACCTCACCTTCAGAGGATGAGGTGCCTTTGATTTCTCCACCTTCCTGATAAGTGGTCTTTTGTTTTGTTTTGAAGTTTACCATTTCCTTCATGCTAGTGAAGGACAGAGTGAGAGAGAGAAGCACTCCCAGTAAGGTCTCACACTTCAATACTTCAATCCCTCTCCAGCCTGTTGAGTCAGTCAAGACCATTGGTATACATATATGGCATATACGAGTTCACCAGGAACTGAACCCCTGATCTGGATCCAGCAATGCTTGAACAGCCCATTTCCAAAGCACCAATGAATGTGCCTCTGATAAGTATTTTTTGCTTTACTCTTTGATGGATTTGGTGTCTCACTTTCTTGTTCTGCTGAGCATTTAAAAGTTTAAAATTTCTCTTCATTTAAGTTTTAGTTTGTTTTTATACATTTTGTTGACACATTCACTTTGTATTATCTCCATTCTCATTGTATTTGCATGTACATATCTGGACATTTTAAATTCTGCTGTTGATGTTTCAGTGGGGTTTCAGAATGAAGGAGAGAGAACTTATATTCCATCCATTGGAAGTCAATGTCTTATTTACTAATTTCTTTCCTATTTTTATAATCGATTATAAAAACAAAATCTTTAACATTTAACTGACGAGTTCATTGCTTTTACTTGTAAAGTGTCAGTTAAACCTGCTGCAGTTTCGTAAAATAAGCAGGGACGATACCATTAAGTAGCAAATAAAAAAATAGAAAGGCAGAGGTTTAACAATATTTCCAAGCTGTTAGGAATGAGTTTGGAAGTAGAAGAAAGCCATAATTTCCCAAAACATAGAATTGTTTCAATTAGGAATAGCTTTTTGAAGATCTAAGTCTGCAAATGTCTTTACTGAAAAAAAAAAATGTGTTACATAGTTTGAATTTGTTTAGAGTGGTACAAGGTCCATATTGTGTAAGATATCAGACAAATGCCTGAGCAGAGTGGAAAATGATTTAAATAATTCACACATCTAAAATCTCAAAGAACTGATTTTTTTACTTAGTAATTAGAAGAAAGACAATTTTGTCTAAATATTCAAGTACCTGATATGCAAAATAAATTCATGGATAATATCAATACTTCCTAAGAAAATAATGAATTCTGGCATATATAACTATCCTCAATTGAACTACAAAAAGTAAAGCTTGCTCTTGGGATAAAAGTTAACTTATTAATAAAAGTTATGCTTATTTTAGAAAAATCACATAATTTTGGCAATCTTGCCACTGATATTTTAAGTTGATACCTCTTTGTCTTCTGAGAGAATGGCCATTTTTATACATCTACATAGTGGGTAGTGAAACAGACCAGCTCTTCAATATGTCTTGTCATTCACAAGTGGAAGATGTTTTTATTCTTGTGGACTAAGATATCACACACCATGTACTATAATTCAATTCAAATATCTGCATTTGTATTTGTCTCACCATTTGGCAATGAAAATCAACTTCAATGTAAGATGAAAATATGACAATTTGAGAAGAAAAAGCAAATGTTAGTAAATTAGCTCCATCCATTATACTACCAGTGGTGACAGCAGACCTCACTACCAGTTTTCTCAAACTGCTAGTACATGTGTGTAACTACAAACACTAAGAAAAAGCTTTCTAATAACTGCTACTGGCAAATCTACTACTTTCCGAAGTTTTTCTCTCGAGGAACCTATGTTAACCTGTCTCAAACTATGACAATTGCATCATTTTACAATTTACAAATGATTTTTCCTATGTTGCACTAGATCCCAGAAGGTGATAAAAAGGCTGGGTTTTGGTTTGTTTTTGTTTTGTACTTCTCCTTTTCTAAGTGAATAATGGATTGAGGGCAACCAAGTTGGCTGAATAATAGCTTACCATCCAATTTTACTTGACTCAAGTGAAAAAAAAAAAAAAGATGAACATAAGCAGCTAAGCTGGGATGTGAATAAAAGCAGTTCTTCATAACTATGTTAGCAGGCTGGAGTATTTAATCTATCACATAGCTCATTTATCAAATGGTTCTAAGTACTCAATGTATAAGGGTTAAGAGTAGGCAAAATGCCCTTATAAACACATGCATCTTTAAAGGAAAAGTATCGGAAACTACATTTTGCATCTGTTCAAATATTATAAAATTATTAAATTTTAAGTCAAAACTAACAATAGGAATCTAACATTAAGTTAAGAGCAACTATATCAAAATGATGTACACCAAAATCTAGATCTGGGCTCGCTCTTCCTAGTGCTTATCGAATCATGACCCGTATTTGTTGAGTTTATAATCCCCACTAATTTCATTCCCTTTCTTATATAATCTCCATTATATTTTCCATGGTAAGTCTTAAATAAAAAATTCACTCAACTAACAGGAAAAACATTCAAGTGCTTAATCTGCGCAAGGCACTATGTCAAGGTCTGGAGATACAACGATTTATACAACCTGTATCTCTCACTAAGCATGCATGCATGGCACTGAGCTCAGAATTGTACATGCTAGAAAAACTTCCATGTCCTTCAACTCTAAGACAATATGATACATTTGATCAACATTATGTAAACAAAAATAAATTGTAGTTAAGGGAAGAAGGCAGAACCAAGAGAAAAAGCCTACTAATCTCTTAGTATCCAGGGTATTATATTGGCAAGTAAATAACAGTGGGCATTATCTTCGATCAATAGTTGTAGAG
Source organism: Tupaia belangeri chinensis (assembly GCF_000334495.1). Classification (NCBI taxonomy): domain Eukaryota; kingdom Metazoa; phylum Chordata; class Mammalia; order Scandentia; family Tupaiidae; genus Tupaia; species Tupaia belangeri. Next base: position 992,415 of record NW_006199558.1, read on the forward strand.
TAAACTGCTCCAGACAGGCAGCCCCCACAGTGTGTAATGAGCAGAAACTTCACGGCTCTCTGTGTTGTCATTGCTGATGTTTGAATCCTGCTGTTCTCACATTCTGGGCTGCTGAGATGACTGCACATTCGTGGCAGCTGAAAGGGAAGCTTGCTCTAGTTTCTCCTATGACAAGCAAAGGACAAAACCTATAATCCATCTTAATTTCACCCCATGTGACTTGAAAGGTGAGGTTGGTGGGGGAAACAGGAAACATAACTGACAATGGAAAATGTGGAAGAAAATAAAAACAAAACAATCAAAAAGTTTGAACTCAGTGTTTAAATGACAAGAAATTTCTCTTTAGTGAAATGGACCATAGATCCATCCAGACCCAATCATCAATATTTCACTAGCTTATAATAATGCAATCACAGGGTCTACTATTGAATAAGGTCTCCTTAGGAAAAAACAGGTTTCATGGTGAAAAAAGTACATAATTTGTAATGGGTAACATGTGGTGGTAGACCCTGGCACAGATGAGCCCTGATATATGTCATTCTTTCAAATCATATTTATAGAGGATTGATGCTTGCTCATTTTAAATAACCATTTTCTGAATATATCCTCATGAAATTCCTATGTCTTCATCCCTACCATAATATGAACTACTTCCTTAGATTTTTGTGAAGTTAAAAAAAAAATTTCCTAGATTACATAGCTTCATATTGAACTGCTAGTCATTAAAAAAATAAGAATCGTAACCACAAAATAAATAAACCTAATGCTTACCTCTAAGCATAAGTACTTAAAATAAATAGTAAACATTTGCTTTACAGCATGTTTCCCTTTGTAAATTATGATTTTTGCAACATGTCTTTAAATGGTTTTCAGTTTATTGCATTGCAAAAGTGAGATCACATTCTTTGTATGCACTTCATTATCTCATTTGATTGGGTTTTAATTCCTGCACCATACAGCAAAGGCTGATGTGCCTTTTGCAATTTGAAACAGTGGTTGCATGCTGAGAATAATTAGCTTCACTAAGGCAGAACAAATGATTTCTTTGCAAAACACGAAGTCTGTGTTTCAACAAAGATAATCACAAAATGCTCAAGTTATCTTGGGTCTTCTGGTTACTTTGCATTTAATTAACATTTTTGTAATCACAATTCTCTAATAAATACAGTGACCCAGAGATTATTACCAAAAAAAAAATGTTATTTTTGAAATCTGGAAGTAGAGAGACATTCTTTTCATTTGGTTTATTTGACTTGTCCGTTTTCATTAAAATATTTTACATGAATATTTTTATCAAATATTATTTGTTTCTAATTATAATTTAGAAAAAATAATTGCTGGCCCGTGAATACCAGAATGGTAGTGGGTTATCCTTCCTGCCCAGTTTGCCCAGAAATTTTAAAATTTTTAATTAATACTATAAAACTTTTACAAGAAGCCAAATTAGTACGTTTTTCTACACTTATTTTTACTGAGATAATATGAGCCCAGTAATTAAATCCAACAAATCAATTTTGAAAAGAAGCCTTTTAGTAATATTAACACAGAGATTATTATAATTTCTTAGAATTAAGAGGCTACTTTTCCTTAAAACCAGTAAACTCTGTACCAAACAGTTCACTCAAATGTCTTTATTTCACTTAAAATTCTCTTTATGTTTAGTGATTATTTCAGTACTCTGAGTAAAAGCATTTATCAGAGTTCACTGTGCAGCAAAAAGGTCATGAGTGCACACTGCTCTGAAATTAAACTCTTCCTTGA
>NW_006199558.1:994192-1007807 GCF_000334495.1 Tupaia belangeri chinensis
CTACACGACTGCAGGAAACTTTGGTTGCCATGCCTGCTGCATTACACAGACCTACTTAGTATCTCACAGTTCCTCGTACCTATGGTTTCACAAATCTAATAGTCCCATACAGGATGCTCTTCAACTGCTCTGACTTGGGTGCTACAAAAAAAATTATCCATCTAAGATGTGTCTGGAATAATCAGGTAACCATAAGCTTTAAAAAGCTTAAAGAGTTTATACTTGTAACATCACCGGCAAACAGGCAATGGAACCACTATCAAATTGTTTCATTCTATATCATTTTAACCAAGGATGTTAAAAATGTTTCTGATATCTTATTGAGCTCTGAGAAACATTTTAAAACCCCAAGAAACTGGGGACCAGTAGTTAGGGTAATGCCTATGTTTCTGGACTCCCATGTAGTCGACCGAGGTTAGAGTCCTGGACCTGGTGGCTTAAACTCACGCCGGGCACACATGCATGCCCAAGATCCTGAGAGGAGAATGGAGGAAAAGGGATTGCAGCATGGCCATCACCTCTGGGGAATGATTTCTCGCTTTCTGTCTGTCTCTTTCTTTCTGGAGAGCGCACGTGCCCTATAGCAAAAACCTCTCCAAAAAGTAAGCCCCTTAGCAAAAACCCCTCCAAAAAGTAAAAAAAAAAAAAAAAAAAACAAAATCCAAGAAATTACCTTTCTTTACTTTGAGGCAATTAAATTATCAAGAAGTTTAGTTCTTGATAGAATGTAAGTTTATCTTCAGTATTGTGAACTTGGGGGGCCAGCAGATGGCATAGTGGTTAAGATGCTGAACTCCCAAATGGCTGACCGCGGTTCGAGTCCTGGACCCAGCAGCTTGAAACTCATTCTGGGAGTACGTGCTTACATGCCTACAATCCCAAGAGGAGAATGGAGTAGTAGGGATTGTGGCGTGGTCAGCACCCTCCCTGGGGAGGGTGGTCTCTCACTTTCTCTCTCCCTAACTTTCTCTGTCTCTCCAATAAGCACACACACCCTATAACAAAAATCTCTCTAAAAAAAATTTAAAAAGAAAGAATGAAATGTGACTTGGAGAATTTTGAAAAGTAAATTGACCTTGTTGCACAATGACTCTTCATATCTTTCTGTACTTGATTAATCCAGATACCAACCTGTTTAGTAAATGCAAAGTAAATAATGAAAACTGCCTGGGAATTATTGAAACAACAGCAAAAAGGAAAAGAATATGGAATTCAAAGTATGAATTAATTTTCCAAAGAACATTGCTTAATTTTACTCAATTTTTATAAAAATTGTTTTCCGATCATGTGTGTTCTTTATTTCCCCCAAGAATCTAGAGATGTTCAAACTATTTTGCTAGATAAATGACTATGATTAAGTTCAGAGAGTTATACCTTAGAATATTTTAAGCATTGATTCATATTTCATAGTGATTTAGAGAGAACTCTAAAACATTTTCTTCTAGTAGTAGCTTTCATGCAAAATCATTCCCCTTCCTGCTTGACAGGCATTTAACTTTAACATTGTTTTGTTTTTATTTTTTTCTTTTTTTATGAAATCCCACTACTGCCTGCAGGTTCAAAGGTATATTTATTTTCTTTAACAAATGTGAATTCAAAGAAAATTTTAAAAGAGGACGTGTTCATTGAAATGCTGTCTTATCACAGTAAGTGTTAAGTTTTGTTGCAAATCAAGTTTAGTTGCCTTAGCAACACTTTGATTTCAGAAGATCAAAGTGAATCAAACCTTCTTAAGAGAATTTAATTAGAAAACCGTGGCCATTTACTAGGAATATCATGATATTGAAATAGTTTAATCACTAGTCTTGAACTAGTGATATCAGTGACAAATTATTGATGTTTCCTATGAAAGGATGATAGGTATTATGCAGAAGCAGTTACATGACAATAAGAGACTGCCTTTTTTCCATATGTGAGGTGAGAAATTGATGATACTGTATACCAGTGAAAAGATAAAAGTATAATAAGATAGAATTACAATTTTATTCTCCATTATGTAATAAATATCATAAGCTTATTTATTTTATATGTATAGTAATTGAAATATCTATCACTTAAAATTAATTTTTAGTTAAAAAAATTCTTTAATGAGTGAGACACAGAGAAATAGAGACAGAGATACTGCAAGCCCAATAGGGTCTTGATGCCACAATCCACCTCCAGCCTTCAGTCAGTTGTAGATCATGTGCACCCAAATGCCTGGGGAATTAAGGGAGTTCTCTGGACTTGAACCAAGAACTTTCTCATGTGGGATTACCTTGCAGAGCATCATATTTTTCTGCATTGCCACTGCTTGGTCCTGCAAATTAAATAAACCAATATATACCTAGGAAACATATGTTTCCCCCACATCTCATTTTACTCATGGAAACAAATTTTGTTTTAAATAAAACACAGATAATTCACAGTAGCAAAGACAAAAGCCTGATGTGAGGGTGGACTGAAGTGGAGGAAGGGATAGAAAAGAGCTGTTTTTTGCTTGCCAAAATCATATTGCCATGATTCTCACCAAGCCTGACACAAAACAGAGTCCCTGAAGGTATGCATTTCCTATAGTCTGCCATGCTTCCAGATGCCATCATTTCTAATACGTTTTAACTTTCATAGACTGTGCCAGTTAATCTTGTGTAAAGTTTTGAGACAATACATATCCCTGGGATGTTAGAAAAGTCATGACAGATTTTTGAATAGAAAAACTAAATCATGACTTTTCCAACAAACTAATATTTAGTCATCTTCCTTAAATGTATTTAAAATGTAGTGAAATTAACCTATAGAGTTGCAAAAATGTGATTTGGAGTTGTGTTTTTTCTTCTTGTTTCACCGAAGCTAGCACAATATGGTGATATAACAATAATTAAAATATATCCACAAAATTGCAGCCTATTACTTCTTATAAATACTGATAAAATAAGGTATTGGTAAGTTCAGGTATTTGGTAGAGAAATAGGATATTTCTCTAACCATGGTGACATTATTTAGAGTCATGCCTAAAATGCAAGGATTGTTGAATATTAGGACTTATACCATTTATTTTTCCATATTAAAAAGGAGAGACACCTTATAATTTTCATAAGATGTCAAAAAGAAATTTTGAAAATTTCTTATGAAAAAAGTTAAGAAAAGGTTAATATCTTTATAAATGTAAAAAATGCATGATTTCTGCCACAAAGCAATTGTATTATTTTTCTTACACAAAAGATTTAAATATATTCTCACTGAATTAGAAAACAAGACAGAAATCCCATTTAAGTTTATTGTTTTAACAGAAGTACATATAATCAGAGCAGAAAAAGAAAGATGGGCAAATATTATAAAGAAGAGTGAAAATCTTCAGTAAATGAAAATAACAATATTACATATGTGGGAAACTCTGAGGTTGAAATAGGAAAATCTTTGAAAATGAATTTAAATATTCAGAAATACTTAAGAGGAAATGATCATTAACTTTCTGAAAACTAATAATATTTTAAAATATAACTGAAGAAATTCTCATTTATAGTTAATGAGATAAGAAAAATACTTTAAATTATTTAAAACTCTATAAGACCTACATGAGAAGAAAATTTGAATTCTCCCAAGGAAGTTTCCTAAATAAAAGACTTACCTATTTAAATATGAACAGATCATTTTCTCTAAATTATTTTATGTTTATTAGTTCTTTATACTTATAATTTTCTTTACATCATACATATAATTAAGTAATAATAAATGCAATAGAACATTTATAAAGCAGAAAAAAGGATTTTAGCATTTATATGAAAATACACAGGGCTAGTAGGTGGAATGATGGTCAGGGTGTTGAATACCACATAGCCAACTGTGTAGTTCAAGTCCCAGACCCGGTAGCTTTAGAACCACAACCAACTCATGTGTGTGCATGCCTCAAATCCCAAGGCATGAAGGGAAGAGAAGGGGTCATGATGTGGCCATCAGCCCTGGAGAATGATTTCTTACTTTCTCTTTCTCCCTCTCTCTGGCAAGCACACACACCCTGTAGCAAACCTAAAATTTAATAAATAAATAAATAAATAAATAAATAAATAAATGAATGAATGAATGAATGAAAAGACACAGTTGTAAAACCAGTCAGTGACAAATACGGAATCTGACTCTACTACATAAACTCAATATTTTAAAAGCAATGTGATAATGACATACCAAGAACTGCACAAAACTGGACTTAAAAACAAACCACTAGATAGACATCTTAAAATAAATAAAATTTATGTGATAATGAACAATATAACTAGGCCATTTCGAAATAGTGAAGAAATAAAGAAAACAGGAAATGTTTGGACAAACCATTAACCATATGTGAGACAGAAGCAATGACTCTCTCCTCATACTTTAATATAAATTCAGATATAGCACAGATACAGCCAGGAAAAACAAAGAAATTGTTCAAATATAACATTAAATTGTTTGAGGACTAAAATAAGATGTAGAAGAACATTTTTAAAATTAGGAGTAAAAAGAACTTTCTAAGAAAGCAAAAAACTCAGAAGCCATAAAAGAACTGGCCAGCTCTGAAGGTCCAGTGGTTATGCAATGTTCTGTGATGCTGAGACCATTTGGGCAGGTCCCAGTTTCATGTCCCAAGGTCTCCCTGTATCTGCCAGGGGCATGTACATCTGTCCATGATCTTTGTTGGCTAGGGTAGAGAACAGAGGATTGTGATTTGAGGGCCCGGCTGGAGGTTCTTATCTATCTGTCTCTCCCTCTTTCATGAAATATATTCATTAATTTTAAAAATGAAACCATATGGATTCATGATAATTGTCTCATACAGGAAGTCTTCTAAGAATCCATGGAAAATGGAAATTATGAAAAAGTTATTATGAATTTCAAAATTGTTTGCACCAAAATAAATTTGTACTTTAATTCTATTTGTTCATAAACTTTTTGAAATACTTTCACATAGCAAATGAAATAAAACAACACACCAAATATAAGACAGTAGAACAAAAATTCAGAAAATACTTCTGCTATTCTTTCTGCTTTTTAAAAAAGATTTATTTATTTATTTAATTCTATTTGTTATTAATAGTTTTTTAATTTGACCATAGAAAGAGAGAGAGAGAAAGGAAAAGCAAGAAGGCAAGCCACCAGGTCTGGGACTCAAACTGTGGTTGGCCATGTGGGAACTCAGTGCCCTTAACCACCATGCCACCTGCAGGCCTCTGGTATTCTTTAATTTTTTTTACTATATTAAATCTATAAGAGTAAAATGTTTAATATTTAAACATTCAAACACTGTATATCATTACAGCATGCAAAATGAATTTTCCTAGGACGAATACACAACTCTTTATTAGTCCAGTTAAAGATATTATCAAACATGTTATCATCAACTGATAATTTTCCATTTTTATGTCCCTAAAATGTTTTGCTTTATCTCTTTTCCTTGATTCCCTTATACATATACACTGTATAATACTACTCAGCCATTAAAAAAAAAAAAAAACTAGATCCTGGCATTTGATAAAAATGGGCAAATATGTAAGATTAGATACTGCTAAGCAAAGCAAACCAGACGATGAAAGAGAGGCATTTTATGTTCCCACTCGATATATACTGATGTCTGCGCTCTATGGCGGAAACTGAAAGACTGGAAGATATAAAAGAATAAAGAACAATCGTGTATATGAGAGACAGTGTGAGAGGAGGATGCGAAATGGGGGAGAGTGAGAGGAAGGGAGTCAAGAGTAAAATGTGAACAATAAAGTAAAAAGGTGGATTGAGTTTACAAATAGGCAGTTCGATGAAAAGAATATATGATTGACCAAGAGACATAGGAGTTGTTTGATTTTAATCAGAATCTTATAAAATTTAACATAGTAATGAGAAGTCAATTTAACTGATAAGATAATGAAAATTTAAAAAATTTAGTCAAGTTGAGGAAATCTTACCAAAAGTAGAAACTATATGAATATAAAAAAACTAAATTCTATTAGGATTTTACTTAGTTATTTAAGTCTAAGAAATTGTAACACTCAAAATAATGAAGAATTAAGGAAAGTAAGGTTTCAGAAAAGAGAATGAAAAATTACGAGACTAAAAAATATACAGGCAGAGCCAGCAGGTGGCATGGTGGTTAACGCTGTGGACTCCCACATACCTGACTGCAACTCCAATCCTGGACTCACCCGGTGGCCTGAAAATTACGCCTAGCACATGTATGTGCATGCCCAAGATCCCAGAAGAAAAGTGGAGGAGAAGGTTGCAGAGTGTTTATCCCTTCTGGGGGTGATTTCTCATTTTCCCTCTCATTGTTTGTCTGTCTCTCTATGTTTGGCAAGCACATGCTCCCTATGGCAAAAATCTTGAAAAAAAAATAATAAGCAGTTTTCAAATTTTGGGGGACACAGTTTTCCTTAAGAGAAAATAATAAATGCTTTAAAAACCTGAACTCTAATTATGGTACAAAATTCTACTGAGGGGTCATAAAATTTCTGCTCAACGAACTTCTAAAGAAAAGTTACCTTCTCATTTGATGAGATTTTGTGACTCTTTGTCAGATTATTATTTAATAACAGCTGTTAATGACATCTCATCTTCCAAATTTTCTTTATTAAGGATGGATGTTATTAGGATCTAAAATTTCATGCAAGATAAATCCTACATTTTCTAAAAGGTACTCCCAGTTACAGCCCATGTAAATACATATAAATAAATTATAAAATCTGAGTATCTATCTAGAGATCTTCTATTCATATTTCTGATGCTCTGATAGTTTTTAATCATAGGGCAAAAACACCCCAAATGGGATGAAGTACACACTCAGCAGTTGGCAAGCATAAATCATCTCCTGATCATCATTCTATACCAAATGACTCTGAGGCAAGGGAGTGTGTGTTAGACAAACACAGAGGTTTTGTTTCAGAATTCCTCACAGTCATTAATTAGGGAAAACTCGCACAATATGCAGTTGGAAAATGTTGACAATGAAAATATATATCAGAAGCGGAAAGTGAAATACACTGGCACCACAAGCCACATGAAGCAAGAACTGAATCAGCAGCAAGTCTGGGGTTGCTATTGGTCCTTCACTTTAGCAAGACTGTCTTGTTGTCTAGAGACTAAATAAGTCAGCCAGCAAGTTTTCAGACCTGAAAATTATATATAACAAAAAGATTTTATGTGCCTTGTGGACATCTGAAATTTCATTTTGTCATACTTTGCTTATGGACAGCATCTGGAAATACTTATTTTTACAACTCTAAACATACTCCTGGTGTTGGAACCACAAAGAACTTTCACTCTAAAAGACAGAAAGTTACAGTGCTTCACATTATGATTACGGAAGGAAGACAAGTGTTTCTTTTTCAGTCATTATCTCTGTGTGTGTGTGTGTGTGTGTGTGTGTGTGTGCATGTGCTCACAGGTGTTATTTTAGACAGGGTATGTTGTGTTGTGATCCTTTTGCTGCTGCCTACTAAGTAGCTGGAATCTCAGATGAGCTGGAAATTAAACGTGGGCTTCCGTGTGGCTTCACACAGCTAGTATAGCTGTGTTTCAATCATTTGTTCATTTGTTTGTAGTTCAGTATTTCCTGAGAAGTATAGTTATCTACATAATTTTAAGCATTTCTATTTCCTGCCTTCTCATCTTGGTTTTATCACCTCTTTCCTTGAACAGCAGCAACAACAATAGCAAAAAACTATACTTTACTGCACACCAAATATTATTTTAGATTTTGGTAAATGGGAGAACAACAATTTGTAAGGGTGATAAAATCTGATTCATGCAGGGAACCAGCAGTTAGCATAATGGCTATGTCGCTGGACTCCCACGTAGTCGACCATGGTTCACGTCCCGGACCTGGTGGTTTAAAACTCACTCCGGGCGCATGTGCGTGCATGCCCAAGATCCCGAGAGGAGAATGGAGGAGAAGGGATTGCAGCATGACCATCCCCCCTGGGGGGTGATTTCTCGCTTTCTGTCTCTATGTCTATCTCTGTCTGTCTGGCGAGCGCACGCGCCCTATAGCGAAAAAAACCTCTCCAAAAAAAAAAAATTTGATTCATGCTGATGAAACAAAAATAGCATGAACAGATTTGTCTGATGTAGACTTTTGTCTAATAGTTGTTCTAAAGAGAGTGTATGAGCTTTAGGGGTAACATTTTCTAGTTACAATGAAGAATAGGTTTAGCCCCAAGGTTCACACATCTCCCAATATGCTTCTTAATATTCAAGGGCAATGAGTGTCAGTACCACTAACTTTATTATAAAAATATAAATAAAGGGGAAGAAGACACACATCTGTACTTTTTGGCAATTCTGAACAAAAACTGAGATAAATGCCTTCATAATCACATCTGATATGATTTCCATCAAAATAATAAACATAAGGAAAATTCATCTTCACAGACTTACTGTCATCTATGTATATACTTATGAAGACTTTTTAATAATTGACATCTTAAATTTTCTGCAATCTCGGTTATTCATGTTTACAGGAGGATGCCTATGATTATCTAAGACCTTACCTTTTTAGATGCGCTTATTGGATATTTAAAGTTAATTAAAAATGAACATTAAATTTCTCACCCAGTTAATGCCAAAGTATATTAGTGCAATCAGAGAAATCAGAGACTATTATACTGATGGTGGATAAAGTGAAAAAGCCTGACTTGTAACTAGCCTGGAACGCCTATGGAGAGATGACTTTGTCAAGGGTAGAATCCAAAATTAATTAATTCTGTCATTCATTTTATAAACTTCTTCCCAGATTCTCTCAAAGTTACTTGGTAAACAAAGTTGCATGATACTTGACCTTGAAAAGTTCATCATTTGTAGCTCTACTCTCAGTTCTTCAGTGTCTGCCCGATAAGAAAAGACTAGCTGGCTTGTTTAATTTAGATTTTCTTTTTCAAATTTAGAAAAATATTTTAATGTCATCACAAAAATCTGTGCACCCACAATCAGAACTGAAAATCAGAAACATTGTATTCACATTAAATATTTTTACTAAGTAAAAGAAATAAAATAAATGATAAAAGTTAAAATTTACTTCATAGACTCGATTCCCTTCCTTTCCCACCCTCTAACCCCTAATAGGAAGCACCAGCAATTTAGTAATTTAGTAGGTATCAGAGTCTCCCCTGTTCTAAGAACTGCCAATAGCTGTCTCTCTTTGCTTGAGAATCTGACCACTAGCACCCAGAAGTCTCTCAAAAAATGGCCAGTACTCTCTCCTCACTTTTTTTTTTTTAATTTGAGAGGTTTTTGCTATAGGGCATGTGCACTCACCTGAAAGACAGAGAGAAACAGAGACAGAACAGCCCTTAACTAATGGCTGTTGGAAGTTGATGTCTTGGGCCCTTTAAGAGAGATTTCCAAAGTGAGTGTTCCACAGAACAGAGTTCTATAGGATCATACTTAATTCCAGTTATTAATGGTTGTGTTTCAGTTGATAACACACAGACTACTGGCTTTCTTCCCTTTCCTGTTTCATTTTCCCACTCCCTATTGGTCATCACTACCTTCACTAAAAAGCCTTGTTTCAGGATAGGCTTCTGTACAACTCAAACTTCCACTCCACATCATATCACAGGTGAGTAACCCTGAATGAGGTCAGTGTTAACATAAAGGACAAATACTGTGTACTCACTTTAAAATCTATGACTATCATAAATTATTTATGCATTTTTGGGGGTGGTATTCAAATTGAGTGCAATATTTTGCCAATGAAAAAACAAGGTTGCCTTAGAGACAGACAGAGACACAGTAATAAAATGTATTAAAATGTCTTGCACAAGGAAGTTGCACATAGGAAAGTTCCCAGTTCAAGTCCCAAGACCGCCTTGATATACCAGGCATGCATTTGCCTATGAAACAGGGTTGGCAGAAGGATATAGATGGATCATGGCATTGGCACCCAGTTGAGAACGCTGTTTCTCTCTCTCTCCCTGTCTCTCTTACTCATGGAAGAAATATATAAAAGAAACCTTAAAAAATGATGGAAAACAGAGTGGCACCGATCACCTTTTTATATGTCTTTTCAGGTGCACATGCAACAGCTTCTCTCTGTTGAAACACCTCTATGCAGTACTGAGTTATAAACATGCACATCACTTTATCAGATGTTGCCAAATTATTTTCCAAGATATTTAACAAAAATTTACTCCATCATGAGTTGATTTCAATATTTAAAATTTTTTCATTCTCACTTTGTTTCTACATATTTGCTCAAAGAATCAACAAGTCAGAATGGTATGTTTTCAGAATTTAGGAGTAAACTACAAAAAGTGGAGAAAATTGAGTACTTATGTGCCCATGAAACTAGAATTCAATTGAAAATCAAGACTCATATGAATCAAATACTTCAAAACAACTTAATAGAGATAAATATGTGAAAATATAAATACACATATGTATATATAAGACTATATATCTATATGAAGAATCTTCAGAAAGTTTATGGAAGATATATAGTCTGGATAAACTATGTATACATTCCCCAAATTTTTGCACCAAAATAATTTTTTAGCATAAATCTATTTCTGAATGAACTTTTTAAAGTCTCCTCATATAACAGGTGTGCATCTTTCATATTTAAATATGAATTTACACATTTACAATTTTTAAAAATATTAAATGGGTATAAGACTATTTTTGGCTTATTAAGACTGAATTTATTAATTCGCCAAAAATATCTAGCATTGATTTTTATTAGTAGCATTTAGAATCATGTGGTTTGAATTGGAATGCTGGTTCAAATCTTGATGAAGATGTGATCATCTAGTTCAACTAGTCTTTCAAATTATCTTTATTTTTACATAAACTTACAATATGTTAAGGTGATCAATCATGACAAGATTTCAGAGTCCCTGAAACCCAACTATAATTCTTATTTCATTAAATTTAAAATTAATCAAATATACTTATACATATAAAAATTTGAGCATATTTCATTGTTGAGTCAACTTGGTATCTGTCCATTAGTGGATTATTTGAAGGTTTCAGTAGCAAATATACCTTCAAATAAAGAGACCAAAACATGAGGAATTTGAATAAAAATCTGAACTTAAAAAAATTTAGGGTATTTTAGGGTAACAAATGGTCCAGTAAAATACAGTTTACTCTTCTTTATTAAATATTTCAGTTATTTTCTTAAATGTAAATGAGAGAACATAGCCTCTTGATTCATAAAGATCATTTCCTCCAGAACTAAGAGTTTCAAATATTTATTTCACTCTGAAAAATCAACTAGCAGAAGAATTTTAGTAAAAGAAAAATAACAATATAGATACTATATAGATTTTTGAAAAAAATATAAAAATGTAAAATGTAAAACAAATATTTACCAGAAGGAAGGAGAATTTTATCAGTATAAAAAATTAAAATAATTTGAGGCTAAAAATATTTATATGTATACGATATATATTTATATAGACAAACATATGTATACCCACACACATACACTCACATATACATGAGGATTCTTGAATATGGACTTTAAAAACTCACTACTGGGATCATCTGCAGGCTTTTTCAGGCTGATTGCTGCTCAAGGGAGAGAGACCAGGGAAACCCATTTGGTCTGATCCAATTTAGATATGCAAATTTTATCTTGTGTGCTTGAAAGGAACATTATGGCACAGTATAATTTGCATTTTCAGTTGTAAGATAATATTTCTAATCTAATAAAAACATCCTTCTATCGTCCACTTTAACCCTCACCACATTCTATCCTATTCATTATTCTTTTTCACTTTTATACTATACTTTCATATTTTAAACTATCAAATGGGTTTATTAGTAAAAGACAAATATATTACAGAAGTCATTCTCCCCACCAAAGGGAAAGAATCTTAAGTGTTCATTAATTGGTAACATATATTTCATAAGAAAAAGACAAAAAGAGTCCTTGGATGAAAAGAAAGTTATCAATTGCATTATGCTATGTCAAATATATTGTTATTAGTGAGTCTTATGGAAAGTTGAACTTTGGAAAGGAGACTAGATTTTTCAACTAATGATATAACTTCACAGAAAGCCATACTCAACTAAGATTTTATCAATTTAGCCAATAAGTTTGAAAAATCATTTGAGAATGCAACTACTGTATTAAGATCTGTCATATTTTCAGGGAAACCTTTTTCTCGTTATCTAGGAAAACTAGCAAATGTCTATATTACATTAATAGTTATTTAGATAATTTATAAATACCAGCCTTTAAGTAGGAAAAATAAATTGTATGTCCCCCATCTATGTTTCTATCTCCACTTCTACTGTTTCTGTCAATAGCATGTCTACGTAGAAACAATGTAATATCAAGTTGCATATAGTAAGTAGGAAACTGATAAATATCTCATAAGAGTGGTATTATTGCATTTGCAGTCACAGCCCATTGCTTGGATTGCCACAGGCGTTCCACCTCCAGTTGGATCAGCAGAGATACTGGATTCTCATGGGAGTGTGAACCCTATTCTGTGATTGTTTCATTGTATACTACAATGTGGTAGAGGTAGAAATGGGTACATGGCAAATGAGGTACACCTGGGTATTCCCAGGGCCACACCTTGCCACTAAGCACATGTCTACCCTGAGGCCAGCCCCTAGTACTAGGAAGGTTGGGTGCCACTCCAGTATTGGAATGTAGGAGGAACCACAGTTTAGAAAGGATATAAATTCCATGTTGACCATATATAATACATAGAGATGTCAAAACTGAGTGTGTGTGTGTGTGTGTGTGTATGTGGTATAATACATAGAGATGTCAAAACTGTGTGTGTGTGTGTGTGTGTGTGTACACATGGACTCAGAATAAAACTGAAGACTTTGGAATTATTTATAAAAATGAATTTCTTGTGTAGTGGTTAAGGTGCTGGACTACCACAGGGTTGATCACAGTTGGAGTAGCAGACCCAGAGGATTGAAACTCATGCCAGGCATGTGTGTATGTGCGCCCAAAATCCTAAGAGGAAAATGGAAGAGAAGGACTGAGACATGGCCATCCCCTTTTGCATGTGATTTCTCACTCTCTCTCGCTCTCTCTCTCTCTCTCTCTCATCTCTTTCAGCCTCTGTGGTGAGTGCATGTGCCCTAAAGCAAAAATCTCTCTTTATGAAAAGAACAAACAAAAAAAACCACATGCATTTCTCGGCCAGCTGGTGGCATGGTTGTTAAGGTGCTGGATTCCCACATGGCTGACCATGGTTTGAATCCTGGACCCAGTGGCCTAAAAATCATACCAGGAACAAATGTGTAGGCTATGCCCAAGATCCCAGGAGGAGAATGGAGGAGAAGGGACCGCAGTGTGGCCAGGCTCTCTGCAGGAGTGGGGAAGAGGTGGGTGATTGTGGTGGTGGTGATTCCACACTTTCCTTCTCTCCATCTCTCTCTGGTGAGTACATGCACTCTATGGCAAAAAAAAACAAAAACAAAAAATGCATTTCCAAGAAATCATGCTTATTTTTTCCCCTATGCAAAAAAAAAAAAAAAAAGGACCCCCCCCCCCCCCGGGTGGTGGTTTTTGTTTTTTTTTTTTTTTTTGGTGGGGGAAGGTTTTTGCTATAGGGCATGTGTGCTAGCCAAAAAGAGAGACAGAAAGCAAGAACTACTCACCCCCCAGGGGGGATGGCCATGCTGCAATCCCTTCTCCTCC
>NW_006199558.1:1007850-1019510 GCF_000334495.1 Tupaia belangeri chinensis
GATTAAGCCACCGGGTCTTGGACTCGAACCATGGTCAACTACATGGGAGTCCAGTGGCATAGCCATTAGGCCAGCTGCTGGCCCCCTGATTCACTATTTCTTAAGTTTGCTCTTTATCTCCAAACCAATTTCTACGAATTGGCTTACCTCAAAAATAGTCTTTAGGCCCTAGCACACCCCTTGAGAACAGACTATCAGTGTTTCTTTTTTCTTTTTTCTTTTTTTTTTGGAGAGGTTTTTGCTATAGGGCGCGTGTGCTCGCCAGACAGAGACAGAGAGACAGAAAGCAAGAAATCACCCCCCAGGGGGGATGGCCATGCTGCAATCCCTTCTCCTCCATTCTCGTCTCGGGATCTTGGACACACACGCACATGCACCCGGCGTGAGTTTTAAGCCACTACGTGGGAGTCCAGCAACATAGCCATTATGCTAACTGCTGGTTCCCAAATCCAAACTATTTTTTGACAGAAATAATCTTCCCCTTAGCTAAAAAACATGTCCCGTAGTTGCTTTTTCTCTTTAGAAAAATATTACAACATTTTGATAGAGGACCCAAAACCTTTATCATGTTATTCTCATGCCATTTCCCACCTTTCCCACTCACATGGAATGCCCCAAACACAATGAACTGTGGTCCTCCTGCAGAAGTGTAATATCAATCTCAGACCTCTTTTTGTCTTTGCTAAAGGACAAAGCACAAAGGTGGAAACGCCCTTACCACCTTTATCTGGTTTACCTCCACTTATAAAATTCACATCAATTTTTCTCCTAAGGAGTTCTTTCCTAATCTTTAGGTTGACTTATATGACCAATAGCACCTTATAAGTGATTCATGCTTGGTTTGGGGTCAGAACTGTTTCATTTTAGTTATCTGTCTCCACAACTACACTGAGAATTTGGGAGCCAGAGTGCTTTTTCTCATTCTGTATCAAAGCTCCCAGGAGAGAGTCTACATAAAATAATTACTGGGTATTTGTTGAAGTGAGATGAATTTGAATTTTTATATCAAGTGTCCAACTGACAAGGCAACAGTCAGGAAATAAATATTGTGAATACAGAAAAGAATTCAGTTTATTATTACATTTATTATTTATTTCTAATTGTCTTCCACTTTGTTTTCCTCATATTACTCTGTTATATCCTTTAATTCTATTAGTTTAATTCCTCTAAAATCTATAAGCTAGTAATGCTCATTTTAGTCAATGTCCTTAAACCTCATTTATTAAGCTATCAGCGAAGAAGGTGAAGTGTTTATTAGCTGGTGTCAAGACACTATTGGGTCATCAGAAAAGTTATGATGCATTTTTGCACAGAAGAACACGTAATAACTTACAACAACTTAATAAATGGTATCTTGGCTTCAATACTTACTAGGTGAAACACTGGCGAATTACTTAAATGCTTTACGTCCTGTTTTATCTATAATATGATATAAATATTGTTCAGAAAACAACAGAATTTATGATATGTTCAAAAATTAAATGAGGTGTGTAAATGTATTTTATGTTCATCTATAAGAGTAGAGATGAGAGATTATATTTATGCATTTAATAAACTGTAAATAATTTATACTCATAAACATGGAATCTTAAACATACAACATTGGATGAAGTCATGAAAGGATTCAAACAGGATTATTCCATTTTATATAAAATTTTATACTACATTACATGTATATATTGTTACCTACACAAAACTTGGGAAGAAATTATATAAACTTCAAGCTATTGGTCATCTTTTTATAAAAGAGGTCTAGAAAGGTAGAACTTTTTTAAAAAAGTTTTTACCATTGGCATGTGTGCATGCTAGAGAGACAGAAGGAAAGTGAGAAATCACCCTCAAGGGGGAATGGCTATGCTGCAATCTCTTCTCCTCCATTGTCCTCCTGGGATCTGGGGCATATGCACACGCTTGGTATGAGTCTTAAGCCGCTGGATCCAGGACTCAAACCATAGTCTGCCACATGGGAGTCTAGCACCTTAACCACTACACCACCTGCTGGCCCTGAAAGTCAGCACTTTTAATCAAATTTACAAAATCATATTTATGAGGTCTTTTTCTTTTTAAATTTTTGAGAAAATAGGTAAAATTTAACCCTTTTATAGGGAGCATACAGATACATAGTAATTCCTGTGTTTTCTATGCTTCTGTTTGTGGGTATGTGTCTATTTAAATAAATTTGGGTTTATACCACCAGTTAATAATTAAGAAAGAGAAAATAATTTATCTCTATATTACCTGTAAACACATCTTCTAGATTTGGAAAAACTGAACAAATAAATTCAAAAGTACCCACTTTGGGGACCCAGACAGGGACACAGTGGTAAAATGCAATACTCTACAAGACAATCCCATATGGAGAGGTTCCTCATTCAAATCTAAAGACCTCTCTTCATACACCTGGCACCCTTTTTGCCTTTGATCCTAAGCTGGCAGAAGGCTGAGGGTGGATTCATGTGACAGAAACCAGTTGGGAGTGCTCTCTCTGTCCCTTATAGAATAAATGAATAAGTAAACTTTGAAAAAGTGCAATTGAAATAGAATATTAGACTCAAATTCAGCTACTGAAGTTAAAATTAGTTTTGCTATTAATTCACAACACAATTAGCTGTTTTATTTTTCATGGTTATATACACAAATACACACACACACACACACACACACACACACACAAACACACACATGTATTTTCCCTTAATGATAGCGATAACTTGGTATACCATAATCCTCCTGTTCCAGCGTTCCAGTTAGCCTCGACAAGTGACAGACCTGTGTTCCCGGGTAACTCCGAGGCTGAAGCCCCCAACTTGTTTAGATTGGGCTGGAAACCAAATCTAGCCCTGCCATGTGCAGCAGTGTCCCCCCCTCATGCTACTATAGCTGGGCATCTTTTGGTCATTAATGAAGAGTTAGGCTTCAAACAACCAATTGAAAGACTGTTAGCCAAACAGACTTTCCATTACTATACATACTTCTTTTTTTTTTAAGAGTTTTTTTTTTGCTATAGGGCATGTGCACTTGCCAGAAAGAGAGAAAGACAGAAAGACAAAAGTGAGAAATCACTTCCCTTGGGAAGATGACTACAACACAATCCCTTCTTCTCTATTCTCCTCTTGGGATCTTGGGCACGCATGCACCTGTGCTTGCTGTAAGTTTTAAGTTGCCGGGTCTGGGATTCAAACCATGGTCTTCCAGTGCCTTAACCACTATGCCATCTGCTGGCCCCTAAATATTCATTTAAAATACTTTGTCACAGTACAATATTTAAAAGTGCCTTTAACATTTTTGCCAGTAATCCCCATCCAATTAAAAAAAATTATAATGCCAGCAGCACACACAATTGACACTTCAGGATCAATTTTATGCAGGAACATGAGGCAGAACAAAAACTAATTATGTCTCAAGTCATAATTTATAAAATAACCTTCTCTTTTACAAAATTTGGAATCATAAACATTTTGGCAATCTAGTTTTGGCAATCTTTTACAATAGCCCATGCACTTTTCACTACTTGAGTATTTTTCTGTACTTTTTTCATGGCCACATAGTATTAGTATACTATAATTTATTAAGTTACTATCTTATATTTGGTTATTTTGTTTCCACATTTTCACCTTTAAAATCAGCATGTCTAGGCCAAGTGATTGGTAGCATACCTGATCTCAGTAGTGGAAGCCACAGGCCCACTGACTGCAATTAGGACCCACAACTGGTCAACCTGAGCTCTGGAGGGCTGGGGAAAAGAAACCTTGATGTGACCAAACCCTCTTGGGGGGCTGCTTCCCTCTCACATACACATACATGTGCTTTTAATCATGAATAAAAAATAACTAAAATCAACTTTTCTAAGTATATTTAAGAAATTAGAAGGTAAATTCATATAAAGGGAACCTCTGATTTAAAATCTGCAATTTTTTTCAACTTAATTTTTTTTTAGAGATTTTCACTTAGGGTGCGTGTGCTCGCCAGACAGACAGAAAGAGACATAGAGACAGAAAGCAAGAAATCACCCCCCCGGGGGGGATGGTCACGCCGCAATCCCTTCTCCATTCTCCTCTCGGAATCTTGGGCACGCATGCACATGTGCCCGGCGTGAGTTTTAAGCCACCGGGTCCGGGACCCGAACCACGGTCAACTACGTGGGAGTCCAGCGACATAGCCATTACGCTAACTGCTGGTTCCCTCAACTTTACTTTTTAGAACAGCTTTCAGATTTACAGAAAAATTGGCTAGCTAATACAGAACATTCCCAAATACACCAGACCCAGTTTCTCCTATTATTAACATTTTACATTAGTACGATATAATTGATGAATTATTCACTACTATTAACTGAAGTCCATAATTTATTCATATTTTCTTAGTTTTTCCCTAATGTTCTTTTTCTGTTCCAATGTGCTTGTCTACATCTACCCAACATACCACATTTGCATTTGTGCTCATATTCCCTATACCTCTGTCTGCTATGGCAGTTTCTCAGACTTTCCTTGCTTTTGATGGCCTTGACAGTTCTGAAGAAAACTGGTCTGGTATTTTGTAGGCTGTCTACAACTGGAATTTGTCCGATGCTTTCTTCATGGCAATAGGATTATGAGTTATTGGGAGGAAGACTACAGGGAAAAAATTTCTCACTTATGTCTTTCTGTCTCTATCTTTCTGGCAAGTGCACATGCTCTATAGCAAAAATCTCTTAAAAAAGAAGAAGTATGTATAGTAATTGAAAGTCTGTTTGGCTAACAGTCTTCCAAGTGGTTGTTTGAAGCCTAACTCTTCATTGCATTGTATTAAGTATACCTGTAATCAACCTGATTTATGACTGTGTATGTTGATACCTTAGCTGAGGTAGTGTTTGTCAGGTTCCAATGTCAAGTTCTCTGAGTTTTTCCCATTTGCTCTTTGGCAGGAAGTCACTAGGTGAAGCCCATACCTAAGGAAGAAGGGAGCTATACTCTCACTGAGGGCAGATTATCAGACTATCTACATAAATTACTTGGAATTCTTCAGCATGAAATTTTTTTTTTGAGAGGTTTTTGTTATAGGGTGTGTGCGCTCACCAGACAGAGAGAGACAGAGAGACAGAA
This sequence comes from Tupaia belangeri chinensis, assembly GCF_000334495.1. Taxonomy (NCBI): domain Eukaryota; kingdom Metazoa; phylum Chordata; class Mammalia; order Scandentia; family Tupaiidae; genus Tupaia; species Tupaia belangeri. The sequence continues at coordinate 1,012,932 of NW_006199558.1, forward strand.
AGCGAGAAATCACCCCCCAGGGGGGATGGTCACACCACAATCCCTTCTCCTCCATCTCCTCTTGGGATCTTGGACACGCACGCACATGTGCCCAGCGTGAGTTTTAAGCCACCGGGTCTGGGACGCAAACCGCGGTCGACTACGTGGGAGTCCAGCGACATAGCCATTACGCTAACTGCTGGTCCCAGCATGGAATATTTGTTTTATCCTCCTTCCCCATTATTAATTTATCCAGCTATCAGTATGAATACAAATAACCTCATGGTATTTTATACATTGAATTATAATCCAATCCTACTTCTTTATTTTGCTGTTCAAATTGTTTTGATTTTGGCCCTTGAGACATGTTTCGATTGATTCCTATGATCTTTTGTAGACTATAGATTTTACTCAATGTTGTGTTATAAAGACTTTAAACACAAAGGAAACTTGAACAAATTTCAATAAATATCTCATCATCTTGTTCACAACTTAGAATAACTTGTGTCTATATACACACACACACACACACACACACACACATATGTTGCATGTGCTGACTGGAGAAAGAGAGCTAGAGAGGAAAGTGAGAAATCACCTCCCACCCCAGGGTGGATGGTCATGTTGTAATTCCTTCTCTTCCATTCTCTTCTTGGGATTTTTGAAACACATGCATACACATCTTGTGTGTTCTTAGAGCTGCTGGGTCTGAACGCAAATTGTGCAGTTGGCCATGTGGAATCAGCTTTTTCATTTTTCTCCTATTGACTCACTGAAAATGAATTCTAGCTGCCAATTGTCACAGTGGAATCAAGGAAGAAAGCCTCTGTCTTTAACTGTCTTCTATTTGTTTTATTTGTTTTGAAATGCCTCATCAGTGTGACTTTCCCTTAATCCTCAGAAAAGCTCACAGAAATTCCAAGCCAATGATATTTTCATTTGCATTCTATCTGAACATTTTTCCTTACAAGTCCTGAGAGTTGACTGATAATCTTTACATTGTCCAATGTTTCTTAAAAAGTCCTTTTTTTTTTTCTTAATAATACAGATACAGGATAATTACATTCCTAACTATATGCAGGTCTTCAACAAGTTCACTGTAAATAGATATTATAATAGCACTATGCATGGATTTCTAATGTTTTTGCACCAAAATAAACTTGAACTTTAATTCCATTTCATCATGTGTTTTTTTGAAGTTCCCTTTGTGTTTTGTAAAGATTTAGCTTCATACCTTAATAATTTCCTCAGCAAAATTAAAAATAAAACAGAATTACTTAAAAGGCAAACAACAGATTACATGAAGAATAGAAAGTTCTTATGAGCTTAAATAGAAGAGTGGAAAATTTAACATGGTTCTTTATTCTTTTAGTGTTAGAATATGTAATAGATTGTCCCACTCATTCTCATCAGAAAAAATAAGTTTAACATCATGTTAGCAGAGTCATTGCCAAATGCAGGTAAATAACGTTGTATGAATATAAAAGTCGCAGTATTCCAAATACTCATGTTAAATAATTTTAACTTACTTAAATATGTGCATAAATTAGATTGACATCAAAACTTTGGAATTAATGCAATAAGTAGAGGGAAAACAAAAACAAAAATTAGGTCACCTCATCGAAATCTATACCAAGGTAGACCCAGCCATGGAGCTGGACACATGACCTGAGGACTTTAATGCAAACACAAAGGCAATACGATATGTGAGTACCTGAGATTCATGGCTGACACAGGAATGTTGTGTTAGAATAAAGATTGCTTTTCCAGACCATGAAAATAAATTTAAATTATTCAACTGCTATTTTAAACACATTAAAATATATTTGAAAATATCCCATCATTTCTCAAGCTTTTGCTTACATTTCAAGGCTTTCTTCATTGTGTCTCAGATGAATCTTTAAAATAAATTCTGGTTTTAAACATAGCTTAAACCTATATTTTATTTTCCCATACTCATGCAGATCCTAAACAGGAGTGCATATAGCTATCAAAGAGGTAGGAAAAGTGAATTTAAAAGTGATAAAATTAAGCTGGGCTTATAAAGTACAGGAATATTACAGAAGCATCCAATAGCCCCCATATAGTTTCCAACTCCTCTTCAAAATGCCCCGGAGTCTTCATTTTGTAGGCAACACCAGAGATCCCAGGGGTTTACTACACCACATGCTGGTGCCTTTCGAAATGACATAAAAGCCTGGCTGCTCCCATGATTAACTCATCCCTCATGGCCCTAACAGAGTGTCCCTGGGCCATAATTACATAGTCTCTTTTTTCTTTCTATGTGAAGACTCTTTGTAAAATAGCTATTATACCTCTATTTCTCTGCAGTATACTTTAAATAAGTGGCTGGATTGTAAGAACAGATTATTAGCTCAAATTAGCCTGACGTTTGCATATCGATTTAGCATTTAATGCTGTATGTGCTATGAAGTTGTGGTAATGAGTTCTTACATTTTATTCAAGATATGCCCATTTTGTGGACCTTCAGCTTGGTATCTAGCTCTCGCTACAGATGTAGAAATGGGATCATTAAATATTTAGCCCCTATCTCACAGGTATACTATAGCAGTTGTGTGCTTTTAAATTTCTTTTCTCTTAATGTTTGAAACTACACTGACACTGTCTAGTAGTTCCCAAATATTGCGGCTTTCATTATAAAAATCACATGGCTTTTTGTCTTTTCAATTAGAAAGTTCCTTTTCCTTTGTGAGGGCATTAGGGCTTATTCTAACAACTGTTTTCCAACACTGATTTTTATCTTAATGAGTTTTTATGAAAATAATTTTCTCCCTACAGATCTAATTTTAATCATCTGCACGGTAAATGTTTTTTACATGTGACTTACTGTTAGAGCCTTTTGTTTCCTGATCTGGGGTTTTCCTACAGGATTCCCCTTCACAGCTGGTTGTGTTTGAGGCTGTATATTTTTAAAACAGATATTGACCTGAAGAAAGTAAACTTTGATAAAATGACATATGAATCGAGGCAATATCAGCTGCCTAAATATTTCCATGAAAAGGCTCACATGAAGGCAATTAAAAATATATTAAACAGACCAATGTACATCTGGAGAGAAGGAGCGTATCTGTGAGACAGATTTTTATTCATTAGATACGATACATGTTATGTGCATTATATATGAGTGTTTTGTTCATCAGCCAAGTATAATGTCATCAATGGAATTGTGACATTCCTTTCTCTGAGATTCACATCCACTTTATTATGCTTTTCTGCCCTTTGAACAGAATTGTCAATTTCCTGCTTTCCCATGGGAAAAATTTCAATGAACATTTATGTAGACATACATTTTTTTCTTTAAACCTAAGCATGCCATTTTATGTGCTTAACAGATACTATTAAGTTTAACTCAAAGGTCTGCAAACACATCATAAATAAAAACCTTTGTATGAAAAGGCCAACAATCAAAACCACTGTAACACAAAATACTTTTCTCTTTTTTTCCTTATTTAAAATCAGAACTATGAAACTCTTTGGGATAAACTACCTTGCAAACCTTGATTAAATTATCTAGGCACAGCTATCCATGGGAGCCCACGTCTAGTAAATATTTGTAATCCATTATATTCTCTGTTTTGGCAATTAACAGTCCATAAGAGATTTTACAATAAGCCAAGCTATGTGTTTAATCTATGCAGGTTTTACATCTAGGATGCCACACTGAACCAGGCTGTTACATGAGGAAGTCAATGGTGCAGCCCCAATTTCTAAACTCCAGCAGTGAATTTTTTAAAACCCTGAGGAATTGCAGGCCCATTTACTCCATCTGTGGTACATTGCAAGGTAAATAGGAGCAAGGGCGTGTAAGACTTCAGTTACTGCATATGATGATTCTTCTGGGCATCAAGGGCTAACAAAACACACGTCAGCATGCACTATATGGTTCAGTATCTTCAATAAGGTGAGGGAGACAAGCTTTGTATAGTCAATCCTGCTCAGAGAGCCAACCTATCCACCTATTCTTATCTTCAAGCATCTAATACAAATTTATGACCTTGTCTATAAATTCAAATTAATACTTTTAAAATCTTGACTGATTCATTTAGGAGACTTAGTTCCATTATTTTCGAATGTGCCTTTACAAATTAAAAAAATACCGCATAGTGAAAGTAGACTCTGTCAAACTATATCTTTGTAATACCCAACAATTACGACTAGGAAACAAAAAAACAGAGTAAAAAAAAAAAAAGTTAAAGGAAACTGTCATTTTCACAAGTGATTCATGGATTTCCTTTTAGACACTGATTTGTTCAATCAGTACAAGGATTACGGGACAGTCATTTGATTGAGGAGCCATATCTAGGATCCAGATGGTGTTCAGGTTTAGCTTATTTAATACTTTCATCTTGAGCTGGACTTTTGAAATTTTAACAAACATCAGGAGGCTCTTAACAGAACATAAAGATAGCTATCATCCTTACAGCGGAAACAAAAAATATTAAAAGTTTCAGGTTTTGAGCATATTAGGGATTACTCTTTCTATTTAGTCATCTCCTCATTTGAATGGCAGGCTGTTTCTGTGGCCTGGTAGTTAAATCAACCAGACCCCCACATGGCCAACTATGTGCTTCAAGACCCAGAAGTACACTGGGTATGTGTTCATGAATGCCCAAAAATCCCAAAGGGAAGGAGATGGAGGAGAAGGGAATGTGGTATGACCATTCCTTGTGGGGGATGCTTTCTTTTCTTCCTCTCAGTCCCTCTCTGGTGAATACATGTGCTCTCTAACCTCTCCCCTCCAGAGAGGATGCTATGCCTATAAAGACAAAATAGAATAAATGGCTAAATCAAATGCAAATTCATAACTCTTACATTGACACTGTTTACCAACTTCTTTCTTTGTTCTTTCTCATTTTATTGACCTTTTCAAGCTATGAGCTTGTATGAATTTATATCTTTAGGTGGATTTTGCTATGTGAAAATTCTTACTAAATGGACTCAGAGCTAACACAACTGATTAACTCTGTTATTTATCTATGAACGTACTCATTTCCTTTCTATTCTAAGAATTTCAGGTAGTCATACACTGGAAAGTATGACAGGATGTTTAAAAAAGAAATAATTGGGGAAACTATGCCAAAATAAAATTGGGATAAAAACTACATGAATTAAAGCATCATTTCCTGGGACAAAGCTGGTGATATAAAGTCATGTCTATTGTTTATAAGCAGTCTGAAACCAGGTAAAAGCTGCATTATCTGCAAGATTTTGCAGAAGAAACATTTCCTAAAGTTCATCATTTCCTTTCAGTGTGAGTTAAGGGAGATTTGGACAAGGGACAACACTGTCAACAAATCACAAGTATTTTAGATAATTGCGTATGGTCTTTCTTTATAATATCTATTATTTTAACCTGATGTCATAATTTCAATGTATAGTAGAATGTAAGACCTATCAAAGTCCATAACTTTCAAGTATGTAGCACCCTAATGCTGCCCTAGTCTAAGAAAGATATTTCTGAAGATTAGAAAAATAAACAGTACATTCTACAGACAATCGAAAATGAATGCAATTTCTCACAGTGGAATTTTCATCATTGAAAGTGAGCAATGATAGCGACTGGAAATAAAAATTTTAAATCCAAAGGCTCTGAGAAAATGGGATAAATCTACATTGACAAAATAATGTGTACACTAATCTTAAAATCTTGGTAGAATTTAAATATATTTCTACAGTATATAATACACACTAGAAATATAAAAATGGTATCTCAGTTTTATTATTCCAAAATCCAATTTTCAAGGACTATATAAGCAAATGGGACTGACATTATTTATATTTTACAGATGGCTTAAATTTTTTCATTTGAAATTTAACATATAATAGTATAAGCATTGGGTACATTTTCATAAAAGAAGATAATGTTAATTCTGAAAACTCTAGAAGGGTGAAACTCCTCTCTATTTGGTCAAAAGTTATAATGAATTAAAAGGTTTCTAGGTTCATAAAAGAAAAAGAAGTGATCCCTATGGGACTGGCATGTGACAGGTGGTTAAGACTCTGAACTCCCACATGACTGACCACAGTTTAAGTCCTGGACCTGGTGGCTTGCTTCTCACTTTCCCTCTCCCTCTCTCTGTGTCCTTCGGTGATCAACTTAAAAAACAATAAATAATTCTTTTTTTAAAAAAAATAGAAGTGATGCCTAGAAATAAGGATGACTTCATCAATAATAATCCTAAACTACTCTCATTTCCTTATTTAAGTCTTTCAATCTTTCACACTAAGGAAAAGCAGTTTATATTATGTATCCAAACTTGAGCAAAGTATGTTATACTTTCCCTCCACCTTTTCTTGAAAACAAGATGGTAAGTTATTCATTGGAAACAGTGTCAATTGTGCCTGGAGGCCATCAGGTGGTATTGTGGTTAAAGCACTAGACTCCCACAAGGCTCATTGCAGTATGAATCCGGAGCCATGGCTTGAAAATCACACTGGGCATATGTAAGTGAGTGCCCCGAATCTCAGGAGGATGATAGAGGAGAAAGTACTCTGGCATGGCCATATGCCCCGGGGAGAGAAGGGCTTATTTCTCACATTCCCCCTCCCTCTATCTCTCTTTCTCTCTCTGTCTTTCCC
>NW_006199558.1:1019552-1022632 GCF_000334495.1 Tupaia belangeri chinensis
CAACCCTCCCTCCTCAGAAAAAAAAAAAAAAAAAAAGAAAGAAAAGTAGGTATTAGTGACGCTGGTTGCCTTAAATAAGGTCTCTAAAGAAAACTTCATGTCTATTTTCTCACTAATTTTTTTTTATTAAATTTTAATGAATAAGTTGAACAAAACTAAGCGGGGAAGGATATAAAAAATAAATATTTAAAATATGGTTGTGAATTATAAACCTCAGTAGAGAGAATGAATAATACAAAACCTAAATATAAAGTTAAAATGAAACTCAGGAAAATCTCTCTGGCTTCAGAAGTAAATAATGAAGAGGTGAAATCATAAAAATAAATGTCAATTATTACCAAGAAATTTCTTCTATCTACAATGGAAATTCTAGCAGTAAAGAGAAAAAAGTAGAAATACTGACCAAAACACACACAAAAAGAGAAGGATTTTCTTTGCAAACTTCAAAAAGCAATAAAAACAACCATTAATAAGTAAAATATAAAGTCTAAAGGTTCCTTTTTATAAATGGCAGAAAATGGAAATAGCAAAGAAGCAAGATGCTATTAACCTAAGAGGGAAACTGAGGCAAAGTATGTAAAGCAAGAGGAATTTATTTGGACCCAATTTGAGAACTGCAGCTCAGGTAGAGCCTACATAAATGTACTCAAGTTGCCCTGAACATGTGCACTGAGGTCTTATGATCTTCAGGCAGTTTTTAGAGGCATTAACCAAAAGCAATGGGGAAAGAGAGGAAAGGATTATACCAGTTGTTTGGAAACAATTATTCTTGGCTACCAGGATCAATAACAATGGTAGCAGTTGCCCAGGATTGGACAGGCAATCTCTGGCAATGTCCTTGTGGAAACTGTCTCTGTGTCATGTTACAGTGGTCTTCGTGCAATGTTATGGTATTGGCAAAGTCCTTATGACAGTTTTTATTGCCAGGCATACCAGGATGGGAAAACACTACCTCCATGACTTTCTCTGAACTGGTTTAGTCGGACTTTCATATAAGTTAACACAAATGACTATTTTGATTCTGACAACTTGCATAATCACATAGACAGAAACCCTATCTAAAATAAATTATGTTGTTATGAGAAAAAAAAGGGAAAAGGTTAAATTTCCTTAATAAATGCCAAAGACTCAGGGAAAAACAAAACAAAACAAAAAATGTTCTAGATCAAGGAGGGACCAGCACTACAAAAAGTTTGTGGAACGGCCAGCCAGGTGGTGGTATAGAGGTCACATGCTTTGCTCTGTGAGAGTAATCCGCACGGGCAGTTTTCAGGTTTGTGTTTGGAGACTTCCCTGAGAATGGTGGCTACATAAGTGCTCGTGATCTGAGACTGGACGAGACTACAGAGGAAAGCAGCCTCAAAGCCCTACTGGGAGGTGGAGTCTTACGATCTCTCTGTTTCTCTCACTCATATAAAAAATAAACAAAAAAATCTTTCTGAAAAAATGAAATTAAATTATGAACTTATTTCGTAATTTGTACCAAAACTTTTTATAAAAAAATTAAACCCATGAATTTTTTTCATAATACACATTTTCTGTGAACTTTTTTAAAGATGGGGTGTGTGTGTGTGTGTGTGCGTGCATGTGTGTGTGCACTCATGCTGTTTTTAAAAACTTCAAAAATTGTAAGGGGTTGTAAAAAGTTCATTTTATTGATTGACTCATGACTTCAAAACTATATACACACGGGGGACCAGCAGTTAGCGTAATGGCTATGTCTCTGGACTCCCATATAGTCGCCCGTGGTTCGCATCCCGGACCTGGTGGCTTAAAACTCACACCGGGCGTGTGTGCATGCGTGCCCAAGATCCCGAGAGGAGAATGGAGGAGAAGGGATTGCGTCGTGCCCATCCCCCTGGGGGGTGATTTCTCGCTTTCTGTCTCTAACGTCTCTCTCTGTCTGGAGAGGGCATGCACCCTATAGTGAAAATCTCTCCAAAAAAAAAAAAAAAAAAGAATTATATTTGGATAAGCTTCTCTGGAACAGGAACCAGTGACAGAAAGGGAGAGAGTAGGGACAGTGGGACCATGCCTTAGAATCCTTACTGCTGAGTCTTGCCCCACTCAAATGTGTTCTGGACTTTCTTCATCCCTGTGCTTGTCTACCATTAGCTCCAATGGAGCAGGACCAGTGACAGTAAGAGAGAATGGGCATGGAAAAACCACACCTTAGACTCCTTGCTACTGCATCCTGCCCCACCCAGTTGAATCTCCCTACCTTAGCTCCAGGTGCATCTGGTCCTAAAAAACCAGGAAAGAAATCAACACCTAAAGTTGGCTACATATATCCTTCTCTGATTAGAAAAATGAGGCCATTTCCAAAGAACACACCTGAAAAGTAAAGCTCTTCTTTCCCCTTGACACTACAGAATCAACCTCAAGAAATTAGGAAAAAATATATAATCCACTAGATGACTAAAAACCAGTGCAGAAACCAAAAGAAAAGAAAAGAAAGAAAAAAGAAAAGAAAAGAAACCTTCCATCTATTGCCTACAAAAAATCCATCTCATGGATAAAGACTAAAAGTGAAGGGTTGGAAAAAGATATTCCAGAAGTCATGGTACTGATTTCACACACAATGGGCTTTAAGACAAATACTGTAAGAAGAGACAAAGAAAGCCATTATATAATAGTATAAGGGTAATTCACCAAGAAGATATAATGCTTATTAATATCTATGCACTCAATTCAGGAGCTCCCAAAATGTAAAGTAAAATAGATCTAAAAGGACAGAGAGACTGCAACACACTAATTCTTGGGGACCTCAACACTCTATTATCTCCTTTAGACAGATCTCTAGACAAAAAATAAGCAAAGAGATTGAGGACTTAAATGATACCATAAACCAGGTAGACTTGACAGATACTATAGAACTTTCCACTCAAAACCCACAAAATACATATTTTTCTTACCCCACATGGCCACATGGTACCCTCTTGAAGACTGACCATATGATAGGGCACAAAACAATCTCTTACAGGGAACCAGCAGTTAGCATAATGGCTATGTCACTGAACTCCCACGTAGTCGACCGTGGTTCGCGTCCTGGACCCGGTGGCTTAAAACTCACGCCGGGC
>NW_006199558.1:1022793-1112443 GCF_000334495.1 Tupaia belangeri chinensis
AAATAAATAAATAAATAAATAAATAAAATAAAATAAAATAAAAAACAAGCCCTTACAGATTCAAAGGCATAGAAACTATAGCCAGCAATCTTCTCTGACTACACTGGAATTAAATTTAATATCAATTTCAGGAAAAACCTCAAAAATACACAAATACATGGAAACTAAATGACTTACTCCTGAATGACCTCACAACTTCTGAGGAGATTAAGTCTGAAATCAAAAGATTCAGGTAAACAAGTGATAATGAGTACATGAGTTTGCATGATCTATGGGAAACAGCAAAAGTAGTCATAAGCAATTAGTATGCATAGAGGAAAAAATGGAGAGGCAGCAAATGGACAACCTAATATCAAGCCTCAGGAAATTTGAAAAACAACAACAAAAAAATCCAAAAATACACCAAGAGAAAAGAAATAATAAAGATTTCAGAGAAATACATCAAATAGACAAATAAACATACTACACAGAAAACAAATGAAGGCAAAAGCTTTTACTTTGAAAAGATAAACAAGATTGACCCACCATGAGCTGGACTAATTAAGAAGAGAGAAAGGAACCAGATAAATCAAATTCTCAATGAAGCAGGCTATATTACAACAGACATAATAAAAATACAAAACATTATTACAGAATACAGCATCTGTATTCCAACAAACAAGAAAACCTAGATGAGATGAACAAATTCTTGGGCAAATACAATCTACCGAGATTGATGCAAGAGGACATAGAAAGCCTGAATAGACCCATAACAAGCAATGAAATTGAATCAGTAATAAATAACCTCCTAACAAAGAAAAACCAAGGTCCTGACGGCTTCACATCTGAATTCTACAAAAATGTTAAAGAACAGGTAATCCCATTCTTCTCAAATTATTTCTAAAAATTCCAAAGGAAGGAACACTCCCAAAATCATTTTATGAAACCTCCATCACACTCATTCCCCAAATAGATAAGGATACAAGAAAGGAAAACTACAAACCAATATCTCTGATGAATGCAGACACAAAAATACTCAACAAGATACTAGCAAATCATATCCAACAACATACACAAAATATTATTCATCATGACCAAGTAGGCTTTATTCCAAGGATGCAAGGATGGTTCAATATATGCAAAAACATAAACGTAATACACCATATAAACAGAAAGAAAAACAAAAACCATATGATCATTTAAATCAATGCAGAAAAAACATTTGATGAAATACAACATCCCTTCATGATTAAGATTCAGCAAAATTAGCATAGAAGGATAATTTCTCCACATAATAAAAGTCATCTATGAAAAACCTTTAGCTAATATTACACTGAATGGAAAAACTGGTACCAGACAAGGCTGCTCACTTTCTCCACTCATTTTCTTTCTTTCTTTTTTTTTTTTCTTTTTGGAGAGGTTTTTTTTTTTTGCTACAGGGCGCGTGCACTTGCCAGACAGACAGAGAGAGACATAGAGACAGAAAGCGAGAAATCACCCCCCAGGGGGGATGGTCACGCCGCAGTCCCTTCTCCTCCATTCTCCTCTTGGGATCTTGGGCACGCATGCACATGTGCCTGGCGTGAGTTTTAAGCCACCAGGTCCGGGACGCAAACTGCAGTCGACCACGTGGGAGTCCAGCGACATAGCCATTACACCAACTGCTGGTTCCCTCCACTCATTTTCAATATTGTGCTAAAAGTCCTAGCCAACATAATCATACAAGAGAATGAAATAAAAAGCATTCCAATAGAGAAAGAAGGGTTGAAATTATCTCTATTTTTAGATACCATGATTGCATACATAGAAGACCCAATGGTACAAAAAAATTTCTTTAAGTAATAGTTGAATAACAGTAAAGTGGCAGCATACAAAATCAACTTACGAAAACACATAGCATTTCTATATACAAACAACAAGCAGGCAGAGACAGAAATGAAGAAAGAAATCACATTTACTATAGTCACAAAAAGTATAAGACACCTAGGAATAAATCTAATGAAGGAAGTAAAAAAGTCTCTACAAGAAAAACTATGAAAATATTTAAAAAGAAATTGAAAAATAAACAAACTCGAATGCATCTACATATTTAATAAAATTCCTATCAAATTACAAGAGATACTATTCATAGATCTAAAAAAGACAATCACGGAATTTGTCTGGAATCATAAAATACTTTGTATTTTCAAAGGAATTCTGTGCAAGAAGAATGGAATAAGCAGCATCTCATTCTCTGTCCAAAATATATTACAAAGCTGTGATAATCAAAAGAGCAAGGTATTGGCACAAAAACAGATATGTAGACCAAAAGGAACAGAATAGAGACCCCAGAAATAACCCCTCAAACATACAGACAACTGATTTTTGGCAAAGAGTACCAGTCAATCCAGTGGGAAAAGGAAAACCTCTTTAGCAAATGGTGCTGAAAAACTGGGTATCCACCTGCAGAAAGATGAATCTGAACCCCTATCTCTCAACATTAACAAAAATAAACTCAAAGTGGATCAAAGAACTTAATCTAAGACATCAAACTGTAAAACTACTGCTGGAAAACTCTGGGGAAACTCTGGGAGACAATGGGATAGGCAAAGATTTCTTAAATAAGACCACCAAAGCACAGGCAATAATCCCAAAAATAGACAAATGGGATTACATACAATTAAGAAGTTTCTGTACATCAATAGACACAGTAATTAGTGTGACTCAACAACCCTCAGAATGGGAGAATATTTTTGTAAACTATACTTTAGATATAGGATTGACAACCAGAATACACAGGAAACTCAAGCGGCTTACCCCCCAAAAATGACTAACCCAATTAGAAGATGGGAAAAGGAGCTGAATAAACAACTTTCTAAGGAACACATATGAACAGCCAAAAGGTATATGAGAAAATGCTCAACATCCCTCATCATAAGGGAGATGCAGATCAAAACCATGATGAGATACCACATAATCTTAGTCAGAATGGTGAAGATTAAAAAAAAAAAATGGTAGTGCTGGCAGGAATGTGGTGAAAGGGGAACTCTCTTACACTGCTGATGGTAATATAAAATGGTACAGCCTCTGTAGAGAATAATATGGAGATTCCTTAAAAACAACTAGAACTATCATATGATCCAACAATTCCACTCCTGGGTATCTACCCAAAGTATAGGAAAATGCTCAAACCTGTCAAAACAAAAAAACAAGTCTTCTGTGGAAAGGCCTAAGTGTAACTGAAAATGTACTAAGGAAAACACGGATACATTTTGCTTCTAAGATCTTTAAATTTCTTATAAGAAAATTCCTATATTAACTTCCAGGATTTAAATGAAAAGATTGGACCACAGTAACACTGCAAATTGAAGAGAAGAGATTAATTACATGAGACTGAACTGCTGAAATAGAATTTTTTGACTTTTGACTAAAACATTACTAATTTCACCTATGCTTTGTCTTCCAGATTTAAAGATACTTGTTTTCTTGGGACCAGCAGTTAGCGTAATGGCTATGTTGCTAGACTCCCATGTAGTTGACCGCGGTTCAAGTCCTAGACCTGACGGCGTAAACTCACACTGGGCATGGGTGCATACGTGCCCAAGATCCCAAGAGGAGAATGGAGGAGAAGGGACTGCAGCGTGGCCATCCCCCCTTGGGGGTGATTTCTTGCTTCTGTCTCTCTGTCTCTGTCTTATCCCCCTTTGGGGGTGATTTCTCGCTTCTGTCTCTCTGTCTCTGTCTTTCTGGCGAGTATACGTGCCCTATAGCAAAAACCTCTCAAAAAAAAAGATTTTTTTTTGAGTTGTTGATAGGTTCAGTAATTTGTTATTATTATTATTATTATTATTATTATTATTATTGAAACAAACTTCTCTCCCTTCTTGACCCCTCTGGAACTGAAAAAATATTTGGAAGCATTCTTATTTTGTGGCAGAATGTTTATTGGCATAAGTTCAATAATATCCATTGCTTTGCATCAGAAATTGAAAATACTGGTTACTGCCAGGGCTTTACTGGAATGTCCTATCTGAAGATATAATAAGAAAGCTAAGGAAGTAAGGTAGATCTCAAGAAAGCCAGCAGAAGCTCTTGAAAAGATTGCCTGGTATCATAAACAGTTCTACCTGGCAGATAAGTAAAGAATGTCACTTCCCGGACAGGCCCAAAAAATTCTCAAGAACAAGTACTTAAAGGTACAGTCAGAGAGTGAATTCCTGACTTGGCTCAGTAGCCTTGAGAGGCTTTTAAAAAGTCTAATCTGAAGTTCCTTATAAAAGATTCCAGCAAAGAGAGAGAGAGTGAGACAGAGATAAAATACCCCTAACAGGGTCTTTTATTTTCTTCAATGAGTAATTGATGATGATGATGATGATGATGATGATGATGACGACGACGACAATGACTTGACAGGGTCTTGATGTTATAATACAGCCCTAGGTGCAGCCCCGAGTCATGAATACATGCATGCCTGATGGATTCAGGAAGTCTCCAGATGCAAAGTGTCAACCTTCCCATGTGGCTCTGCCTCACAGAGCATCACACTTACCCACTGTGCCACCATTTGTGGCCCCTTCTACAAAATTTTGTTACAACAGAAATGGTTAATAATAGTAATGATAGCAAAATTCTGACTCAGCCACACAATTGGATGTTATTAGTTTTGAAAATTATGTTGGAGATTGTTTTAATTATGTTATAAAATTTCTATTTCAGCTTGTCCACCCTGGGCAAAGTAACCTCTCTAATAGGCCACAGTGACTGATTGAGGGATGGGCTCCTGAATAAAGTCACAATAGGGATCCAGAGTTAGGACTGCTGAAATCATCACAAAGAAGGATTTTCAGGCTAGCCATGATGGCTCTGCCATGAAATGATGCTCCTTGATGCTTAAGCTATATTTGCTGCATGCTTATAGTATTTGTGAAAGTATTCTAAGAGCTTTGCATAGATTATCTTATTCAAGCTTTAAACCCTGTGAGGAAAGCACAAATTAGATCACTCTTTCTGCGAGTAAGCTAAGACATAGAAAGTTTAAGTAGCCTGGGCAATAGCACATAGCTTAAGAATGGCATAACCAGGATTGTAACTCATGGTGGCTGCCTATAAAGAGCTTACAATATAATTCGGTTATACAATAGATTGTGAACAAAGGGAGAGAGATTTGTGTATTGAAGACTTAGAGAGTTAATGAGGCTAAAAAGAAAAAGAAAACATGATAGGAAAATAGTACATGAAAACTATAAATGTGACACAGTGTGTTAGGAATCATGATTTGCTCCTAGCTAGAATGTGATTTGGGTGAGAAAGAGGCAAATGAGGATAAATAAGCTGGTTACGGGGTGGGGATATGAGTGAATTCAAGTAATTGCTAGGAAGATTGAAAGTGCATTACCAGGGCCAGCAGATGGTGTCATAGTTACATCACTGGACTCCCACATGGCAGCCATGGTGGCTTCAAGTCCTGGACCCGGTGGCTTCAAAATCATGCCAGGTACCTGCGTGTGTGTGCCCAAGATCCTGGGAGGGGAATGGAGGAAAGGGGATTGTGGCATGAGCATCCCTCCTGGGGGGGATTTCTCACTGTCCCTCTCACTGTTTCTTTTCCAGTGAGCATACATGCCCTGAGGTAAAACCTCTTAAATAACATAAATAAAGTGCACTACCAGCATGGCTCATCAATGTGACTTATTAAATCACAACCTGCTTTCAGAAAGTTTGACAGTGCAGAGGCTGAAACTGGAGCAGCTGCCTTATCCACTGTATGGGAAGCCACATGTATGACGAGAGTGAAAAAAACCCCTCTGATGGCTTGGGCACCTGGATAACTCAGAACAGAACTTGCCTATCAGGACTACTGAATAAAAAAATAAAAATAAATAAATAAATAAATAGCAATATTTCTCTCTTATGGAAGTTATAGTATTTGCAGTTTATTTAATAGCAGGTTCTTAGCCTATTCCCTGATTTATATAAAGACTAATCATTCCTGTTAATAAAGCTTCATGTGGGAGCTGCATCATAGATACTGAAGTTCAATTTAAATATGTTAATATCAGATCTTTGGATTAGTTACAGAAATATATCGATAAATACCTCATTAATATAGCTTTGGGAATGAAATATATGGGAAGTGTTAAGAACACCTATAGAGAAAATAATAAGGGATATTTTATAAATACATATGGTTATCATGGGTATCCCTCATATTTTATGTGTGTTCATTCTACCTTCAAGAACAATTTAAAGGGAACCAGCAGTTAGCGTAATGGCTATGTTGCTGAACTCCCACGTAGTCGACCCCGGTTCGCATCCCAGACCCAGTGGCTTAAAACTCACAGCCAGGTACATGTGCGTGGGTGCCCAAGATCCTGAGACGAGAATGGAGGAGAAGGAACTGCGGAGTGACCATCCCCCCTGGGGGGTGATTTCTCGCTTTCTGTCTCTATGTCTCCCTCTGTCTGTCTGGCAAGCACACAGGCCCTATAGCGAAAATCTCTCCAAAAAGAAAAAAACAAAAAAACAAAAACAAAAAAAAAAATTTAAAGAGGCTGAAAGTGCAAAGCAATGCAAAATAAACTGATAAATGGATAAATTATATCATAAACCATCTATATGTTTAATAACTCCACAAGACGTGTAAGACAAAGGATGTTACAAATAGGTCCCGAAGTTGTCTACAGATTTTCTTGCTGCTAGGGAGAGACAAAAATGTCATATACTATACTTTTTTGTTTCAAATTCCTCAAAATGCACAGAAATAAGCCAATTGACTAACCATTCAGAAATAGTCATAATGTAGGAATTATACATAAGTTATAGATTCAAGAAAATAGCTTTTCCCCCAAATCACACTGATTTAAAAGAAGTCAGTCAAAATAAGAGTGCTCACATTTCTATAATATTAGCGATGTGTATTGTGCAATCTTCATAGCACACATTGTTTAGTTATGTCAGAATAGTTTAAAAACTATAAAAAAATTAAACTAGTCTTTACCATGTCATGAATTAGGCAAAAGGAATCAAGATTGAAAATATCCCTACATTCATTAGAAAGGAAAATTATTCAACCAGAAAACAATTCCATGTCTAGAATGGAGTTCATGTACCTAGGATTTTTGTTTTGAAATGATTACCTGCACTAATTTCACATTCACTATAAAACAAGCCATAGAATCTAACAAGTAAAAACTACCCAGTACTGGAACCAGCAGATGGCATAATGGTTATGTTGCTGGACTCCCACATGGCAGGGCACCATAGTTTGAGTCCTAGACCCAGTGGCTTGAAACTCACACCAGGCACGCATGCCCAAAATCCATAGAGGAGAATGGAGGAGAAAGGACTGTGGCATGGCCATCCCCCCACAAAGGGTGATTTCTCACTTTCTGTCTCTCTTGTCTTTGTCTTTCTGGCGAGTGCACATGCCCTATAGCAAAAATCTCTCTTTAAAAAAATAATAAACTACCCAGTACTGTTAAAGATAATTTTTCATGTTGGGTAATGTAATTTCAACACGGCAGTTGTAGAGGTAGCTTTTATTTTCCATCTCATATGAAGCGGTCTTAAGACTTAAAATTTTAAAGTTATGCTAAAAAATGCCAAAAGAATCAGAATGGATGATGTAAGATGAGATGAGCTAATTTCACCAAGACACTAGATTTAAATACTGTCATATAAAGTCTCCAGACTTAAAAGCCCTCTTAAATTTTAGGGAAAAAAAAATAAGTTTACGCTTAAGAATGTTCTTCCAGTAAGTTTCCAAAATAAGAACATATTTGTTTTTCGTTTATTTGTGTTTTAAATTAGTTTCATGGTGCTACAAAACCTTTATGATTCTGAAGCAAACTTGGCAATTGTACTTCCATGAATGGGGGGATGAAATACAACAACCCCAACATGATATTTGTAATATATTCCCATTTAAAACCATTGAGTATTTACGATCTAAGCCTTTACAAGAATGATTTCTTTTATACTCTTGGCAGTTATAAAACACTGAGCTATTTGACTTATTTCTACCTTCATTTTCATTTCAGGGTATCCTTTTAATGGAAGATTAAACTAATTACAGAAGAAAACTCAGAATAAATGAAGGATTAACAAATTAGCAGTCTTAATGGTTTAAGCATATATACTTTACAGAGTCAAAACTAAGAATTAGTTTGACATTGTAAGTAGACATGAGGATGGTTTCTAGGGAAAAATAGATATTTTTTTCTAATCCAGGGAAACATAACATCAAAATATGACAGAAAATTATTCTAACAGGTATTAAAGTATTTTTACTGTGCAACAGTAATAATTAGAAAGAAATAAAAATATCTGGTTAAGAATTTTAATTATTTGGCAAACAAGTAATGTAGTAGTTAAGGCACTAGACTCACATGGTTGATGTGGTTCAAGTTCCAAGCCAGGCACATGTGTGTGCATGCCAAAAACCCCAAGCAAAGAAAGGAGGAGAAGAGATTGAGGCATGGGGTTCCCCCCAATGGGTAATTTCTTGCTTTCTTTCTGTCTTTCCAGTGAGCACACATATCCTAGAACAAAAATCTCTTAAAAAAAGAAAAAAGAAAAAATTAAAACTGTGCTAGATAGAAAGGTAAGTAATAATATGTAGTCATTTATTTAGGACCATAATTTTATTCTTTTTTTTTTAATAGAGATTTTTGTGATATGGTGTGTGTACTTGCCAGAAAGACAGAGAGAGACAGAGAGACAGAAAATGAGAAATCACCTCCCGGGGTGGATGGCCATACCACAATCCCTTCTCCTCCATTTTCCTCATGGAATTTTGGGCATGCACACAAATGAGCACAGCGTGAACTTTAAGCTGCCAGGTTCAGGATTTGAACCACAGTCACCCATGTGGGAGTCCAGTGATGTAACCACTGCACCATCTGCTGGCACCATATGAGTATACTTTTAGTGAAAAACTCATCATTTTAATATGAATCTACCACCATGATCTTTTTATAACAAAGAAACTTGTGAATTAAATTAAAAAATTATTTTCATAAACGCTAGAGATAAACCATTTTAATCCACAAACAAAATGTTGAATTTTATTTTTGAAAATGGATCCCCTTTTTAGACACTAAGACCCATTACTGATGACAAAACAATGATAATTAAATTAGCAAACTGACTTCTCGTCACCTAAAATACACTACTTTTTAAAATCTTCAACAAAAATTAAACTTCAAAACAGTATATTCAGAGCCAGCATACGGTGTGATGGTTAAGGTGCTGGATTCCCACATGCATTGCCAACAACAGTTTGAGTCACAGACCTAGTAGGTTGAAAATCAGACCAGGCGTGTGTGTGTGTGTGTGTGTGTGTGTGTGTGTGTTTTGTATATGTGCATGCATATGTGCACAGGTGTTCCCCAAATCCCAAGAGGAGAACAAAGGAGTAGAGACTGGGACATGACCATCCCCTCTGTGGGGATTTCTTGCTTTCCCTCTCTGTCTCTTTCTGGTGAGCATATGTGCTCCATGGGAAAATAAAAGGCAAACAAAAAGAGTATATGCAAGTCTATTCTTTTGAATTACTTCCTTTTCTAGAAATATTACAATATAGTGTTTATGTGTGTTAGAGAATAGCTATAGTGAACATTGCCTTCCATACGCTAGGCTCTGATCTTGGATGCTTTAAAGAGAAAGCTCATTTTGTGCTCCCAGCAACCTTAGAAGACAGCTGCTGGGACATGTAAATGGCATAATGGACTCCCATGTAACTGACTGTGGTTCTAGTCCTGGACCAGGTGGGTTAAAATTCACTCTGGGCACATGTGTATGGTCAAAATCCTGAGAGGAGAATAGAGAAGTGACTGGCATGGCCATCCCCCTAGTGGGTGATTTCTCACTTTCTGTTTCTCTGTTGCTCTTTGTCTCTCCATTGGGTGCACATGCCCTGTAGCAAAAATCTCTCTCTAAAAGAAAAAAAAAAAAAAAAAAAGGGATACCAGCAGAGGGCATAATGGTATTGGACTCCCACATAGTCAACTGTGGTTCAAGACCCAGACTCTGAGACTTAAAACACATGCTGGGTGCATGTTCATGCATGCCAAAAATTCCAAGAGGAGAATGAAGAAGGGATTGTGGCATGGCCATCCCTTCTGGGGACTGATTACTTACTTTCTGTCTTTGTCTCTGTCTCTCCAGGGAGCCATGCATACTATAGTATAGATATTAAAAAAAAAAAAAAAAAAAAAAAGGAAAAAAAAAAAAGCCAAAACCAGATAAGCAAAAGGAAGACAGTTGCTTTTTACTGTGATTTTGTAGATGAGCAAACTAAGGCAAATAAAAGTTAGGTAATTTCCTCCAAGTATCAGAAGAGGCAAAGCAAGAATTCACATCTAGGCAGCTAGTTCTTGGATTCCAAATGCTCAAATCACTAGACAGACTATCTCTCAATAGCATACATAGAGCCAAATTTACCTTAGACCACATTAAAATTGCCATTTACATAATTAGGCAAAAAAAAATGTCCTGTGTGTAAATGGTAGTATTAGATTGGCATTGTTATCTTTTATCTTCCTGAAAATCATCCATAGCTAGTGAAAGAATAATACCCAGAAAAAAATTGATAAATTCAAAACACAGAGTAGGTAAAAAGACACTGCTCTGGTACAAACCCAAAATTTCACATGTCTGTGTATGTGGGTATGTGCTTCAGAAATAAAGCAACATAAAAACATTTATAACTGATATAACACAAAATACATTGAATCAAATCAGTAATGTAAGACTGATTTATATCTCTCATTTTAAGATTAATAGAACATAATAGTAATGGATATAGAAGGCTTACAAACAGCTAAAAAAACCATAATATATCTTTATTGATAGATCAAGTCAAAAAAGTATTAGTATGTTTATACAAGAAAGACTATTTTATAGGAATCTACTTAAAAATAAAGGAAATATATCTTAGGTTTTTGACTGATAACTTACAAATCAGTGATAACCAATGTAAGTTTTTGTCAGTCTCATATGACATTATCTATCATGCTGTGTTTCTAAAAGGATTATCTGATTTAGTGGGTTTAAGATCACACTTAACAAAATCAGGATGATAACACATTCCTACTTTATCTCCAGGTATAATAAGGAACTATCTTATTTTTATTTGTTTTCTAACCTTTTCCAAGGCATTTACACATGTGAGAAAAGAATGATTGTGTGTGATCAATGACTAACAATTTATTAATCACCCATGAGAAAACAAATGGGTGTGGAATCAAATATTCATTGAAATTATTCCATTCATGGCTTGTCCTACCTTAGCACACATTAAATCCACTTTGAAAACAACTTTGATTTAGCATAGGTCTATAATAATTTGTTCACAAACCTTTCTACTTTCTTGGTAAAAATATTTGCTTGAACAAGAAACATGAGCTGTTCCACTGTTTTAAATAATTAGACAAAGGAAAACAGAGAAAAGAAGTCTTTTATTTTTGCTTAGGCTAACTGCCCAGTTCTAATTAGGCCATGAGCACATGGGCCTCCACTTATTTTCATGCCTTCTTTAAAACCCTGGAGATGACAGAACAGTGGTCATGGCAGCCATGCAAACCATATGGGAACCACTAGACCACAACTTAATTAGCACTGAAAGTTTATGCCAGGAGTGTCAGCTTCCATTTTCATATTACTTCATCTTCTGAATCTTAAAGTTTTAGTAAAATTTACCATTTTGCCTTCGCATTTACCATTCCCTAAAATGTGAATGTTGTACAAAATCATATCAAAATATTTATCGAAGAAACTTACTTAAAAGCTTACTATTAATATAAAGTATAACAAAGAAAAGTTTAAAACACTTAACATCCAAAAATTGCTTCATATGCAATATGTTTTCAGTTTTACTATCAATAGTAAATATTTAAACAAGCCACACCGGTTTTATTCAAACAAGGCATATATAGTATAATCTATGAATAAATATTAAAATTAGACTATTAAATAAATCTTTGGCTTTCTAATTTTTGTATGGTGTATTATCTTTACAACATTCTAGGAAGAGCTACTATCTGTGTGTTGAATAATTGGATCATATACTTGATATACGAGTAATTGATTTGGAGGCAGAGTTGGGAGCAAAATGATGGTCATTTGAATCTCAGTGCTCTTCTTCTACACTAGGAGGCAACTGAAATCTCAAGTGCTAGATTCCATTGATGTCGCCATCTTTTCTATCTAAACTTCATTAGGTAAAAATATCAAGTATTGAGACAAAATCTCTAAAACTTATTTAAAAGCTTAACAGTGCAATTTAAGAGAGAGAGAGAGATAATCATGAATATTTTTGTTTTTACCAACTTAATTACTATCTTCAGATGAAGAAGAAATCTGTCCACCTCTGGAGATTAAATTCAATTACTGGTTAAGAGCTTGGAATTCATAGTCTTCTAATTATTATTATAAATTAATAGATAGGAATAAAATAAAAAAATCTTGTGTCCTTGATTATTTTTTTCCTGAAATTCTTTGTTGAACAACCTGGGCTAGAAACATTACTGTCTGGACAGAGATATGACCAAGTACCCAGAGGCAAAATCCCCAAACGTAAAATGGTCTTCAATAATTCACTGCTCCTACCACCAATATACCATTGTTATCTTTTACTTTTAATGAATCAGCTATCACATTAGTCATGTTGACTCTTTTAAACCTACTTGTAAATATTTTATGCATTTTAATAGAAGAGTAGAAAGGCATGATAAAGAAATCTTGAGAAAAGAAAAGAAATAACAGAAAAAATACCATAAAATTAGCCAAAGTGGTAAAAAGAAACTGGACATTGGCATCACTGAAACAATGCTTTTAGACTTATGTAATAAATTTGGTATTAACAAATTAATTATTTTAAACAAATAGATAAAACTTTGGTTGTTCCAATATCCAAGAATTATTTTGTCCTTTGTTTTTAGTTTATCTTTAAAATCTCTCCATGGCATATTAATGATTATTCATACTAATGAGCAATTAGTATTATAATTAATTTTATTTTTTGACTGTATAAGTTGAAATAATATTAAATGGAATGCAAGTGGAAATATTACAATAGCTACCAAAAAATCAAATTTTAAATTTGGGTTTTCTATAAACAAAGTACACAACATTTTGAACTTCATTTTGAACCAAAAATAAAAAGTGATTTCCCTAAAATCATGCAATGGTTTCTATCAGAGATTACTGAAGTTAACCACATTTTTTGTCCTGTATCTTAATTTCACTTTTGATATTTTATTCTTTTAGACACAAATCCCTGATGTGAATGACACTGGCAATAGCTTCCTTTGCTCAGAGAAGGAATCTTGGGGAATGGGCCCCAATGGCAATTTGGATCACTGTTTCTATTCTACAATATTTTCTCACACACAATGAGAAGAGTAAAAGGAAATCAGAGTGACAATACTGTTCCCAATAGATCCCTCACTTCTGAGCCAGAGTTTTAATGATCAAATAACAAACATAAAGTACACAACTGCTTCAACAAGAGGGCTCTGGTGGGTAATGTACCTCTAGAGGTAAACTGATAGTGTGATATAAGGAGTATTTTGAACTATATTTTGTACACTTTTCTTACACCTTTGATAGAATTGTTTGGGTATCACTGGCTTTATTTATTTATTTATTTTATTAAGTAGAGCATGTCATGGGAGAAAGATTTAATAGTAGTGAGTGAGAATGGTAAAAATTAATAGGTTTTTCAGGTTACACACATAAAGCACAGCGTAATAACTTAAACTTGTAAGAGGTAGTGCCAATATAGTAAGTACAGTGGCATATGTTAGAGTAACCAATATATTATGCTTCCAAAGTTCATAATAAGCTATTTGAAATCTAAAAAAATAAGAAAACAGCAGTCATTTTTAGGGTAACGACATGAAAGTTTAAAAGCCTAGATGTGCTTCTCAGCAGGGACTGACAGGGAAATATCATGAAAATTAAAATCTTTTCATTAAGAATTGCGTTTTCTGGGCTCTCCCTGGCAAACAAAAATTGGAGTAGATTGTTTAACATAGGTAATAAGTCAAATTTGCAAATGGCCTTTGAGAGTTATTTTGAGAAAAATCCTTTGGGTCCATTCTCAGGTCAAAATAGAAATTAGATTTGCAACTCAAGAAGGAATATGCATTTTGATTGGGAAAGATACTATCCCAGCATTTTCTTTACTCTCCATTCTGTGAAAGTGTACACTCATTTTCAAGTTTTCTATCACGCCCTGCACACTGATAATACCCTGTTCTACATCTCTCACCTGTCTGCAGGCCTCATCCCATGTGACAATTCTGAATAAAAGTATATATTGATTTTAATCAAATTGTTTAATACATACAATAAATTAACAAATTCTAGAAGTTAATAATCATTCATCATCATTTCTCTTATATATGTGTGTGTGTGTGTGTGTATGTATGTATATACACATGCACATGTAAATATACATAGAGGCACAAGCATGGAAGAGGAAAAATAAATGCTGGTAAATAAGAGAAAAAAATATCCCTACACAAATCTTAAAACAAAATCCTAAAAATATTCCAAAAAATTTTAAAAGAGAAAAAATATCCATACCTGGGTGATTATTCTCTTTGGAGGATTGAGATTCGTTACATTTAGGGACCTAGAGGATCAGACATTCCAAATCACCTAATCCATTCTCAAATTAAGACAACTAGTTGGGCTTCAGGCTTAGTGATGGATGGTCTTTTTCTTGCACACTCTTATTCTTAGGGTATACTCCTGTGGGTTCCTGGATCAAAGAACCTGTTCACCCAACTTCTACTTCCTTGAAGAACATCTGCATTTAATATTTATTTTCACCTATTATACAAATGATTTCTTTCTTGAATATCTTGTATTCTTTTGTTTTAGGTAATCAACTTGTGAATTAGATTTAGATATTACTCTTATCATCCAGTCAGATGATTTTTTTTCATATGGAAGTTTAACAAAGTTACATATCTACGTTAAACATTTTGTTCACATTCTTTAATTTTGTGTTTTTCTCCTGCTATATATAATATCTTAAAAATACATTGTATATTTCTTTAACAGGAATATTCTCTTCTAAATTTTACCACTGCTATTTTTTTTTTTGAGAGATTTTCACTGTAGGGCGCGTGCGCTCACCAGACAGACAGAGAGAGACATAGAGACAGAAAGCGAGAAATCACCCCCCAGGGGGGATGGTCACACCGCAATCCCTTCTCCTCCATTCTCCTCTCGGGATCTTGGGCACACACGCACACGCGCCCGGCGTGAGTTTTAAGCCACCGGATCCGGGACACGAACCGCGGTCCACTACGTGGGAATCCAGCGACATAGCCATTACGGTAACTGCTGGTTCCCTCCACTGCTATATTTTTAAGTCCTCAAAATTATTTATTCCTTGAAACATTTACCTTATTTTCAGAGTCATGGGCTAAATGGTATCTTTTGTTTTTCACAAACAGCATTTGTAAAGTGGGCAAAGTTCTATTCTTTTTAGGCCTTTTTATTACATTTTAATATTCTGGGGTCAAACTATTGGTATGATTTATGCATATTCCTTCTTTACAAAATTAGATTTTGATAACTGCATGCAATTTTAGGACTATTGACAGTTCTTTTGTTAGTCTCCTTTTGTGAATATATTTTTCCCTTTATATCTATTTTTAAAACAGTGTTTTCATATCTAAAAAGCCTTTCTTATCTTCTTTATTCTAATAGATTGTAATCTTATTTTTTATTTTTTGAGAGATTTTTGCTATAGGGCGGGTGCGCTCACCAGAAAGATAGAAAGAGACAGAGAGACAGAAAGTGAGAAATTAACACCCAGAGGGGATGGCTATGCTGCAATCCCTTCTCCTCCATTCTCTTGAGATCTTGGGCACACACACACACATGCCCAGTGTGAGTTTTAAGCCACCGGGTCCAGGACTCGAACCGCTGTCAACTACATGGGAATCCAGCGACATAGCCATTACGCTAACTGGTGGTCCTATAATAGTTAATTTTTACCAGAATCTGGCATGAGGGTTTCAATTTAGTCTTGCTATCAGAGTTACCAGTTCTCTGGCTTTGTATCTTCAATAGAATTTCAATGATAAGTTGAACAAAACTGCAGTTGGTTGTAGTAGTTCAGTACTGCTTTAATTTCAGTAATTCGGGTAACACTATTTCTAATTGGTTTTTATTATAAACCACCAGGAACTTCTACATAGTGGAGAAGCAGTTAATGTGTGCCACTTACGGTGTGATATATCCCTACCTTGAGCTCTTGATTTAATAACTAGATGAGTCCATATAATTGGTTTAAATAATTTGTACCAACCTACAAGTATTTTAGTATCATTTTTCTTTCACTGACTTGCTTCATGGCTCCACTTTTGAGGTTAACTCAAGATAAAAACAAATGAGATAGGAAGAATGATCTGAGGCAGTGGAAACAGCTAGAGTTATAAATAAATCTGTCTCACTCATGACATATTTCAGCATCTTTCTTAGTAAAAGAAAATATTATTGAAGAATACGTCTAAGTTCTCCATCATAGTTACAAATATTAGAAATGGAGCTTAGATTATAAGGTAGGTGTAATAAATATTGTGGTGCACTGTGCGTAGCTCCTTACAGGGTCTAGGAGCTCATTCTCCCACTGAGGGACATTGCCTAACGGCTCAGAGTAAATCTCTCTCCTTATGCTGAAGGGAGTTTCTTCAGAAAAGTTTATGTTCCCCTCTTAAGGTCAATATAGCCAATGACTTCTGTGTCCTCAATTTCTGGTAACTCTGAGAAACCATGCTAGCTCCAGAGCTTCTCTTGAAATCAGTTGCAATTCCATGAGGTATAATTGATCTCTCTGCCCAGTGTTACTTCCCTCAGTTCCCTACCAGAGTCTTGGCTGAGAGTAACCTCTTGGTAAATTTCTTGCATAGAAATCTCATCTTAGAATGTGTTTCTCTGAGGAATACGATGGAAGAAAATAGGATATGCATACTAAGTGGTTTAGAATTCCAAAATTGTTTTCTGTTATCAACTAGCACAGGGAACCAGTGTGTCATTAATCATGTGTTTTTCTCTAGAAAGAAAAACCTTGTCTGTCCTAAGTAAGACTAAGACTCTTTCAAGTTCTCTCTCTCTTTTTTCACTTTAATTTTCCATTTCAACTTCACAATCTAAAAATTTGTAAAAATGCCACTACCAAATATGACCATAGTTATTTAAGGAATAAAACAAAATTAAATTCAATTTTTCTAATAGTACTTATCAAACCACATTAACAACCATTGTCTTCTGGGACTATAGATGGCATAATGGTTATGTCGCTTGACTAGGCGACTTTAAAACTTATGCCAGGTGCATGTGCATATGTGCCTAAGATTCTAAGAGGAGAATGGAGGAAAAGGGATTGCGGCAAGGCCATCCCCACTGGGAGGGGTGATTTCTTGCTTTCTGTCTCTCTGTTTTGGTCTATCTCTCTAGCAAGTGCACATGCCCTACAGAAAAAACAACAAAAGAAACCAAAAAACTCTTAAAAACAGACAAACAAAAACAACTACTGGCTTTTAAAGAAAGATGAATCACAAAATGAAGCAGCCATAGTCCTACTCTTGCTTCAGTGTCCATTCTACACTGGGAAATATTAAGTGATTATTCCCTCATCTAAGATGCAGGGTACTCAAAGAGAGAGGACAGGGACCAACTATATTCATCTTTATGCCCCCAGTAGACAATATGATGACAGAAACGTGCACTTGCTAGAGAGTGACAGAGAGAGACAGTGAGAGGAAAGTTGGGCAACTACTCTCCCAAGGGGGGATGACCACACTACAGTCCCTTTCCCTCCCCTCCCTTCTCAGGATTTTGGGCATAAACTACTCTCCCGGGGGGGATGGCCACACTGCAGTCCCTTTCCCTCCCTTCCCTTCTCAGGATTTTGGGCATACTAGCACACACATGTGCCTAGCATGATTTTTTTTTTTGAGAGGTTTTTGCTATAGGGCGCGTGCGCTCGCCAGACAGACAGAGAGAGACAGAGAGACAGAAAGCGAGAAATTACCCCCCAGGGGGGATGGTCACGCCACAATTCCTTCTCCTTCATTCTCCTCTCGGGATCTTGGGCATGCACGTACACACGCCCGGCATGAGTTTTAAGCCACCGGGTCTGGGACGCGAACCGCAGTCGACTACATGGGAGTCCAGCGACATAGCCATTATGCTAACTACTGGTTCCCCCTAGCATGATTTTTAAGCTGCCAAGTCCAGGACTTGAATCTCGGTAAGCCATGTGGAAGTCCAGTGCCTTAACCACTACACCACAAGCTGACCCCATTCCACAGAACTTTAAACTTTATTATGTAGAGTTAGCCTTGAGAAAATTCAGAAAATTAAGAATAATCCTAGAGTTAAAAGCACTAAAATGAAAAGTGTTAATTATTAAAGTAGACTAATGTCTTCATCAAGTAAGAAATAGAATACAAGTTAGCTAAAATTTCAATACGTAGGATAATAGAAGACCTAAAAGAGATTAATATGTCTTATTTCAGAAAGCTAAATGAAAAAATATGGCTGAAAGATCAGATTTTACTTGAGATAAAAATAAATCATACTAGAATGAACTAAATCTTTCAAAACATATTTTTTTAAAGGAGTGAAACCCTCAAGACCAACTTGCCCATCTCACCTAGCTGAGATAGAGATAAATCAAAATACTTGACAAAAATATTTAAACTACCTTGGCAAAAATTCTACCAAATCTAGAATAGTGTATATTTAGTGAAACTATCATCAAAAAGTATTTCATGATGGATAAACATATTGCTTCTAATAAAACTGATTCAAAATAGAAAGTTTCTAAATAGCAGTTGGCTGAATTTTATAGGAATTGAGTTAAAAAGCCCTTATACAGTATACTCTTTGTACTTCCTTGGGAAAAAAAAATCTACATAATTTTTTTGTTTGTTTCTTTTATGTTTGCTTGTTTTTGCTTTTTGGTTTTTGCCAGAGAGCATGTGGGCTTACTGAAAAGGGACAGAGAGAGACAGAGGGAAAGTGAGAAATTACCCACCCAGGGGGAATGGCCGCACCATAGTCCATTCTCCTCTCAGGATTTTGGGCACGCACGCACACATGTCCAGCAGGACAATTTTCAAGCCACCAGGTCTGGGACTCAAACTGCTATCAGCCATGTAGGAGTCCAGCCCTTAATCACCACACCACCTACTGGCCCTTATAATGTTTTTCTTAGAGTGAGACAAGCATAAAATGTTTTATATAAAACTGACTTGGATAATAATAAATTGAAGTAGTATTTTTCATTTTGATGTTTAAATACACTTAATTTTAAGTTTTATTAACAATATAGATATAAAATATTGTATAAAATTTGAAATTACTAATTGTTATTATGAGATATGCCAAAACACTTAAGTAGTCCATATACCTCTTTAACAATAGTTCACATGTCAGAGAAATATTTCGGATACAAATTTTTTTTTTGAATCAGGCAAGTATTAACTATAAACTATATTAAAGAGGTATATCAAAGTATTATTTCCAGTTTTTAAATAACATAAAACTGAATTTACACTGAGATTCCAGTAACACATTAAAAACTTGTGTGATTATTAATGATAAAAGTCTTTGCTCTAGGATAGACCATTTTAACAATATATTTAAGAATTTGTGGCCACGTCTTTAAGTGGAGAATCTATACAATATTGAATGCATAGTAAATTAAAAATTTAATATATTGGGTCATTGGGAAAGTCATGATGTAATTTTCTATGTATTTCTATCCCAAAAATGTGTCATTATTTTCCTGATGACCCAATAATTGGGGCTAATATAAGACTCTTGTTTTAGAGATTTTATATTTAAATTATAATCCCTTTCCAAATGTGGGTTGTCACTTAAGTTAATCAAAGCTTTTTGATCCAGGGCTATATATATTATACTGAAACAAATGATCTTGTATTTTTCTATCCATTATAGACCAACACACACATAAATTATACCAGCTTAGTGTTAAGGGGAAATATATTGTAAATGCAGTAATTAAAATTGCTCATATGAAAGTCAAATTAATGACTAGAACATTCCTATAAATTATAAGAATATTAGGAATGTTAAACTTAGAATAAATAAAGTTACAATTAGTCTTTGAACCATGTTTCTAAAGAGGGGATTAATAAAGCAATAGACCCACATTTCAGCAAATAATATAATACAACGCAGGTTTGACACACTGGCAGCTCCCACCCAAGCCTCTAGCAGACATTGCTAATTTATTATGCCACTTTTAAACCACTTAACCACCAAGTAGAGCAGTGGGTTCTCAGCCTCTCCCTATATGGCACTCCAGACAGCTACTTCTAATTGATTGGTGAGGAAGTAAGACTAGTTTATCATAGGGAGAAATGAAAAATTATGACAAGAATAAAAAGACTTGTTCGACCCGAAGTTTGTTTCCATCTTTATAATTAGACATGCAAACAGGAAAGTACATGACATGCTTGTGTAAATGAAATGGTAATAACCAAGTTAATATGAATGAATGCACAAGTACCAAGTAGGTAAGTTAACTCGAGGATGCTGTGATAATACATAAATCTGACTATGTACATACACAGACCAACTTTAGACCAGAGCAGCCAAAGAAAGTTTAACATAATACGGACCTGGAAGTTCCACTTAAGGTGACTGAAAAGAGCTGGACATTTCATATATGTCCAAAGCAATAAAGATACATTTGGAAAGAGAAAAAAAAAAGCAAACAAACAAACAAACAAAAAACAGAAAACCTTTAGGAAGATAGCCAATTTAAATAGGCCAGTTCTTATGATTAAAGGCAGAAATGTAGTTTAGGGTCAGATTCTGAGATCATATCTTCTTTGTTCTATAGTTATTTTCAGAGCCAAACCTTAGAAGGAATCACCACCACTTCTTTTTTTTTTTTTTTTTTTTTTTTTTTTTTTTAATTATCATGTGCATGTGCATTCATGAGAGAGAGAGGAAGAGAGAAAGAGAATCACCCCACTTAGGGGTGATTTCTCACTTTCCTTCTTTCTCTCTGGTGAGTACATGTATTCTATGGCAAAACCTAAAAAAATAAATAAATAAAACAAAAATTGTCACACTCATTATGAATCTTAATGTATTTTTTTTCCCCTTTTGATATGGCAAAGATATGGGAATCTGGCATGTCAACTGCTTTGTGCTTAATTTTATTCTTAAATTTATCAAATGTTTTCTTAAAACATTTTTAAAAACCTTAAGAAATTCTAAATGGAGATTATATACGGTATAATACACATGCACAAATATATAATTTCTATGCTTATTGTGGGTGTACATACATAAACACATGCCACCATATTCATAAAAAGGAATACTTTATTAAGTTGTAAACTCTTCTCAACATTATCTTTTCATTCTTTTTTGTAACAGATGGGCTAATTCTAAAAAAAGGAAATATGCAGTATTTAAAACAGATAAACTACTTAAAAAGTAAAAGACAAGAAGTCTGAAACTACTTAATTTTACTACACTCAAGGAATCTTCAAAAAATTCATGAAAATATATGAGAAAGACAATACATGGGTTTTAAATTGTTTGCACTGAAATAAACCCAGACTTTAGTTCCATTTTTATCATGAATTTTGTGATGTATCCTCATTTAAATGACCATCTGATCTTCAACAGATGTCCCAAAGCAATTCAATGATGAAATAACATTTTCAAAATTGGTAATGGAACAATTAGATATCCTAAAAGGGGCTGGCGGGGACATGAAAATAAATATTGGCTCTTAATTGTATCTTATGCAAAATTAACTAAAAATTAATCATAGAATTTCATGATCTCAATACTTTTTGGGAGAATGTACAGTTCTTTGCGGGGAAATGTCCTTCAATTTAGAGTCGGATGATTAGAATGGATCACACAGGGGTAATGTCTTCTCAGTACACCAGATCAGGGAATATAAGAAGTTGATCTTTGGTAAAAGTAGTATCTGCCAGGACTCACTTCATACTTGATATTTTCCTGGGGACCAGCAGTTAGTGTAATGACTATGTCGCTGGACTCCCACATAGTCGACCGCAGTTCAATGCCCGGACCCGGTGGCTTGAACTCATGCCAGGCGCATGTGCGTGCATGCCCAAGATCCTGAGAGGAGAATGGAGGAGAAGGGATTGCGGCGTGGCCATCCCCCCGGGGGGTGATTTTTCGCTTTCTGTCTCTCTGTCTCTGTCTGTCTTGCAATCGCAGGTGCCCTATAGCAAAAACCTCTCCAAAAAAAAAAAAAAAAGCATACTTGCTATTTTCCTCTATGTAATTACTTAATAATGTTTTGAGGGGAGGACACTTGGAGACTAAGTATCTATTTTGTATCTGTTTAAATTTATACCTTCATGCATCAGATCTGACCTGTGGCAATTATTTATATAGTGTGCTAATTGTGCAATTCTGCTTCCCTCTGCACTGTTCCTCCTCTGACAACGTCCCAGGGAGGATGGAGAGAGGTACTTCATTATTTTCTGGCGGAGACAGATGCACACTCTTTGAGTGGTCTCCACTGACACTATGTTACCGTGTAGAGAAGATGAAAACTCCTGTCTTCTGATTCAGCATCTTATGACACCATCCAGTGAGTGAGTTAAAGTGCCTTCTACAACTTGGCGAATGTGGAAGTCTGAAGAATCCACTCAGCTGTTGTTAGCTAGATCAGGGAGGAGACCAGAGTCCAATTTCTGTGGTGTTTGGCTTGTGTAGAGTGGCAATTATCTAAAAGTATTGTTTTGCTAGGCTGTCTTTTTTCTGGTCCTTTGGCTAGCAAATATAGGCTTTTATCAAAGTTCCCCCCCCCCCAAACATACCTTTTGTTTACACTCATTGGTCTTTCTAGATTTCTGGATTCAAGTACTACTATTTCATTTTTTTTATGATAGGGCGTGTGCGCTTGCCAGACAGACAGAGACAGAGAGACAGAAAGTGAGAAATCACTCCCCAGGGGGGATGGCCACGCCACAATCCCTTCTCCTCCATTCTCCTCTTGGGATCTTGGGCACGCATGCACATGCGCCCGGCGTGAGTTTTAAGCCACCAGGTCCGGGACGCGAACTGCGGTCAACTACGTGGGAGTCCAGCAACATAGCCATTACGCTAACTGCTGGTCCCCTCAAGTACTATTTTGGAATCATTAAAACAAAATAAAACAAAACAAAAACACCTTAAAAAATTCACCCCCATAGTTTCTTGGATCCAAGTTCTCCAGCTTGTCTGCTCTCTCCTCAATTTTTAGCTATTTTATGATTGTTTTATGTGTAATGTCCCAAGTTTTTAATTATATTCATAACAAGAATAGGGAAATGTATTACTACTCCACCTTTCCTATGTGTAAGTCCAATTTTGCCTACTTTTTATTAGCTTCCTCTATTATTATTATAGTTTGAGGGTTCTTGACACATGTGGATACAAATTTGTCAAAAATGTGATTTGAAAGTATTTTCTTACAGTATATGATAGAATATGTTCTTGTTCTTTTAAAGTTTGTGTCACAAAGCAAAAATGTTTTTTTTTTTTTTGAGAGGTTTTCGCAATAGGGCGCATGCGCTCGCCAGGCAGACAGAGAGAGACATAGAGACAGAAAGCGAGAAATCACCCCCCAGGGGGGATGGTCACGCCGCAATCCCTTCTCCTCCATTCTCCTCTCGGGATCTTGGGCACGCACACACACGCACCCGGCGAGAGTTCTAAGCCACCAGGTCCGGGACGCTAACCGCGGTTGACTACGTGGGAGTCCAGCGACATAGCCATTACGCTAACTGCTGGTTACCAAAGCAAAAGTCCAACTTATCAGGTTTTATTATGGAGTATGCTTTTATATATAAAAATTCTCTTAATCAATGACTATGTTTATTTTTCCTCTGCTTTTTTTGATGTTTTAAAATTTTGCATTTTTATGTTAAAACTTAATGTTGACTTATTGTTTTATGTCCAAACTTTTAGTATGTCAAGGGTTTTGTTTTTGTTTTGCATATAGATATTCAATTACTTTAATGTCATTTGTTGAAAAAAATTAAACTTTACTTTAATTGCATCTCTACATTTTTCAAAATCAGTTAACTACATTTATGAAAGCTTATTTCGGAGTTTATATTTTGGTCATTAATCTATATAACTAATTATTCATTTATACCCAACTGTCTTGATTACTTTAGCTGTACATGAAGTGACATTAGACAGTGAGTACTCAAACTTTACTTGTTTTCAAAAAAAATTTTTTGCTATTCTAGTTTATTTATTTTTCAATATAAATTTAAAAGTCAGAGTGCTGATGTCTAATTAAAAAAGGTCTGCTGATGGGGGAGGGACAGGGAGGCAAAGCATTAATGGCACAAAGAGGTGTGGGATTATCTGTTTTAGATATTTTATAGTTTTATCAACAGAACTTGGGAGAAATGTTCACCTGTTGAAGAATCTATTTTGTAAGACAAATAATGTGATTGAATGTATGGAAGAAAACGAAATGAAAAATAAAAGGAAAAAAATATAAGAAAAAAATAAAAGGTCTGCTGAGATTTTGAGTAAGATTTTACTGAATTTATTTACAGAGAGTTGCATCTTAAAAATAGGTATTAAATCATTAAATCCATAAACACTCTATGTAATATTATTTATATAGATTTTTGCATTTCATAATCAATGACATAGTTTTAGTAATTTAGCAGTAGTTTCAGTAGTTTTTCACGTAGCTCTGCAAGCATTTTGTTAATGTACACATACTTTACTTTTTTTGGACATGACTGTAATTTTTCCTAATTTAGAAAGCTAAATTTAGAAAGCTAATAAACTAATAAGCTTTCCTCATAGCTTTAATCTCCTGTACAGATAACTTCTGTCTAGGTTAGGGATGGTTACCTGAGAAAAGATTTATAATTCTGAGTTTCAGTCTCCTCTTTGCACTGTACTTCAGAGAGGATCTCTTGGCTTACTGTGGGCTTATTGCCTTTTAGCAGTACTTGAAATGTGTTTGGCTGACAGTAGAGACTGGCGTATACTGAAGGTTGGGGGTAGGAGGTTAATTCAGACCCTGTTTTTCTGATTAAGCCTCATTCTTAGGTATGTACCATGGCTCTAGGACTTCAGGAGATGTCTGTTACAGCTATCCTGTCCCCTCATTTGGTTTCACTGGGTTGTCATAAAAGTTAGGACATAATTTTCTATGCAAAAATCCATTAAAAAATGTGACTTTTCCAATGACCCAATAATTTGGTGTCTGCTGGATAATCCTGTCTCTCCAGGAAAAGTTGAATTTTAGTCCCCTTTCTCCTTTCTAGGTACAATAGATGACAAGAACAACAACTACTACTACTACGGTGTTCTAAAGGCAGCAACCCTGGTTTTTCTTCAACCATGGATTAAGGCTTAGGTTCTGAGAGAAACCTCAGGAAAGATTCTTGCATCTAATACAGTGAATGATTTCCCTCAGCTCTAGATTACAATGAATAATTTCTGAGAGCTCTTTTCCTGTTTTTCTATGAATACCTATGAGGATTTTAAAGTAAGACCATGTAGTAATGTACAAATTGCTCTAATTTCTGAAGCCCCCACAAGTTTTATATTGTCACTCCAGCCACCACTCTGTCTTTCCTATTTCATCTTTTATTTTTTTTTTTACCAAACTCTTCTAACTTGTGTCCAGCTGCATCTACCCCAGGTGAACAAGTTCCCTAATCTCCTGTATCCCCAAGGCTCCAATTCTCCAATTTTGGGCCAGGTGTTTGCTCTGAAAACTTTGTTAGCCAATGGATTTAAAAAAAATGTGATTTTGTACTTGGTCTCTTTAACCTTTTGTAATGGTTAATTGTAAAATGTACCACTGTGACTAAGGTCATGGATGGGGTTTCCAGAAAGTTGCCAAAAATTATTCTGGGTCTAACTGTGAGGTCATTTCTGAATTAGAGTAATATTTGAATTGGTAGACTGAGTAAAGATTTCTCTCCTAAAATTGATTGGCCCTATCCAGTCAGTTGAAGACCTGAATAGAACAAAAAGGCTGTCTCTCCCTTGTGCCTGACTACGTAAACCTGGGACATCAGGGTTTTTTTCTGCCTTTAGATTTGAACTGGCTCTTCCCGGTCTTGAGTCTGCAGGCCTTCCTGGGTCTCTAGCTTTCCTACTACAGATCATGGATTTGTCATCCTTCATAATTGCATAATTAAATTCCTAGCAATAAATCTTAGATGTAGGCATAATTATACGTAGACAGACAGACAGACTGGGTCTGTTCCTCTGGAGAACACTGAATAAAACACCATTTATAAATGTCTTTCCTCGTGCTGATGATTCCACCTGTGTAGACACTTACAGATGCCTCCGTCCAAAGGAAACTGTCCTGATTACAACAAACAACCAGAAACCTGCTCTGGCAGCCGAGAAGGCTCATTCTTTTCTGCAGTTTGGTGTCTGGCCCATTCTTTTCTTCCATGTGGTGTTTATATTGAAACACTCAGTTCTGCCCCCAATTTGCCATATGATATTCACTGAACTGGGCGGGAATAGCTAAAATACCTGGAGAATCAGTAGCCCAGCAAGTCCTTGCCGAATCTGGGATAAGAATGCTTCTTCAAAGAAAGCCAAGACCTCTCCCATGGGTCAAATGTATATAACTGAGAGCTCTAATCACTTTGTTCCACATAATT
The DNA here is from genome assembly GCF_000334495.1 of Tupaia belangeri chinensis. Taxonomy (NCBI): domain Eukaryota; kingdom Metazoa; phylum Chordata; class Mammalia; order Scandentia; family Tupaiidae; genus Tupaia; species Tupaia belangeri. Next base: position 1,049,457 of record NW_006199558.1, read on the forward strand.
CCAGTCTATCCAAAATCTTCACACTCAAGCTTATACACACACACACACACACACACACACACACACACACACAGGCTTTATCTTAATAGAGTGTCACAGCTAAATTTAAACTCTCAATAGTTATTTATTATGACTGGATAGTGGATAGACTCCATTCTCAAAATCTACAATTTGACCCTAAAACTGGAGTAAAGCCCTTCTTCTATTATTCAAAAAGCATTCCTTTATTCTTTACATTATTGTAAACAAAGAGATAGGCCTCATTTTTATCTTTTAGAGAGATTTTTGGTATAGGGTACATGTGATCACTGGAGAGACAGAGAGGGATGGAGATAGAAAGCAAGAAATCACCCTCCAGGGGTGATAGCCATGCTACAATCCATTCCCCACCATTCTCCACCAAGGGTTTTTGGCCTGACATGCACATGCACCTGGCAAAAGTTTTAAGCTGCCAGGTCCAGGACTCGAACCATGGTTGACTACATGGGAGTCCAGTGACCATGATGCCATCTGATGGTCCTGGATCAGCCTCATTTCTAACATACATATCACAGAATTAGCTTTTTAACATATCATCACTGCTCATATAACATTATTTTTTGGCTACAAAATGAAGTACATAAAGAATGATAAATGCTTTGGGAGTTGCTTTCTTATGTACATAGAGCTGAACCTTGAATGTCACTAAACAAACACTCGGGTTGAGCGGCACAGCAATGAAACACAACTGTCTTTAAATTATATTTTAGGAAGAATCAGCCTTGTTGAAAAAACCTTAGTATATTTTCTTAATGAAAAAAATCATAAGTCTTGATCTTATCTATCTGAATGTTTCTCAGGCCAGGGAAAATTGTAAAATTTGGTATATTTTGTCTGTGTTCTAATCTTCAATCCAAACTTCTATTGCCCAAATCCTGCCACAGGCCGAAGGCTCAAACAGATCCTGGGGCCCCGCCAGGTCGGACTCCTCCACTGCCACAGAGAAATTGTCTAATGCATTAACTTACATTACACTACAAATAGCTAACATTATCCTAATAGTATCTCTTCAAGTAATATTTGCTCCTGCAAAAACATGATCAAACTTTATCAAACTACAAGAAAATAGATCAGAATGAGGCATGCTTACTGGGAATAATATGGTTTTAGCAGCTAAGACTTATTGGCCCCTCTTTAAAAAGTTTGGGAAAGAGACTGCTCTGTTATGTGTTGATGATAATGTGCATGGTAATTTTTTTGACTGGACTAATGTACAGTGCATTCATGCTGAGAAAATTAATTTTGTATGTGTAATGATAAATGGTAATTGAATATGAAAACATATATAAATAAGAGACCAGCATGTGGTATAGTGGTTAAGGCATTAGACTCCCATTTGATCAATCACAATTTGAATCCTGGACTATGAGGCTTAAAACACATGTTGGGCGTGTGTACATGCATTTCCAAAATGCCAAGAATGGAGGAGAAGGGATTGCAGCATGGCCATCTCCTCTGGAGGGTCATTTCTCCCTTTTACTCTGTCTATCTCTTCCTGGTGAGCTCACATGCCCTATAGCAAAAATCTCTCTTAAAAAACTAAAATTAAAGTTTTTTTTTTTAAAAAAAGGTATGCTAGTCTTGATTTAAAAAAAAAGAGAGAGAGAGAGAGAGAGAGAGAGAGAGAGAAGGAGAAAGACTCATTTGTGACCTGCTTTAATACCAGTTTAGTCTTGGTTAAATTCAACCCTACTTCAGACAAATTCAGATTTTTATAACTTCAAGTGATTTTTATCAGAAGTCTAGGTACTTAGCTTCTGCTGTGACACTTAAGAAAATTAGTTTAGAATGACTGGCCTCTAAAGAATTTACTTACTAAAGCTATTGAAGACTAATGAAATCCTGTCTCTCCCTTCTCAGTAATCTATATGGAAAATTTAATGAGATCTTGGCATAAAAGTGATGCTAAGATTTGTTTGCTATCTTCCCTGTGTTTTGTATGTTAAGTGCATTATCCTATTTAACATATGTGTATTTTATTTTTTTTTTGTCATAGGGTATGTGCACTCACTAAAGAGAGAGAGAACATGAGTAATCACCCCCAAAAGCAGAAGGCCACACCACAATCCCTTCTCCTCCATTCTCCTATCAGGATTTTGGATGTACATGAACAAGGACTTGGCAAGATTTTCAAGCTTCCAGGTCCAGACCTCAAACCATGGTCAGCATGTGGAAGTCCAGTGCCTTAGCCACTATGCCTCCTGCTGGCCCCACTAATATGATACTTGTAAAGAAAGAAAATATTCTTACTTTTATTTGTGAGGAGAAACTAAGACTTTGGGTGTGAAATTACTTTTCCAATTCTCAGAGTAGAAAACGGAGCTCAGTTATAAATGCAGGTATGTCTTTCCTCAAAGCCTGAACTTTTCATCTGCACATATGTCTTCCAAAGAAGAAATCTAAATGTGAGCAATATAGCTAAAAACTGAAAAATAAACTTTGGCTAAAAACACAAACACGTAGGAATACAAAATCTGCTACCATGCATATCTGAAAGTATATTGTACTCTATAAATAACACAGTGAAAAGAAATCATGCTTATTTGAGGCCCTGTAGCAATAGATAACAAATAAGTGGAAAATAGAATACAGAGTGCAAAAACACACTTCGGCTCATGAATTCATCATGTTCATGATAACAGTTCTCCTAAATGCCAGGGAAACAATTCTCAGTGTGTAAATGCAACATTTATAGGAAACAGCAGGAGCCCATCAGTGCCAGAACAGTAACAGCAGGGGCATTTGCAGCAACTGTATCTTTCCTGGCTGGGAATGGAACTGAGCTGCCTGACAGGAAATACGCCTTAGTGGAGCAAGGAAATCAGCCCAAGGATGGAATCCCAGGAACAATCTACCTGAAGAAAAGAATCCTCCACAATCTGGGCCATCAGAAACCAACACCTTTGATTCAAAAGGATGGACAATAAACCATGGTTTTGTGATTCATTTATACTGATTTACAGGAAAAGCAATGAAAAATTATGTAAAATGTACTAAGACTTATTTTCCAAATAAGGATTTACAAGTCTGTAGGGAGTTTCAGTACATCAAGCAGATGGTACAAAAATCAGGTAAAAAGATGACTGTTACATAAGAAAACACTTGCTGAAATATTAAAATTAATGTTACTCTTTTTTGTTGTCTAGTTAAAAATGTAGGTTGTTTGTACACCTCACACGAAAACATACTCTATTTTATTTGTATAATGTGTTTCTTAACAAAATTTGGGTCTAGGAAAACATAAAATCTAGTACTTAAAATGTACATTTTGTATGGATTAGCAAAACAGATAAACTATCTTAGTACTGTAACTTTTCCTTATGTAGTGTGAACCCCATCAATAGTTGAGTAATTATACATAATTATATGATAACTCTTCTGCATACCACTTACTCCTCTTCCATATATCTTTCTTACTTAACAATGAAAGATATAGGACACCAAGAGAAATACTCTAAAGTGCTATAATTTACTTAAACATTCCTAGCTCCAAGTACATTCACAGTCATGAACAGGGAATTGTCAGAACCATACAAATAAAGTCAGAAATGCCTGTGGCAGTGGGAGAAAAGAGAAATAAAACCCTTATCTTCTCTCCTTTTTTAAAAAAAATTATTTATTGTATTTATTTACTTATCGTTATTTTTATCATGAGTTTTGCCAAAGGAAGACAGATAGAGAAAGCAAGTCTCCAGGTCAGGGATTCGAACCACGGTTGTTCATGTGGGAATTCCAGTGCCTTGACCACCATGCCACCTCCTGACTGCCATCTTCTTTCTCTTTTAATGCTCTTCCCTTTTTCATTCTTACTTTTACATCAGTGCTTAGTAAATAAACTGGTTTACTCAGTTGGCAAACATGCACTGAAGGTGCCAATGAAAATGAAATGTGGAAACAGCTACTGGGTATTCAAGAGTGGATAAACTAGTTTCTTCGGAGACCCTGTCGTTAATAAGCCTGAGTCTTTGAGGTTAAGAATCTTATCAATTTATCAGTAAAGATGCCAGCTTAAATGATAGTAGAGAACTCCAGGAGGATAAGTAAAGATAAAGTTCTAACTCTTTTAAGCTATCCTAACAAAGAAGGAGTTTTTCTCCCAAATATATTTCCTAAGACAATGTTATGTCTGAAGCATAATATGGTTTCTACTCTTTGCATTCAAAGGACTTCCAGGGTGGATTGTTGATAAAACATTTGTGCTAAGCAACCTTTAGAAAAACAATTACCATCACAATCAAGGTGTTTACTTTTAAAAGACAATAAAAAACTCAGGATCCAAAAATGATTCAAAATTTATTTTTCTAATTCTTGTTAGAAAAACTATTAAGTAAAATGATAAACTTTCATAAAAGGGTAAAGTGCCAAGGCCTTAACTTTGACTCTCATTTTGTATTTTGTTAGGAAATGTTTAAAACATACGACAGAAATAGATTTCCTAGACAGAATGAGCAGAGATTATAGTATCAATTAAAATATAAATGTCAAAATAAATCTATTGGGATAAGTCTTCATAAGAATCAAGTAATAATAATAAAATCCAGTGTTGAAAATCAAAATTTTATTGTATCACTATATTTGACCAAAACATGTTGTGACAAATAACATTGCTCCAGTCTTGGTTTTAATGTGTCCCTTCAAATCATGTGTTAAGGTTTTGACCCATTGTAACCCTGTTGAGAGGATAGAGACTTAATCTCATAAGACAGTTGAAAGGTGGGACCTTTCAGCAGTGATTAGACATCAGGGTGGGACCCTCATGATTGAGTCATGGTGGGTTTATGCAGAAAGGAAATGAGACGGACAGAGACTTGATCTACTCCACAAACACTCTGCCCTCTCACTCTGCAGTACTCCCACCAGGTGTGGTCCCTGGCCCTTGGACCTTCAAACCATGAGCTGAATAAACCTCTATTTCTTTAAGTCGCAAAGACTCAGATATTCCTGTTATCAGCAATAGAATGAACTAGAGTAATTCCCATTTTAAAAATGAAGAATCTGAAGAAAAAATGTCAGGATTTTCTTTCTTAAGATGGTATACCAACTTTGTGAGAAAGCTAAGAAAAGCTAGATAGGATAATTCTAAATACCCCAAATGGCTTCAAGGCTAAAGCTAAGATTCAAACCCAGAAATGCCCATGTTAATTTCTACCTTAACCAGATCATTGATTTTCTATTCGCCAGCATTCATTATAAGACTTTAACTTAGAGCTAACAGATCCTTCATCATTGAACATATAAAGTAAAACATTAGCCATCTGTTAAAAATCATCTTCCTACTTTTCAATGAAAATATTTTATTAGCTGATATAATTTCTCCCCTCCTCAGAAATAAAAGATATAAGAAACTTCTCTTTTTCAAGCTGACTCGGCTGCCAGACAGAAATCTCATCAGTCACTGAATTGCCCTTGAGCAGCTCAGTTTTATGATATTTCTAAAGAGTCTGTTTGCACCTGAAAATGTTCTTCCATTTAGGAAATGCACTCTTGAAGTAGACACATTTTCTCTCTTTTCTATTCTCAGGCAAAAAATAAATAAATAAATAAATAAAAGAAAAGTATTTTTCTTTACTGCCTTTCTTTGTTTTCCACAGGCACATTCAATAAACTGTTCTGTCAAGAGAAAGAGCAAAGGGCTCAATTCAATAAAAAATTGCAGTGATTATGCTATGCAATTTTTCTCCTGCTACTTTATCACAATTTGCCATTCAAGTGGACACTGCTGTGCTTCCAGCTCTAGAGGGGGAAAAAGCCCCATCAATTGCTGCAAGGTCATTTTATACCAGAAAGACACCAGTTCTGTTTGATAGCTTGTCTCATGTCAGATCATCAGCAGTCTTTGTATCATAAACCAACGGCATGACTTCATGCAACACAAAGCAACCACGATGGATCACTATCAAATAATATTTATTTACCTAGATAATCTCAGGGTCTGAGAAAATCCCTGACTGTTAACCTAAGAAGCAGTAGTCTTTCAGGTCTCAAAGGTACAGTTAACTAGTTACTGCTCTTTATTACTATTCCACCTCAAGGCCATACTACAGCATCTGAAAAACTAGGAAGTATCTCAGGTTTGGAAGGACAGTTCAATTGGATGGGTGTGTACACAGAACTGATAGGATCAAAAGTTTAAAAAGAGATTCACTTTCCCTAAGGATGATGTAGGTCTCCTTTCAACTAGGCTGGTCTACTGAAATTTATGCACCTTTGATTCAGTATCAGTTAACATTGATAGTATAATAAAAATTTCCACAACCATCTTTGTGCATGCATGTTATATAAGATGTAGTATACTTACAGCCACTATAGGTCCATGTAAAAGTTTATGAATAAAGTGTATGTTTTTATTTATACTGTTTCAACATCTGATACACATTTTATTCCTATTGTCTTCAAAATCTAGTATAGATTTTACATTGCAACTCAGACAAGTTTTGAGTGTCCAATATTTAGTGAAGCTAGTGGATACCATATTAAATAGTGCTACTCTAGAATGTAAATGTATTAAAATATTACAGACTATCTTTTTATTTTTTCTTTCGGAGAGGTTTAGCCAGACAGAGCGAGACAGAGAGATAAGAAAGCGAGAAATCACCCCCCAGGGGCGATGGCCACGTCTCAATCCCTCCTCCTCCATTCTTCTCTCGGGATCTTGGGCACACACGCACACGTGTCCGGCATGAGTTTTAAGCCACCGGGTCTGGGACTCGAACCACGGTCGACTACATGGGAGTCCAGTGACATAGCCATTATGCTAACTGCTGGTCCCTCAAACTATCTTAAAATCTCAAAAATGCTCTTGGAATTTAAGAAAAATAGGATGTATACCCACCTAGAGAATCAGATTACTTGTGAATATACACGGGTAATTAAAAAAGTTCATAGAAAAATGGAATTAAAGTTTATTTTGATACTAAGTAATTTTGAAATCCATGTAGGTTTTGCATAATTGCACATTTTGAAGACTCCTTGCATTTGCTCTGCTGTGATTAAGATTTAGCCATTGCTTCAACAGCAAAGCATATGAAAAACTGGAATGATTAAAAAACCTAAAGAGCATAAAGAAAAAACCTGAACATAGAAAAGGAGAGTTTATATGAGAGGAAGAATGTATTATGGTCTGCCTGAAGGTTAAATTAAAGAGGATAGTCAGGTATGCAGGAACTAGCATGAAGAAATGAAGCATGAAGGCTTTCATTTCTTCACAAGCATAACAATGATAAACTGAATAGCAGTCAAGCTACCACAAAAAGACACAGACACACACACACACACACAAAGACATAGAAGATACAGAACAAGTAAGACTTTGTAGTCCATGCATAAGTTTAGTACAAAGAGATTCTATTTTGATCCTGTGAAAGCAGAAAAATGGGTCACCAGAAGCAGATTGGAAATATCAGAAAAAGAAAAATCACTGACAAAGGGCAAAAATAAGAAAATTGGAGCTCAACTATATTATGGTTCAGAAAGAACAAAATAAGTAAATATATGTATTTTTTTTTACAAGATTCTATAGGCATAGAATTGAAGTTTAAAAGAGATACCATAAGTAGGTTGCAGAATGAGGAGATACAGAAAAAATTTTGATTTTGAAATAATGCAAGTTGATAGGATCCATAAATAAGATATAGTATGTTGAGAACAACATACTATATCTACATGAACATACTATATATAGGTTCATGCCCAGGAACCTCCCTGAACACACTATACATTTGCACCCCGGATACAGCTGAAACTGGGGGTGGACTGTGGCATGAACACCCTGTTAGGGGTGATGGTTTCTCTCTCCCTCTCTTTCTCTTTCATTGAATAAACAAACAAACTTTAAAAAATAAGGACAAAAGATTTGGAGATACAAGAAAAACAGTAAGCTGAGAAACTGATTTGTAAGTGGGTAAATCTAAGTCAATGTTTAGCATGGAACAATGGCAATAAAATAATGAACATTTCTGTCAGGTGAAGGGTACTCGGTTCTAGCATACTCTATGATACTTACCTTCTTTGAAAAAACTGTAAAGATGTTGATTGAATTTTAACCCAGGTTAAAAACATGTTTCTGTTTTTTGTTTTTTAATTTTTTTAAGGGAGATTTTTGCTATAGGGCATGTGAGCTTGCTGGAGAGACAGAAAGTGAGAAATCACAACCCCCCGCCCCCGGGAAGATCTTCTCCTCTCTTCTCCTCTCGTGGGATTTTGGGCATGCATGCACATGCACCCAGTGTGAGTTTCAAGCTGCCAAGTCTGGGACTCAAACCACGGTCAGCCATGAAGGAGTCCAGCAATGTACCATTATGTCATTTGCTGGTCCCCAAAACATGCTTTAATAGTAACCTCTAAAAGAACAAAAATAAAGTGTGCAACTTAAAAGTTAGTTAAGGAGGAAAAAAAATAGATGGAGATTACCTATTTAATTTATAATTTACAAAAAAAAGAGACAGTAATAAGAAACAAAAGGTCAAAAGGTATCAGTTAGGTTGGGATGAAATAATCCCATTTTATAATTTTTGTGGGAACATTAATTGTTAAAAGCTTTATTGTCTATATACCCAAGGAATGAGGGCAGCAGAGTTTTGACCTTTTGTTGTTTTTATTTTCTATTCAAGATATTTTAAATTAGCTCTATCATTAACTTTTATGTGTTTACAAAAGGAGTTATAAAGTAAAAAATAATTTGTAGGCATCACTAAGAGGACAAACAGGTGGAAAATATCTGATGAGCAAATAAATTGTAATATCACTTAAAAATAATGTTCTGTTTTTTACAGCAATGTATAATAAAAATTTTATGAAATATGAAAATTATTTTTAGATGCTCTCTGCTAGTTTATAATAGCAAATATGTAAAACAACCCAAATGTTCAACTATAGAAATCTAGTAATTTATAGTTCTTTATAATTAAATAGCACACATGCATAAAAATTAACAGATTGTAGAAGGTTATCAATGACATAAAGTTTAATATATATTGGGACCAACAGATGGTGTAATGGTTATGTCACTGAATTCCCATGTAGTGGGCCAGGGTTCAAGTCTCAAACATCATATCAGGCACATGTGCATGTATGCCCAAAATCCCGAGAGGAGAATGGAGAAGGATTTGTGGCATAGCCATTCCCACTGGGGTGGGGGGTGATTTATTCTTTTCTGTCTCTTTGGTGAGCACACAAAACTACAGCAAAAATATCTCTCTAAAAAAAAAAAGATTTAATATATGTTAAAGGAAAAAAGTCTTGATTTAATATATACTAAATGATCACACTATTAAAGACATACAAATTATAAGAGATGTCAGCAAGATGGCTTAGATAACAAGTCTTTTCTCCTCACAAAAATACAAGTAGTTATCTATGAAAATAATAGTCTTGAGAGAACACAATGGCCCATAATAACTGTAGCAATATAGTATAGCAGGAACATGAGAAGAGAATAATTGCACAGAAAAAATGTTTCTGGGTAGATCAAAATGCCTGAAACATCTGAAGATGGCAAAGAATAAAAAAGAAATTTCAGGGATATGAGTCAATGGGAGCCACTGTAATCTCCAATAGAACTAAAAATCAGTGGCATTTCAAAACACTAACAAATTATCTAAAAATAAAATCAAGAACATAATCTCATTTACAATGACATCAATTAAAGTGTTAGAAATAAATTTAACTGCTGAGTAAAAATTTGTACACTGAAAACTGTAACACATTGATGAAAATTTAAAAATACAACTGAACAGAAAGATATCTTATAGTCATGGATTGGAATAATTAATATTGTAAAATATGTGTATTTCTCAAAGTGTCATGCAGAAACAAAGCAATGCCTATCAAAATTCCAATGACAGGGAACCAGCAGTTAGCATAATGGCTACGTCGCTGGACTCCCACGTAGTCAACCGTGGTTCGTGTCCCAGACCCAGTGGCTTAAAACTCATGCCGGGCACGTGTGCGTGCGTGCCCAAGATCCCGAGAGGAGAATGGAGGAGAAGGGATTGCGGCGTGACCATCCCCCCAGGAGGTGATTTCTCGCTTTCTGTCTCTCTGTCTCTCTCTGTCTGTCTGGCGAGCAAAAACCTCTCAAAAAAAAAAAAATTCCAATGACATTTTTCACAGGGAAAAAAATCATATTTCACATGAAAATACAAAGACTTTTAAAGAGTAAAAATGACTTTGGGCAAACAGAACACAGCTGTTATGCAAAGGCATAATGCTACATAATTTCCAAATATATTACAAAATATACTACAAAACTAGAGTAACCAAAACAGTATGGTACTGTCACAAAAAGACAAAGAATAATAAAACAGAATTATCCACTTACAGTCAACTTCTCTTTGACAAAGGGGAAGAACACATAATGAAGAAAGGACAGTTTCCTTAATAATGATTTTGAGAAACCTGGATATCCACATGTAGAAAAATGGAAGCAGACACTTATTTCATATCATATATAAATACAGTGATACAAATTAAATTGAATGAAAGGTTTAAACCTAATATTTGGAACACTAAAACTACTAGAAGAAAACTTAGGTGAAAGTCTCTCAACATTGGTTTTAGATATGTTTTCTGTGTTTTGAGGGTCATAGCCATAAAATTTTTTCAAGACAAATAAAAAAATGAATTACATCAAACTAAAAAAATTCTGCACAGCAAAAGAAACAATCAATAGGGTATGTATACAACCTATTGAATGGGAGAATATATTAACAATATATCTGATAAGAGGTTACTATTTGAAATATACATTTTTAAAGTCTCAGTTCAATAGAAAAATCTACCTTATAAAAAATGGGCCAAAAATCCGCTTAGACATTTTTCCGAAGATATACCAATGATCAAAAAGTATATGAAAAAATAGTTGACATCACTAATCATCAAGGAAATGTTAACTAAAACCACAATGAGATATCACTTCACATCTATTGGGAGAGCTATTATGAAAAAGACCACTGATAATAAGTGTTAGCAAGGATGTAGAGAATGTGAACTCTAGTACATTGTTGGTGAGAATATAAATTAGTAACAGCCATTATGAATAACAGTACAGAGATTGTTCAAAAAACTAAAAACTACTATAAGATTCAGCTACTCCTCTTCAGGATGCATATCCAGAGGAAATGTAGTTAGCATGCTGAAAAGATATATGCGAGCTAGCAAGTGGCATTGTGGTTAAGATACTGGAATCCTACATGGCTGACCAAAGTTTGAGTCCTTTATGTGGCAGCTTGAAAATCACTCCAGGGGGTGTGTGTTGGTGCCCAAAGTCCCAAGATGAGACTAGAAGAGGAAGGACTGAAGCATGACCATCTCCCCTAGGGGATGATTTCTCACTTGCCCTCTCTCACTCTCTCTCTCTCTGTAGCACATGTGACCTACGGCAAAACCTTAATATAAAAACAAGAAGCAAAAAAGGAAAAGATATATGTATTCCCATGATCACTGTAGCATTATTTACAATAGTTAAGATATATAATTAAAGAATCCATCATCAGATAAACAGATAAAGAAAATGACATACACATACATAGTGGAATAATATTTAGCCTTATTGAAGGAAATCTTTTCATTTGTGACCACATGTATTTACCTAGCAGAAATTCTGCAAACTGAAATACTCCAGGCACAGAATGACAAATACAGTAAGATCTCACTTTTATGTTAAATCTAAAAAAAGTTTAACTCATGAAAACAGAGTAGAGTAGTGGCTACTTACCATGGAGTGTGGATGTAAAGCAGGGATTGAGGAGATGTGAATCAGAGGATACAAAGTTCTAGTAAGATAGGAAGAATAAGTTCTAGAGATATACTATATACCATGGTGACTACAAATAATAATAATGACTTACATACTTGAAAATTAGAGAGAGCATAGATCTTAAATATTCTCACAACAAAAAATATGTGGTGATGGATATGTTCAGTTTGATGAATTCACAAGATGTCACACAGTATACTATAAGTACATACAATTTCTATTTGCCAATTAAATAGTCATGAAGCTGAAAAAAAGATAACTACACTATTAGGGAAAAATGTGACTCTTTTCTTACTCTCCTTTATAAAGTTAATTTCCAAAATAGTCTATAATGATTGTGTATTTTTTTATAATGAGATAAAATTAATATTCCCTAATTTGACTATATAAAACTATGTGTATGTGCAAATATCAATAGTATTAATGTTAACAAATAAAATATGCCTTACATATAAATGGAAACACATAGTATAAAGTCATGATACTTATTCTAATGAAATACCAGCAACATGCTGTGCCATTTACACAAATCAACTATCAAAGTGATTGTTTAGGATCTAAGCTTCAGCTAACAATTAATGTGACTGTATCAAAAATGAGGTATGCATATGACAACACGCCATTATGAAAGATGTCTCTAGTGCACCTCCATTTTTAGATGAGCTTCTCAGATATCTTTTTTTAATCTCATGTCTCAGAGAACACCCTAAATAATGAGGAATAAATATGTACATAACCCATATTAACATAATTTTTTGTTTTGTTTAAACCTCATTATCAGTAACAAAATCACTATGATCATTTTAGAAAAGAAATATATTGTTTCAGAAGCATTTTAATTGTTAAAATTTTAGAATTTAAAATATCTGGGATTTTAAAACAATTACATTTTTGTGATAAGTAGGAATCAGTTAGAAAACAAATCTTCAAACCTTACCTGCCAAAATTTCGTTTGCCATTTGATTCTGCATATAGTGTATATATCAACATCAATTTTACTGGTTGACCTACTAATAAGTACTTGTGCAAATGAAATAATTTATATATATATATATATATTATCTCTATGATGTATGCTTTAATGAGTGTCTTCTGAACACAAACCAATGCTATCTCATTTCTTTATTCAACTGTTGTATGAGTATAGGGTGAACCTCACTGTTTTAAAGGTTTCATATTGCTAGAATTCTGGCTTTCCAGGTCCTATTCATAGAAACTTGTATGTTAGGAAATCAATGATTAAAAAAAGGAAAGAAAAAAAACAAAAGAAAAAAAAATCACATATTGATGCTTTAGCGAGAGAATATCTAATGACTTACAAATCAACCAGCTGTTCAAATAAATAATGTATGTTGCAGCTGGCTCTTACATAGGCCTGAATGTCCAAGAGTAGCAGATGTCCCAGTTCTATAAATGTGCTAGTAGAAGAAGGTCCTAAATTGAGATTGAACAAATTGCGATGCAGGCTTATGAGTGAGCATTTGATTATAGAAAAAGAGATTGAATGTGTTTTTTTCTAAAAATTTCTCTAGGCATCAGAGTAAAATGCCTTTTAGATAAATAATATGAAAATCTTCAATAGCCTCTGAAAGAGTAAACTAATCTAGACACTGATTTTCTTGATAATTTGTTTTAGATAAGCTCTATCTCCTCTACTTGAAAAGGAAAGTGGCTGTTTCGATTAAAAACGTGTTCAGAATCTAGAAAAAAACAGCATTTAAAAAACTTGACATAGATCTATCTACAGGGATATGTAGTAATGATCTGATGAGGACCTGGTTTAAGCCTAGAAAGTAAAGTGGTAAGTAAATGCCAAGAGGGGAAAGAAGGTAGTGTGGTAGCTAAGGTGCTAGACTCCCTCATGGCCAGCTGTGGTTCAACTCCTGAACCCGGAGGCTTTCCTTCTCACTTTCTCTTTCTCTCTGTGGTCAAATTAAAAACTAATAACAAATAAAATTAAATAAATAAATATATTTTTTAAAAAAGTAAATGCCAAGATAGAAAAGCTTACATTGAATAGTTACTGAAAACATAGACCAACCCCATAGTGTATAGGTAAGCACTGTGCATAGGAGCTTGATCCACAATGTTGATCACAGTACAAATCCTGGCCCTGGCAGCTTGAAAAACATGTGAGGCATATGCATGTGCATCTTCTTCCTCGACAGGAATAAGAAAAGGGAAAAATGATTACGCATGACCAGGCCCAGGCCCCACTGGGGGAGTGCTCTCTCATGTGCTCACATGCATCCTTTGACAATAAAAACAAATATTAAAGTATGACATTAAATCCTGTCCTCAAGAATATCCACCTTCCTTGGGAAACAAATTTGAACAAACAATATTTTAAGCACAACAAGCAAAGGGTGCCCACAAGCATAGATGATTCACACTACAATAAGCAAGTTCAGAGTTCTGACAACTATGTAATGATGGAATTGACTTGAAGTCTTGACAGTCACTTGCTGAGTAAGTAATACAATGGTAGAGAAAGGTAATTAGACAATAGTAACAGCAAGTACAAAGTCAGGGAAATTTCAAGTATACAGTAACTAGATGGGATGACTGAAACTTAAGGTAGAAAATGGGAGTAGTAGCCTGGTGAGGATAGCAGCCGACATAATAAATGATCCTGTATACTCTGTTTAAGAGTTTAGATTTTATCTTATAAAAAAAGGAAGCTCAGTTAAAATTTGGGGGGAGGTAGAAGAACACACAGTGGATATTTCACATGAAGAGGATTCAATTTCCAATTTCACTTCATTATTTCACTAGATCATAAATTTGGCTTGTCTCCCATCTATATGTATCCAGTAATCAGCCAATCATCTTTACCAGCAAAACTAATCATAACTTTTCATTGATGCCTTTCAGGTCACTTTATTTTTATCTTAGAAAATTCCTAGAACAGCTTCTTCTATATGATAAATGGTCAATAAATGTTTGGTGAATTTAATTGCCCTTCTTGCCTCAGTACATGAGGAAACCAAAGTTCAGAATGGTTCACTTGTTTATTCAAGATCAAATAGCCTGTCAATGGCAAAGTCAAGGCTCTAAATTATCACTGATTTTTCCTTACTCAAATAAATCCTATACTATGGGACTTACTTGGAAAGTCAAATTGTCTTCTTCTAGCTATTCCTTGTATTACAAACTCAATAAAGCCATATACAAAGTCATATACAAATTAATTGATGTTACACAATCATTTTCCATGTTCTACACTCTTGTATTTAAATATATATGTGTAGTGCACATCAGTCACATATCATACATTGTGGGGACACATTTAAGGAGAGTCCCTGAGGTGTGGGGGACATATATCAATTACATTTATGTCAGCATAAATTTATCCATCCCCATCTACAATTTAAACTACTCATCATTCTTTTATTTTTTTTTAATTTTGAGAGAAAGAAAGACAGGCAGACCCAGGGACCCTTGACAGTGTTTTGACCTACCTCCAGCCTTCTAGCCAGCCGAGATCATAAGCACGTCCATAGAATGGCTCATCATGTTCAAGTCAACTCAGAATCCAGTCCAATCAATGTCATACAGCAGTGACCAACTGCCTGCACCACCACAGCTGAGTTACTCAACAAATTCTATCGATTTTACCTTTGTGATATCTCTAAAATAGCTTTTTATTCCACTTAATCCTAAACTTTTGAAATAAGCTCCTGACTGTTCTTTCTACTACCATTAGTTTCCCATTTCTTCCAAAATATCCTATGTACCAAGAAAAACTAACCTTCATAAAGTATGTCAACCATGTTATTACAATGGTAAATAAAGTTTCAAAACCATTGAACATTATTTTGAAGTACTTAGCTAACACAATTAACCAAGAAAATTAATTATTTGAATGGACATGTTATAAAAGGAGAAAATGGGGCTAGCGGGTGACACAGAGTTAAGGTGCTGGACCTACGTGGCTGAATACCTGGTTGAGTCCTGTACATAGCAGCTTAAAATCATGCCATGTGCTTACATGTACAGACCAAAAAGTCTTGAGAAGATAATGGAGGAGAAGATATTGTACTGTGACCACCCCCCAACTGGGGTGATTTCTCATTTTTCCTCTCTTTTCATATGCTCTGTCTCTCTCATGAGCATATGTACCCCATTAACAAATTACAGAAAAAGAAAATATACTTTGAGGATAGTATTTTTCAAAAATTATCCCATTTTAATAGTAGTAACTTTAAAATTTATAAAATATCTGATATTCCTAACATGAAAGTGTACTTATAACAAAAATAAACTTAATAAAAATTAGAAAAAATTATAAATAAGGATAAAAAATCAAAATCAAGAGAATGGAGAAAGTATATATATATATATATATATAGTAATTTTTATGTTTCTTATTACTGTTTCTAATTTAGTTTGTTTTGAAAATCAGAAAATAATTTTTAAATTCAAGAAAAAAATATGTGTTCCAAAAAAACTGATAAATGTTTGAAAACTAAATAATAGTATAATGGAAACTTGTTCTACCCATGTATTACTGTATTCTTGAAGTTACAAATTAATGCAAATATAGTTGTTTAAAGCAATACTCATTTATTACCTTGAAGTTCTTTATGTTAGATCTAAAGCTGCATAGTTGGGTTCTCTGCTTAGGATATTACAAGGCTAAAATCAAGGGGTCAGTTGGTTATACTGTTATTTAGAGCAGGAGATTTTTCAAGGACATTTCTGTTATTGGCAGAATCCATTTCTTCACAGTTCTAGTCCTGGTCCCTTGTCAACTGGGGAGCATTCCCAGTTCCTAAAGACCACTCATGCTCTTATCCCATGGCCCCTTCCATCTCAGCAGCGAAGATTGTCCTTAGTGTTCTAATGTGCTCATGCTTCAAATCGTCAGCCAGATAAAACTCTCTTTTCAGTATGCTCAAATGATAAAGTTACACCCATCTGGATAATCTCCTTTTCTAAAAGTCAACTGTGCAATATAAGGTAATATAATCATGGAGTAATAGCTCTTCATAGTCACACATTTTATCCAAGTGAGGACATATAAGGGCAAAGGTCACTATGAGATCATCTTAGAATGTTGCCTACCACAACTGGAAACTGTATATCTACTGCAAAACCAAACTAGGATGGTGCTGACTACTATAGTTTTAATGTATTTCCCCAAAAGTTCATGTGTTAAAATTTGTTAAGCTATTATAACAATGTTGAAAGGCAGAGGCTTAATCCAATTGTAGTATTGAAAGGTGCGACCTTTGCACAGAGATTAATACTATGGGGGGGCACCTCTGATTGCACTGGAAGCATAGAAGGAAACTGAATGAGACAGACACAGAGGCAAAGACCCATGCTCTGTATTTGCTCTGTCTCACCATGTGATGTCCTTTGCCACATTTTCTACCAGCAGAAAGACTCTTCCCTGATGTAGTCCTTTGTCGTTGGATCTTTACAATTATTAAACAACGCCATGGACTAAAACACTGACATAGAAACAGGAAGAGAAGATCAAGAAAACAGTTCTAAGTATTAAGTGTAAATTAATGTATGAAGACAGGACATTTCAGCTGAGTGTGAAAAGAGTGGCATATTTAATAACTGTGGATGGCATGAAAGGCAATCTAACTTGAAAAATATGAGGTATCACAGTTATGAAATATTTCTTAAATTTTAAAGTAGGCATATTAGTTTAATATAATGGAGTTCAAGGGAGAGGTTAAGACTAGAAATATAAATTGAAGTATAAATTATTTGAAAGCATCAAACTGAATATACAATTATCAAGAAAACATAATTGCAGGAGATGCTGTGAGTAGAAAAAAGAAGTTTCTCTGGTATTGGAACACAGGTTGGAGAAAGATAAGCTGGCCACAAAGATATCATTTGACATTCTTTTGTAAGCCAAGATACTCCACTGTTAAACATTTAACATCATATTGATATTATTACATGGAGGATGTACTAAAGTAAGGTGACTGTATCACAAAAGGCATGAGCTTGATTAATTAAGTACTAATTTCCTTTTAAAAATAAAAGTATACAAACCATAAAACATTTAATACATTTATATTGCCTTAAAAAAAAGTGCTAGATCTAATGTCACTTTAAATGCTTTCCTCATCGAGCCCTTTTCACTGCACTGACCAATTGTAGTCAAAGTGAAAATCATGACTTATATTTTGAGCTTCTACTTATTTAACTGTTCATTTCCCATAAATATTACTAGTACAAAATATTTTGTGAGGATAAAATAATCTAATAACTATAGATGGATTTGGTACATTTCAGGGCACATAGCAAATACTCTATATAGATTATAAACCTATCTAACAAAATCATTACCTGTGTAGTTCTTGTCAGCCCATCGGATCTCCACCCAGATTAGCTTATTGTCTAATCATGCCTCCTTCTTTTCCGGTTCTATACCACTGTCCATGTGCTTCACTTCATCTGTAATATGTTGTGCTTATTTTCATGCCCGTGTTCTGTATCTTTTTAAAGATCCTATTCAAATATTTACATGTATTTTATACTATGTATAAGGTTTTGTTTTGTTTTTGATCTTTTAAAGAACAGATGTACCCATTATCATTTTTTGTGTTAAGAATATTAAGAGTAAAATAAAAGCAACAAAATTACCTAAAAACTTCACATACACATGTAAATTTCACATGAGAAAAGGAGAACATAAAGTTGGAATAAAACAAAGCTATGCGTAAAATTTTATTAAAATCCTGATTTACTAGAATAACTTGGTTTCAAGGCGGTTAAATTAATGTCTTTTGTTTTCAAGTAGCTATTTTCCCCGACCACCAAGGCAAGTACCACACCTGTCATACTTTCATACTTCCATCACCTAGTGCACAAATGTTTGGGGAATTGCTAACTACATTTTTCCTTTTATTATGATTACTTAGGACATATCTTGTACCACTGTTTTGGACTACAAAAATCCTTAAAAATTAAACTTTTATGCTTAGGTTCAACAGAGAATTTGGCAAACTATCTGGCAAGTGATACATGCTAGCTAAATTAAAACAGAGACAGAGAGTGAAAATTTATGTGACTGCAATGTAGGACTAGAAATTTACAGTGCATAATACATAATATATGCCCATATAAAAAGAATAATAATGATGCTTTTTTCTATGCACTTTATATGAGTTTCTGTGACCCAAGTCTGGTTTTCCCAAGTATGTGACTGTAACTCTTATTTTGAGGAATATAAAGAGGTGATACCCATAAAAAGAAAAATTTCTATCTTTATAAAAAAAAAATCTTACAAAGTCCTAAGGATTAGAAATTTTTTAAAAAGTATAGCAAATATTGAGCATCTTTTCTTTGCCTTCTTTATCATTTGCCAACTAGCCATGTAGCTGTTCACATTTTTCTTCATAAGATGATTCTTAATTCCATTTGTCAAGAGCCTCAGTACACGTCCCCGAGGTGTGTGGTCACCATGTAAAAACAAGTTAGAATAGGACAAGAAGGAGTTCGAGAGGAGGTATAATCAACTAAATGGTGTAGTCATTCCTGGGCCCATTCCTGGGTCCCCAAACTTTCACTGATGGATGATGCAGGAAATGCTACAGGTTTGCAGCTACTTCTCACTGACACATACTTCACCTTGGTTCTTTAACAAAAGCAGACATAGAATTGATCACTAGACTAGCACGAGAAGCAAGTTTGGTGCCAGAATCCAGATCGCCAGATGATAGAAAAACAAGTACAAAAATATTAACCATGTCCCTACTTTCTCTATAAGTTTCACTCCCTTGTTTTAACTCTTAATTTATTTTTCATTCACTTATTTAATGAGAGAGAAGCAGGCACCCTTGACAAGATTTCACCATGTCACAAATCCCCAAGCCTTCCAGACAGTCAAAACCGTGGGTAATTCTTGCATGTTCATGTCAACACAGGATCTGAAATCTCCCAGGACTGCCCAGCAAGTGGCATTGCCCATGGTGGCACTTGTACCACCATGACTGGGCCAAAATACTTTTATAATTTATATTAAAATTATACCATTATGTCACCTTGTTCTGTGCAAAAACATGAAAATGTCTCCTCTTTGAGGGATTAGTCACAGCAAGAGAGACTGCCACCTCTACAGTCCTACTCATTTTGAAAATAGCATTGGGCTTAGAATATACTATTCTAAACATATAACTTTTTTCATTACAGTATTTTTTTATGTAGTTCAATGCATTTTTCTGGAAAGTGCTATTTATTTAACCATATATTAGGCAGTTCTTATGTTTTCCTTTAAGTGGAAGAGTATAACATACATTGTATTCCAAATAGCTTTTAAAATAAATGCCATTATACTTACAAGTTATTATTAAAGTATTGTAAAATGTGGTGCTTGTAGACAGTGACATTTTGAAAAGAAACTAGATATGGTTTTAGAATTTAAAAGCAAGCATTATTTTTAAGAGCTAGAGAATTCACCAGGACTGTTACAATAAAGGTAAGTCATTGCAGCTATCTATCTAAAAGACAAATAATCAATTGCAAATTACAATTTGTAAATTATGCCATGAAATAATTTGTTTATTAAGAAATGACTAGCTGATACTATTTCTAATCACGTTCACCAAGGATAGGTTCTCTCATCCCAAAATGGTCAAATCCTTTTAAAAGCAACTATGAGCATATGGAGATTCCTTTGCAAATCTGATTCTACTTTGGAGAATTTATCAAAACCATGGATGCATTTATGCTGCAGGCTATTTCCATTTAATCCTTCTTCTAATCCATGCCCTAGGAATTGAAATGAGGAGCTTTTGCACTTTAATGAATGCACAAATACAGTATCACTATTTACTCAACAATATTGTTTAAATTTCCCAGTGCAAAAGGAAATGGCCAAACTCATTTCTATTGATAATTACTCAGCATGGACTCAATTAGCTCCCACCAGCACTTTTACACCCTTAGTAAACACAGTAGGTTGGATGACTCCATGTATTGGCATATACATAATTTCATTTCTAATGCTGGGACAAAGAATAATGTGTTAAATTTGCTATAAAATAAGTCAGCCAGACTGAAAAATAAGAAGAAAAAGCACAACTTCTTTACAGAGATGATTCCATCATTGGTGCAATAAAATAGTTGTCTGAATGTCACAGATAAGAAGAAACTATTCATGCTCATTTAAAATTATACTAGTGTATGTACATACAATTTTATGATGGAATTATTAAGTAGGACATCAGTAAATGAAAGAGTAACATTTTTTTTTATCTTTCTATACTTTAGCATGGCTGGAAAGCATACAAAACAATGTATTTTTTATTTTTATTGTTTGGTCTTTGTCCACTTATATGTACTTTTTGTTTGCTTGCTTGATTTAAAAAAATATTACAAATTCCTCCCTTTTGGTCTTCAGAACATAACTCTATCCTTATAAAGAAAACCATATTAAAGCTATTCTATCTATACCACTAATCTCTTTTAATTTAAGAAAGCAAAAACAAAGAGATCTGAGAATTTAGGAGTACAATGCAAAGTATTGAAGAACTTCCTTAGAGTCAATCTCTGATGTTTCTTGATTGTTATCTTGGGTGAAGAAACATTTTTTAAATTAAAGAGTAAAGGAAAATATATTTAAGGCCAATACCAAATTAGGTATCTTTGAGCTCTACTAAGTAAAGTACTTACTTGATTCTGAGTTTCAATATATATCTACAGAGACAGAAGTAAATCTGTATTTTATATTAATAAGTCTGAAATAAAAGGGAAAATTTATTTGCTGAAGTAGCATTTTGGGTTGGGAGATAACTAGTGTTTGAGGTAAATCCACCCCACTTCTAGGTGTTAGTCTAAAAATAAAGAGGCGTTATTGATTTCTTACAACATAAATAAAGAAATACAAACCATATACATAGCATAGGAGTTTCATAAATATCAATTTAATTGTTTGAAGAATAAATCAATGATAAATTATTAGATTATTATTGCTTCTAGTGTTTTCCACGGTTCTCTAGATTCTGTCACCCTCCTGTACCATTTTCTTCAGAATCATGCAGGACAAAGGGAGTTTAGGCTCAGATCCTAAGGTTGCCCTTCATTCGGGCCCACTAAAGTACAGAATATCTTCAGGTACAGTTTCCAAGTCTATTTTTAAAGCATTCAAGGCAGTTCTTATGTGGAAATATATTAGAGGTGTTTTCCCTTTAAGGTATAAATATTAATCCCAGAAAGCACTCTTCCTCATCACTTCTCACCATCCTTTACTGTCTGTGTCATAGAAGCAAAAGATGTCATAAATAACATGGGCATTTGGCAGGAACTTATAAAATAAAAAGCACAATAACTAATTACTTTTCTTGGAGTTTTATTTATTCTTCTTATTAAATGCTTCTCAGTACTTCAAAGGAAAAAAAATCTGTATAGTTGACATCAACTCTTCAATATCACAAATGAAAGCATGAAATATATTATAAATATTAAATATGATAAAACTGGATTCCCAATGTAATGCATATATTATAAATTATAATAAAACTCACTCATCACTCCTATCTGTTGTCATGTGGCAAAGTGTGAAGCAGTCTATGTTACATTTGGAAAAATGCATTCCCTATGGTTACAGCTTAATACCCATGATGGTTATAGCTGCTAGTGCTTACTCGGGATGCTCCTGAGTTTCCCCATGGCTTTAACCTTCGCTTTTGTGTGAATGGCTTAGGTTCGCTAAAATACAGTTGTTAAAGGCGATTGGTAAATGGGATAAAGAAATTATACAATAGAATTCATATTTACCTTGGGAACCAGCAGTTAGCGTAATGGCTATGTCGCTGGACTCCCACGTAGTCGACCGCGGTTCGTGTCCCGGACCCGGTGGCTTAAAACTCACGCTGGGCGCGTGTGCGTGCGTGCCCAAGATCCCGAGAGGAGAATGGAGGAGAAGGGATTGCGGCATGACCATCCCCCCTGGGGGGTGATTTCTCGCTTTCTGTCTCTATGTCTCTCTCTGTCTGTCTGGCGAGTGCACGCGCCCTACAGTGAAAAATCTCTCCAAAAAAAAAAAAAGAATTCATATTTACCTTGAACTAATTTATAACTTGAATAAAAATGCACTGCGGCAGTGTGCATCACAGCAGCTTATAAAAATCAGCCAAAATGCCTTAATTATTAAATGTTATCCAGATGTTAACAACATACATTCAAAAGTGATCGACTACATTCTAACTATCACTTAAATTCCCTGAATGGAAAACTATTTAATGCTAATCATCACTCTCTGGTTAACAGGTCTCTATGGTTTAAATTTATTTTATATATAAGTCAGTTGCCCATATACCAATCACGACTGAGTTTTATAATTCAAAACTAAATTGCACTAAGCCCTGTGCTTTCTCCTGGATCTGATATACGTTTGTCCTATTGGGTTGTCGGAAAAGTCATGATGTATATTTTGTTTTTTTCTATGCAAAAATGCATCATGACTTTTCCAACAACCCAATATAAATCTAATGGCTAATACACAGCTTTGAATTTTGGGTTACATAGTATTTAGAATAACCAGCAGGTGGCATTGGGAAAGAAACCATGAGTCTGTGACCAGGGATTATACTCATCAAAGCAAAACCTCTCTACGGGATACCATGGATAAGACAGTTTTACAAAAACTCATTAGAGAAAGTGAGGGACATTATTCTTTCAAATAGTTTTTTCCAGTCTAATTGTAACTAAAATGTATGGTTGTATCCCCAGAGCCACATTCTCCAATGGTTTCCTGAATTATGAACATTTTCAAAACGGAATAAATTCTTTATTATTCCCTCATATTTTTACAGACTTCACAATGCCTAATCCATGACTTTTGTTATATATTTCATGATATCTTTTTTTTTTTTAAGGTTTTTGTTATAAGGTACGTATGCTCACCAGAAAGAGACAGAGGGAAACTGAGAAATCATCCCAGAGGGGATATGGCCACACCACAATCCCCTATCCTCCAGTTTCCTCTTGAGATTTTTAGGCATGCATACATATGTACCTGACATAATGTTCAAGCTATCAAGTCCAGGATTCGAACTGTGATCACCCTTTTGGGAGTCCTACACCTTAATTGCCATGTCACCTGATGGCCCCTAAAATATCTTATTGAATATTATTAGCATACAGAAATAGCAGTTACTGTCAGATTTGTTTTGTAAGTGATATGTCCTTGTGCTGATGACAGAGTTTCCTGAAGTATATGTTGAAGTCTATGGGTAGTTTCTCTACAACAACAAAAATGAAAACAACTCAATACATAAGACAAAAAAGCAGGTTGTGCTTTCTTCAAAATACACCCTAGGCACTTACTTTTTCATTAGCAGGAAGACTGTAAAAAAACAATAATAAAATAAAAAAACTACAACGAAAATCTTGGTATTTATGGATATTGATTATTTTGTAGAATATTATCTTTTTAACTATCAAACAAAATCCATTTAGATAACTTGGAGGGGAGGAACTGTTTACCCTTCTCTTATTTTTTTCTCTTTCTTCCCTTTTCTCCTCCCTTCCTTCCTTTGCTTTGGTCTTTAGAGTTATAATGACCTGTATAATTCAGAGTCCAACTTTTCAATTTCACAGATTAGGAAAATGAGGCATACACTTGAAGTAATGTTTTATCTAATTTGTTTAGTCATATCTCATCAAAATTTTGGCAGTGAGAAAATTCCTTAGCTAATAAAATACACATTTATCTTTTTTCTAAATTTATCATGGCATACACATATTTAAGATCTCAGCTTAGAGTCTAAAATAGCAAGAGAGAACAGTAGTTTTAACCAAAAAATCTCACTTATAAATCTTAAGTATTTAGAATTTCTGGCAGTCTCAATCAGTTGGTTTCAGTTTGTTTTTAACTAACAGAACTAAGAATAAGACTGTCACTAAACACTTTGGAACTTGAAGTCAAATTGAGCACAGAGTAACATTATGTTTGAATGATATATCCTATTTTTGAAGCATTTTGCTCCCTATCTCCAATCCTCCTGATTAGTCTATTGTCCCAGATTTGTATGAATTTTTGGTGTTCCACACAGTCATCATAGGATTTGAACTATAAGAATTTTTGAGTTTTACTTCTCTCTCTTCAATAACTCTATCAGTAAAGATTATAAATTCAGGACCAGCAGTTAGCGTAATGGCTATGTCGCTGGACTTCCATGCAGTCGGCTGCAGCTTGAGTCCCGGTCCTGGTGGCTTAAACTCATGCTGACTGCATGTGTGTGCTTGCGTGCCCAAAATCCTGAGAGGAGAATGGAGGTGAAGGGATTGTGGCATGGCTGCCCCACTGGGAGGTGATTTCTCACTTTCTGTCTCTTATCTTTCTGGCGAGTGCATGCGCCCTATAGCAAAAACCTCTCAAAAAAAAATTTATAAATTCATGGACAAGCCTTATTTGTTTCCCCAAATACCTGTGTGTATCAGTGAATTAAATTATTGTAGAGAGTAATTTATTAAAGTTTTATGACCTTTAGCATTCTAAACCACTGTTGAGTGATTACACACAATGATTGATCATAATCTGTTCCCCAGAATGTGTACACAGGACTAGAGATTGACATCAGACTACTGAGATGGTCTGATTTTAAAAAATTAGTAATCAATTGTGACAACTACAATGTTTTATCCAGTATGATGATATTTTCAGCCAACTCAATTTTCTCATTTGGATAAACTAAAAATTGAGACATATAAGAATGATTAACAATCATTAAGAAACTTTATTATCAAGAAACAGTGGTTGAAACAAATCCCAAACACATACACATATCCCAAAATGTTGAGTTAATTATATAAAATGCCCAGAACAATGTAAACCCAATCTTTGGCTTTTATAATAAAATTGTTTAGAAGAAATAAGCTTTCATTCTGATCCAAAGGAAGGAAATAATGGTGATGTTTTAGCTTTGCCTGTTTTTCATTTGATTGGTTGCCACTATTTTAAAAGTAGGGAGACTTTGCGCTTTAGTTTTCTAGGACTGCAGTAGAAATGTATCACAAGTTGGGGAGCTTCAACAACAGACATTTATTGTGTTACTGTTTTAGAAGCTGGAAGTTCAAAATGAAGATGCTTCCAGAATTAGCTCCTTGTTAGGACTGTGGAAGAAGGATCTGTTCTAGGCCTCTCTCCTTGGTCCTCTTCTCCCTATGTCTGTTCACATTATTTTCTCTTTATGCATGTCCCTGTGTCCAGATTTATCCTTTTTATATAGGACACCAGTCCCATTGGATTAGAGCCGACCCTAATTACCTCATTTTAGCTTAAGTTCCTTTGTAAAGATCCTAACTCTAAAAAAGGTCAAATTCTAAGGACATTAAAATGTGTATTGAAGGGACAGGAGAATACCATTCAATTCATTACATGTGGTAACAATTCTGGATTTTTAGCTTCAATTGAAAAACAAAATCCAGTAAATAGTCAACTGTGGGCTAGCATTCTTACAAAATCTCTATGGGCTTGAGGTGGCTACGCTCTCCTGTTTGTATTGGTTTCTACTTTCTCTGTTGTCCTAATTTTTTCCATTTCTTATTTGAATTTTTGCTTATCATATATATATATATATATATACATATATATATATGTATATCCTAGTGTGTGTATGTATACATGTATATGTGTACAGTGCTGCACTGACAGCAGTTAAATCCAGTCTTTTGCTGTTGCCTTGAGTCCAATTATCTTCCTTTTTGTGTCCAAGTGATTATTGGATCTCCTATTTGATATGCTTAGTCTGATCTATTATAAAGTAGACAAAAGCCACTTTGAGTGGCCACTCAAAATAACAAAAAGAGGGAACCAGCAGTTAGCGTAATGGCTATGTCACTGGACTCCCACGTAGTCGACCGTGGTTCGCGTCCTGGACCCGGTGGCTTAAAACTCACACTGGGTGCGTGTGCGTGCGTGCCCAAGATCCCGAGAGGAGAATGGAGGAGAAGGGATTGCGGTGTGACCATCCCCCCTGGGGAATGATTTCTTGCTTTCTGTCTCTGTGTCTCTCTGTCTGTCTGGTGAGCACACATGCCGTATAACGAAAACATCTCAAAAAAAAAAAAAGAAAAAGAAAGAAAAAGAAAAAAAATAACAAAAAGAATCCAAATAAACTTAGTAAATTCACAGTATCGGGATTATGGATCTGGCCTCTATGTTTCCTTTGTGACCAAATGACAGATATGCAACAACCAAAAAGGCAAAAGAAAAAAAGGAATTCTAGGAGAACTTGATTATCTGTCAAACCTATGATCAGTCTTTATTTTCCCTTGGTGGGAATAACATTCAAGTCATAACGTGTCATTTAAGTTTAAAGTAATATTTACATGACAGTGTTTTTCAGGTTGTAAGATTTGATTTCAAACTCCCTTTAAAAGAAACATTCAGTCCAACACATAGGGTCTGTAGTGAAGAGAACAGACCAAACATTCAAACCAGATCCTAACTCCTTAGTATCTGGAAAGAAGGTGTTTTATTTATCAGAGACCCCTTTATGAGTTGCCAAGGTTTTCAGTTAAAACAAAGCAAAACACAGCTAGCCCTGACACACAGCAGTTAAGCACTATGCAGCAGAAGCTGGAGGCCCCCTAGCTTACCAGGGGTTCAAATCTCTGCTCCTGCAGCTTGAATTAGAGGGAAAATTATTTCAGTGTGACTAGGCCCTGTTGGGTGCTGTTTCTCTCTCTCTTTCTTATGCATGCACATACACATCATCATCTAGCACTAAAAAATAAATAAAACAATTGCCAAGCACATACTCACTATGAAGAAAGTAAATAAAATCTCTGAGGAGTGAAAGTCATACCACTGACCAGAGAGTAGAATGAGGAAAGCAGAGTAGGAAGAAGCAGACAAGACAGGTAGAAAGCAGACAAGAAGGAGCTAAATCAGGCAGAAACCAAATCCCATTAGATCACCAAAGGTGTTTATAGAATGTAAGAGCTGCTGATCTCTCCTCTGCCCCCCAAGGATAAAGTTCTAGCTCTACCGTGTCCTGGATGCATTGTGGTCTAATAGTTCCTGTCTCCCTTGCTCCCCGAGGTATCCTTGCAATAGAGCTTCATTATATGAAGAAAATTAAGCAAATATGTGTTCCTCCCCATTAAAAAGAAACTAATATGAATGACTTATAAATATTTCTTTTGAATGGTATTTATGTCATAAATAAGTTGATTATGTGATAAGTGTAAATGCAACCATTTTTTTCTAGCATCTACCAATTAACACCTTTTCTCTTTATGACAAGAAATTAATATAATTCATCTCATTTCCATTTAATAATCAGTGGCTCACATGGAACCACAGTAAAAATGCAATTAAACAATTTACTTAGTCCTTTACCAATTACAGCTACCAAGAAATTATAATACTGAGTAGAATAAAAATTATGCTCTAGATATTACAATTAGTGGGTCTAAAAAATTCTGAATTTAGCTAAAGACACACACATACACACACACACACACACACACACACACACAAAGTATGATTAGGGTACATGGCATATGATTCGCAGATTAACTTTAAAAAATTGTTTTTTGTTTGTTTGTTTGTTTGTTTGTTTTGTCATAGGGCACATGCGCTTGCCAGGCAGACAGAGAGAGACAGAGAGACAGAAAGCGAGAAATCAACCCCCAGGGGGGATGGCCACACCACAATCGCTTCTCCTCCGTTCTCCTCTCGGGATCTTGGGCATGCACGCACACACGCCCGGCGTCCAGGACGTGAACTGCAGTCAACTGCATGGGAGTCCAGCAACATAGCCATTATGCTAACTGCTGGTCCCGACTTGAAAAAGTTTTAATCAGGCTTACTACACCATAAATTTAACATGCTCACTTATAATGCTACAGAGCCCTGGCTTGCAAACTGTGGCCTACTGACTAAATCTGTCTTTGGCCCATTTTTATATGGTTGATAAAATTTAAATGTTTTTAAACATTTTTATATAATATTTCATTCTATTTTATTGCCAGAGGGTGAGTGTACTCACTAGAGAAAGAAAGAGAGAGGGAGAGGCATGGAAAAAGCACCACCAAATGGGCATGGTAATCCCCAAATTCCTTTTCTTCTGTTTCTCCACTGTGGTGGGATTTGGAACATGCAGACACATGAGCCTGGTGTATTTTTCAAACCACTGGGGCTCCCTTAACCACTAGACTACAGGTTGGTTCTGATCACATTTTAAATGTTTATATAAGACATATGTAATATCCTGTTTTGTCTCTTGGCCTACTAAGCATAAAATATTTATTATCTAATTCTTCACAGGAAAAGAAGAGAGTATGCCATACTCATTAACAAACACATATGTTGCTTTAATCAATCATTGTCTTTTTTTTTCAAGAGTTTATTGCATGAGAAAGACAAGGACCCTCAAGATAAGGACCCTTAACAGAGTCTCTTGCCACAATCCATCCTCAGCCAGCTTTCCCAACCAGCCAAGATTGTAGTCACACACACGTGCACCCAAGTGTAAAGGTCAATTCAGAAACTGAACCCGGATCTGTCACATGGGTCCAGCACTTTGTAATAGCATGTGACCACTGCACTACTGTAGTAGAGGGACCTTCCAGAACAAAGACAGACAACAAATCATACTCAGAATTTAAGTATGCATGTGCAACCTGTAGTGACCTTGTAGCCCTGTCCCCATAGTAACTCTAACCTCGTGTACGCCTGCATATCTGACAGCCCAGTAGCTCAGTGCATACCTGCATAATTCTGTAAGCAACCTTATCATATAAGTTACCTCATATGAGTTAGCCAATCAAAAGTATGTCAAAGTGTGTATAACCAAATAAGAGGGCCAATGAGAATAAAAGTAATAAAAGGAAGGGTCCCCAGAAATTTGGGACTCAGCCTTTGGATGTGAATCCACTGAGCCAGTGTTAGCGTACTCATAAATTGCTGTTTTCCTACAAAAGCCTTGGTGTCTTGTTTCTCTCTCACTGAATATCCCACATTTCTGATGCATTGGCTGAGTAACGAGAGTTCAGAGACAGTGTTTTTACCTCCCTTGTCACCAGGGTGCAGCCCCCGAAACATCAGGAGAGGCAATCTTGCCTGGTGCCAGCAGACCAGTTGTTCCGTAGGGGAGAGGCCTTCCCAGCAGGTCAGGATGTAGCTCCTGAAGTACAACAGAACCGGTGAGGCTCAGGAACCAGCTCAGGGAGCACTGCACACAGGACTGGTAAGAACTCAGGTTCATTTGGGATTGAACCTACCTCCAACTAGGCAGAAGGGGAAACTAATCACCTCACCAGAGCTAAACTCAGTACTTCCATAATGGAGATGGGAGGAAGCCACTAAGTTCTGAAGGCACTGTGCAATGGTCCAAAGATGTTGTATAACTGTCAATGAATGTGACTGACCAGTCCTGATCCACAGTTCGGTGGCAATCCTCATGTGAATTTGACTTATGGAGATACTCTTTGGAGAGATCCTGATACATGGTTCAGACTGCCCCACTAATGTTAGAAGCACCTGAAATACCTCCACAAGGAAAGCGGCTTAAGATGTCTGAAGTGATTATTTACCTTTACCTCTTCCTTTTTCCCTTCTTATGTGTAAATGTCCTTTAGAGAGAGCTTACTCTCTTAGATTGTATGATAAAATCTTCAGACAGGAATATTCAGGAGATAATGGTATTAAGTTGGCTCCTGGAAGACTTCCAGCAGTATATGAAATAAACTGGCTTTTATTCAGGGTTGGCTGGCCCTCCAAGGGGTTGCCCCTACCCCTGGGTCACTGCTGCTGGCATTCCCTAAGCCAGCAGAGGTTGGAGCCTCAGTTGATCCAGAAGCTACTCCTCCCCTAAATCATCTGAGAGAATCCTGACCAGAACCACTCCTGAGCTGCCAAGTTAATCCCTTATACTCTGGCTTAAAAGCAGAAGAGGCCTGCTAATGATTAGATTCAGAGGAGAAGTAGAAGAAAAACAGCAAAAGGCCTAAAGGAAGTCCATCCATTTAATTTGTAAGAAGAGAACTCATACAAATTAATTTAAATGCTTTTTAAGTTCACATGACTTAATAAGCTGGCTTCACATAAGAGGAAAAAAAAGTTTATAAGTGAAGATCTTTGGGACCAGCAGATGGCATAATGGCTATGTCACTGGACTCCCATGTAGTTGACTGAGGTTCAAGTCCTGGACCTGGTGAGTTAAACTCACGCCAGACACGTGTGCATGCGTGCCCAAGATCCCTAGAGGAAGATCTTCAAAGTTTCCAACATAGAGTTTGTCCGGGGCTGATTATTCAGGCAACATCATGTTTGTTTTAATATAGTTAGTTTAATAAAACAGGTCGTAATAAGTTATGTGTTTTATATTAGACTATGAACATCTGACCAACAGAAAAAAAATGAGTTAATGGCTAAAATTCTCTAATATCTCAGCCTTCTCTAATATCTTGTTTCTCACAGATAATCAGAATATAATGGTTAGAGAAAAATTTTAAGTGCTGTTAGATAAGACTAATTTTCCTAAACTTTGATTTTTGAGTCTCTTACAATTCAGTTATAAGACTAATGACTGAAAACTATGAAGATAAATCTTGTTACTTTAAAAGTTGTATCCGGCTGCTGTCATCTGCCATTACTGTATCTTTAGTTTTGGGGCTGACAGACACTGAGTTAACCTTTTTTCATCCCTAAGGTGCTTGGGGGGCTCTTTGTCCATGCTCAGTTGCTGTGTTTGTTACCCTTTTAAAAAGTTTTTTTTTTTTTTTTTTTAATGACTAGAATCTTCAACTGTTACATTTTTAAAGAAATTCATGGGACCAGCAGATGGCATAAAATTTATGTCACTGGACTCATGTGTAGTGTGTAGTTGACTGCTGTTTGAGCCCTGGATCTGGTGGCTTAAAACTCACTCTGGGTGCATTTGCCCACATGCCCAAAGTCTCAAGAGGAGATGAGGAGAAGGAATTGCAGCATGACCATCTCCCTGGGATGTAATTTCTTGCTTTCTCTCTGTCTCTGTCTCTCCAGTACACATGCACATCCTTTAGCAAAAAATCTCCTAAACCAAAACAAAAACAAACAACAATAACACAGAGGAAAAATTTTTCAGTTTTTGTGGAGAAACATTGTTTTCTGACTGCTAAGCCAGCCATTAAGTAGAATCAGAATTAACCAAAAGCAAGGAAATGTTTTAACAAAATCATATGCTTTAATTATTACTATTGTCAGTCTTTTATATTTTACTAAAATGAAATATATTGAATCTATTGATAGGATTGGTTTGGTCTATATTGGGAAATTTGTTAAACTGCTTGTACTGTTGTTAGTTGTAAAATGTATGCTTGTAAGCTGCTGGTAGGGTCAAAAGCTAAAGCTGCTAAAGATTAAAATTCTGGATTCCTTAAAGGGAGGACTTTAACATAAAAATTCTTTATGGTAAAATTATTGTCCTAAAATAAGTTGGCTGTATTATTCCAAAAGGGGAAAAAAGGAAAATAAAGGGACAAAAACTAAAAGTCTAATGCATGTGATTAAAAGTTTGAATAAATGAACAAAATCTAAAGGTAAATTATAAAAGTAATTTTATAAAAAGATATTGTATATGAAGGAAAAAAATCAAGGCAGAGAGATATCCCACCCAAGGATGAAAATGGAGCACAACCAAAGTGTCAGTTGCTACCAAGAAGGTCACTGGAAACATGAGTACCCCTATTAGTCACAAAATTTTCAGACAGCTCAACAGAGGGCACAAGGCCAGTTGATCAATGGCCTGTACCAGCCATTGCCCTGTGGATAAGTTTGTTGGATTGACCTCTACAGGACACTTTGTGGAAGCTTAGGGAAGACTGGGACCATTTTGTTAGGCCCTCAAGAACCTATGGTCCTAATGATGGAAGGAGGGCCAAACCATTGACTTTATGGTAGATAGATACCAGAGCTGAACATCCTGTGGTTACTCAGTCAGTGAGCTGCCTCTCACCGAAACAAGCTACCACTTGGGAATCACAAGTGGCCAAACTCTTCACCCTTTCCTTCTGCCCTGACGATGCAATTTAGGTAGCCAGGAAGTCATTCATGTGTTTTTATATCTCCCTGACTGTCAGTGGTGGGTTGAGACTTATTGGAAAAGTTGCAGGCCCAAATAAGTTTCAATCCCATGGCCACACAGCCCTAACTAGAGGAAAACCAGAAGTAAAAATTCTGACTCTCACAATCCTTAGAGAGGAAGAATGGTACTTTTACAACTATATGGAGATATCACAACTGGAACCTGAGCTCCCTTTCAAGATGCCTGAAGTATGGGCTGAACATAATCTTCCCAGACTGGCTCTGAACATTCCCCCAGTTAATGTAACTAAAGCCTGGGCCCATACTTTCTCTCTGAACAGAACTTCATCCCTCACAAGGTGCAGATGAAAATCCAAAAGCACTTAGAAAAGCTCCCGAAGTATGAGCTTCTCTGGCCTTGTCAGTCCCCTTGAAATACCTATCTTTTGCTAGTCCAGAAATAAGAAACTGAGGATTACTGGGCTAGTCCAGGACTTGTGGATAATCAGTCAGGCCACTGTAATTTTGCACCTGGAGATCCCAAATCCTTGCACTTGGAGTCTTATTCCTGCGGAATCTGTTTTCTTTATTCATCTAGACCTTAAGGGCACCTTCTTTTGTATCCATCAGGCCTTTCAGAGTCAACCAATCTTCACCTTTCAATGGAAAAACCCTGAAAACAGGGACAAAGGTCAGTGGGTCTAGGCTCAACTCCCACAGGGATTCAAAATTCTCTAACCATCTTTGGCACCACATTAAGCCTCTTAAAAGCCTTCCAAGTAGATCAACATGGCTGGGTACTACTCCAGTATGTAAACAACCTTCTGCTGGCTGGAAAAACACAAGATTGCATCTAAGAAACAAGACAACTCCTCTCCCTCTTAATAGGAAACTGGCTACACAGTATCAAAGAAAAAGGCCCAAACAGGCCAAGAGAGGGTCAAATATCTTGGATTTCACCTGCCCCAAGAAAAGCTCCAACTTGCCCCCCCCAAAAAAAAATGGGGTGGAGCACATCTGTGCAATTCAAGTTCCATCTACCAGGTGCCAAATTCGAGAATTTCCTGGGGCTACATGATTTATAGGATCTGGATTCCTAACTTCTTCCTCATGACAATTTATTTTAAGAGACCACAAAGGGGGGACACTATAGCTGCTCAGGGAAATTGCAAAGCAGACTTGGCAGGCAAAGTTTGCAGCCTCTAGAGGAACAATGGAACACATGGCACTAACAATAGCTGTTTCCATGCCCATTAGCAGAATGGGACCTCCATTACTCACTACTTGAGAGCACTTGGTTCAAAACTAAGAAAGTTATCTCTCACATGAGTGATGGGAATTCATTGGTAGTAGGATAGCAATTCCTGAGGCCCTGGACCCAATCATTATCAGAATATTCCACTAGGAGGCTCACCGTGGCCAGATGGCTCTCAAGACTAAAGTGAGCCAACATTTGAAGAATGACACTCTTGCATAGCCCAGATGTAAAGGTAGCAGATGTGGTTCCCTGAATTCACCACAGCAGAGTGAAGCCAGTTTCTTGAGTCTGGTAATGCACCTCGGACCCATTGACACTATGCAAACTGACCAAAGACTTCAAACCCCAGCCCCAGAGACCTGAGAGGACTACAACCCTGCTTTAGTCAATCTAGAAGCTGACTAACCTATGCACAGTGTAGCTTGAGGATTCAACCATCTAGCAACATATAGTTGGGTAGGTAGATAGGTAGGTAGATAGATAGATAGATATAGGTATCTAGCTATAGATATAGATAACCAAACTATCTATCTATCCTTCTTCTCTTTCATCCTTGTAATAGTTTGGTTATTGAAATGCACTGTCATCTTTTGTCATTGTTTACTGTTGCAGCCCTAGCCCTCACCCTTGACATAGGACTGACCACAGTTGCCCCAGCACACTGGAGTCATGCTGATAGGGCTCTACTAATATTTGTGTTTCTTCTGTGTGAAGAATGTTTCATTACTATTGGATGCTTCTAATCTGGGCCTTCTTTTTAAAATACAGGTATTCCAACCTATGTACCATACATCCATACTACTCAACAGGGCCGAGATATAATCAAGACCTTACTTTACCATTGTAAAAATCTCTCATTAAAATGGAAATAGGGCTCAAAGATTAGTACATATGGGAAAAAGCATTGTCCCAATCTGTGTGTTATTGTGACCATAGGGCCTACTGTCCTACCTGGAGCAATTTAAATTCTGGAAACTTGCCTGGTCCTACCATGTTTGGCTCCCATGGTTATGAAATCTATCTCTGGCCTCATTGAGCTCACAGTTTAAAAGAAGGCAATTATACATGTAATAATATAATTGAAGTAGACTATTAAACCAGAATGATGCTCTTTGACCCTAATAGGGTCCAAGCATCAAAGAGAGGAATGTGGCAGGAGACCCTCCAGAATAAGGGGAGATAATGGGACATACTTAGAATTTAAGTACACATATGCACCCTGTAGTGATCTCGTAGTCCTGTCCCCATAGCAACTCAACATTTATGCCTGAGTATCCGACAACCCAGTAGCCCAGTGCACGCCTGCATAATTCTGTAAGCAACCGTATCATATAAGTTACCTCATATGAGTTACTCAATCAAAAGTACAAAAAGTGTGTATAACCAGATAATGGGGACAATGAGACTAAAATGAATAAAAGGAAGGACCCCTGGAAATTCAGAACTCAGCCTTTGGATGTGAATCCACTGAGCTGGTGCTATCACATTAATAAATTGCTGTTTTCCTGCAAAAGCCTTCATGTTCTTTCTCTCTGTTATTGAATATCTCACAACACTACCATGGTTAGGCTCATTGCTGTATTTTGAGTGAGGCTTTTTTAGGTCAAAAACCCATCAGGTAATACCAAGTCTTCAGCCTCAACTTCTTGGGCTAATTTTAAAAACTGTACTCACCTAGTTCTATATCTTATTTTCTTCCCATCATTCAGAAAGAAGAGATAAAGTCAGGTGAAAAACCTGCAAGAGTTTGTAAAGTATTATCCATGTATTCTTTTATTCAAGAAAACTTTATACTAGAAAACAGTAAGCGAATGAATGTGCTATCACAGTTGATACACAGGTTATTGGCTTGGCCGGTGTGAAGAAGTGTACATTTGCATTTGCCTAGTAAAGGAATACTGGAGAAGCTAGTGAGGTAGGGTTCCACAAAATATTAAAGTTCTGAGATGCTCTTGAGGCACTGAGGTAGAGATATTAAAAAAAAAAAAAAAAACAGCTAAAAATACAGGCTAGCAACTCACAATGGGTATGGCATACAGAATACTATTTAAGAATTATAAGCAGATATTTGGAGGTTAAAACATTTTGAAATTAATCAAAAGGAAATGTATACATAGAGAGTGGAAAAGTGATATGGGAATGACCAACAGTCATAAGATATCTTGACGGGGCCATGCAGACAACACAAGCTGGTAAAGAGGCTGCCTCCCATGTCTAAAAGGCAAGGCCTGGACTGGGAAGAAACTGTGAGGCACGGCCCAGTTTACGAGCCCTCCCTTGTGTCATTGTACTGGCTGCCTCCCTTGTGTCGTTGTACTGGCCAGTACTCAATTTCTCTGCCATGAGCTTTACTGACCGTACCCCATAAGGGCAAAATAACACCCCCAGCCTTACTATAATTTTTACAATAATCCTGAAGGAATACATATCCCTAACGCTAGCAAATGGGAATTATCTCCTGAAGTCCCCTCCACACCTGCCTGGAAAATGTCAATAAAGAGTGCTGCAGTCACCTCTCCTACTGGGGAGTACACAGATAACATTAGAAAAGGTTTGAGTTAATGGAAAGCTGCTAAATTGGTAAAATGACCTCAGTAGCTCGGGCAGGCTTAGGGACTCATCCATGAGGCACTGATACCCCAAACAAAGACCATGAGCCACCTTTGACCTCAGGACAAGGGAAGATCTCTGTTCCCCAAGCCACAGCCATTGTATAGAACAACACATAGAGGGTCCCAAGTACACAGTAAACTTTAGGTCATTAAGCTGCTCACAAGACCACATTCCTTTCCCATAGCTGTAAATTACCCCAAAGCAATATAGATATTTCACTTTAGTATATTAACCATGTCCTTACTTAACAAGACAAGATTTCTATCTAGGCCTATGCAGCCAGCAATGTTATTGCCCTGGCCCATGACTGAAGTTAACGAGCTTCCTCCAAGCCCCCTCTTCAAAAGACCCTGTCCAGTAATCAAGACTGAAGAAGAAAATGCACCAGACAAATAGACTCCTTCATTCTGAGAACTGTTTGGCTTCACCTGTTCAAACAAGAAGACATCATGTTTTATGATCATTGCTCCTGTGCTTTGAATTTCCTGTTTCATAGAGTAAATCTTTTATTTCCCCCTCACCCCTCCTACTCCTGTAAGATCCTTCAATAAATACGTGTGTTTGGTAGCCACTTGCGAGACAGCCTGGAGTTGACTCTGGCTGTGGCCGGCTGAGAACATGCTAAGAGGCATTGGGGTCTTAGTCTAATTTTTGTCCTGATCACCCATGTTGCCTTCCTGTGTACGAGCCACCCACCACTGCCGAGGCTGGACCCCGGCAATATCTTAAGAAAATGCCAAAGTAAGAATACAGGATAAGATGAAAGATCTGTGACATAATTTTAAAGCAGAGGAGCAGGGTTATCAGTACCAAATAATTTTAAAGAGGTCAATTGATAAAAGATTTTTTTGTTTTGTTTTGTTTTGTTTTGTTTCGGTAAATGTCCAATAAGATAACTTTTTAAAGGTGATTTGGGTGGAAGAAGATAAAGATGACTGGTTGGGAAAACAGATTACATTATATCTAAGCAAAAATCTCACTGAACAAAGTTAAACACACAAGGAAGACTGTATTTAAAGCTATTACAACAGGAAAAGGAGGCCATACTCAGTCTGAATTCACTCAACTCTACTGAAACAAAGAACGTTAGAGTTTTAGAAGTTGCAATGGGAGACGCTTAGGCCATCCAAGTTTGCCAATTGGTTTTACCTCCCAAAAAAAAGTAAATTTTCAGGATAAGAGGTAATTTTAAACTTGAAGCAGGGCCCTATAAAGTTAGGCTCCTACTCTCCCTCAGGAACTGGGAGGTAGCCACCATATCTTCCTTTAAGACTACATTTTAGGGGCCAGCAGGTGGTGTGGTGGTTAAGGGTGCTGGACTCCCATGTAGTCAACCACAGTTCAAGTCCTAGACCTGGCGGCTTGCTTTCTCACTTTTCTTCTCTCTTTCTCCCTCCCTCTGTCCATCTCTGGTCAATTTAAGTAAATAAATAAAGTCAAATAAGACCATTATTTTTAAAAAATCTTGAAAAACAAAAGATTACATTTCAAAGGGAGTCCTATAGGTCCTTGACAAAGACATTCCTAATTGTAAAATTAGCAAGCACTACAAATAAGATTTATATCTCAAAGGGGCAGAGAGAAAAATTGCAATTATAAGTTTTTTAATGTAATGATAGGAGAAAAGGAAGATAAGGATCCTACAGTCTAGAAGTTTTTCTTCCATTGAACCATAAGGAGAGTAATCACCATGCACTTTTACAACAAAAGTGTCTTAGTCTATTTTTTTCACCGCTAACAGATATACCTGATTCTGGATGATTTTTTTAGCAAAATGGAGTTTATTTGCAAAGCTCATGATTCTGGTGGCTAGAAAGTCCAAAGGCGTCAAAAATGCTGAAAAGTAGAACTTTTAGTAGAGCAGAGTGTGATCCTTATTCATGAGTTTCTCTTGTTCTATCTCATTCCCTTTGCTTATAAACCCACCAGGACTCAATTATAGCCCCTCTCCACCCCATCTGCCCTAATGACGTTATCATATCCTAAGGTCCCACCCTGGGATACTATAAAGAAATTAAGTTTTCGCTTAACAACCTAACAATACAATCAAGTCCCAGTACATTTATTTCTGGGAGACATCCAAAACATAGCAACAGTTATGGAAAATAAAAACATACAGAAGTCTATTGAAATTTATTTCCAGCACCCTAATCCTCAAGAATAGAGGCCTGGTATTAGTGGGACCCTGCATTTTAACATTATACTAAACTGTTGTAAATAAAACTTTTGTACACAATGCAATCCTGTTAATAACCTACATTTTACTATGTT
The DNA here is from genome assembly GCF_000334495.1 of Tupaia belangeri chinensis. Taxonomy (NCBI): domain Eukaryota; kingdom Metazoa; phylum Chordata; class Mammalia; order Scandentia; family Tupaiidae; genus Tupaia; species Tupaia belangeri. The sequence continues at coordinate 1,088,385 of NW_006199558.1, forward strand.
ATTTTTAGACATTGGAAGAAAAGGCCTACCGTTGAAGACCACTGAAAGTATATGAACTTTTTCATTGCCTAGTGGTGACCCCATAAATTTTGGCAAAGTAATAAGCTGGTAATAATAAATTAACTATTTAGAATGAAAGAGTCTAAAAGGAAGGTTATATGTGATCTTCTTTACGATCAGCAAGAAAAATGACATTAGAATCTTGAGTTTTCATATAGATGACTGAATGCTGGAAATTTTAATATGACAAAATAAAAATACACCTAAATATAAATGGTCTCTGGTAAGTAAACCCCTAAATCATACATAAATTCTATATAACACGGAGCACAGTAGCTTTTACATTTTGAGACGCTGATGAACTCTCTGGACATATACATTTATACTAGAATAGATAGACTTTATTGCTTTTGCTCTCAACAGAAAATGTTATCCTGAAATAAAGTATAGAGATAAAGCAGAAAGTACATCATGTTTGAGGAGAAATAGAATGTGAATATTAAAATAGTATAGTCTCATAAACTAGAATGGAGTTTCATCTAAAAATGTTACTTCTATTCATTTTTTATATTTTCATAATATATAATTTCAGGGTAATAGTTCCAGGGAGAATTCTTGAGAATATTAAATTTAGACTCTAATCTAGAATCTAAAGAAAACTTTTGTAATGTCTTCATGCGTGAAATCAAATTTTTACTATGACACAAAATGAACCCCACTGGAAAATATCCGGTATCTCAACTCCTTCTAAGTAAATTAAATGACTTAAAAATAAAAATTCATTACTAGCATAAGGAGACATATATAGAAAACAGTCCCCCTTGAAAAATCACTAGAGAATCATCCAGATCATAACATTTAATAAAAGAAGATAAATATGCAAGTTATGACTATAACAGAATAGAATATAAAAAGTTAGTCTACATAATGCTAGGTGATATTTTGTCCTTTGAACCAATATAATTAAGGAAAAACTTGTATTATTTACATTACAAAAGTTATTTTACTCTAGATTCTCTGGGAAAAAAGGGAAAACCAAAAGTTATATACCATATAATAGTAACAAAAATTTGAGACAGATATTAACAAATATCTTCTTTGATATCAGTAAGATGTTGAGGAAAAAAAAATACTTGTTTCTTTAATGAGGCAATTCAAAGGGATCGGAAGGGGTAAAAAAGACATGGCCCTCAAAACAAGATGCATCACAGGTTATGTCACGTAAAAATCAAAGTAAATGCTCAGAAATTATGAACTTTATGCAGTGAAGGATGAAGGAATTCAAAATCTGCCTAATTGAGACCAATGACTTATTACAGAATAGCAACTATCAATACTTTCAACTCCAAACCAGTTCCAAGTCTCGATGGATGAGAATATATTAGATTTAATATTTATTGCATTAGACCACAATGGATGAATCTAGTAATTGATCCCCGAAATGAAATCTATATCTCTAGAGATACAATGAGTTACAGGAACACTGAATGGCAGTAATTACCAATGCAGTCCCCAGGCTAATTATTTCAAACCTAAATAGCCATGTTTATCTGTTAATGGTCAAGTTATTAATTCCCTATAAAAATGTGCTTGCGATGGGATATAGCCAGTAAATTTAATAGGAATAGAATTCCATTAATTGTTTCAATAAGGTATACATTATCATCAATATCATGATTAGCATGGTCAGTTATAATAATGCTCCCTGCTTGTCTTACTGAAAGACAAACACGTAGCAATGCCAACAATAAAAATTGTTAATAACTACTGAAGGAGAAATGTCCACTTCAGTACCATTTTTTTTTTTTTACAATGTTGACAATTTTTCTCCACTGTTACCTACAAGGAAAAATATATAGCATCTGTATGCCTAACAAGCTTCAATATGAGCTGAAAACTATCAACCATGCACAGTCAAGAATAAAAAAATATAATTACATATACATATGTATGTAAATTCATATACATTTACAAATATGAATACATAAGTTTAGATTTGGAGAGTACCCAAAGTCACAGTGCATTTTTTTTCTTTTTTAGGTTTTTGTCATAGGGCACATTCATGTGCTCTCTGTAGAGACAGAGAAGGAAAGTGAGAAATTATTTTCCATGGAAGACAGCTGTGCTGCAATCCTCCATTCTCCTCCTGGTATTTTGGGCACACATGTACACATGCCTAGTGTGATTTTCAAGCTCCCAGGTCCAGGACTCAAACTGTAGTCAGCAATGTGAGAATCCAGTGCCTTTAAAACCATGCCACCTGCTATCCCTGCCAAAGTGAATTTTTAATGCTTTAAATAATCTGAAAATGAGCTCTGAATATTGAAGCAACATTTTAGCCTAAGAAACAATGACAACCGATGACAAGGATGTATAACTGGATCTATCCATCCTTCTTTTCCTCTCTCCCTGCCCGTCCCTCCATCCTTTCTTTCTTTCTGTCTTCTGCAGACTTCTCTCTCTTCCTTTCCCTCTCTGCTTTCTGTCAGCATCCAACCTGGGGCTTGGCTCTAGCTAAATCATGATCGGGGGATGAAGGTGAGGAAGAGAAAGATGAAGAGAAAGAGGAAGCCCTTCATCTCAAGAGGACCGGGGAATCAGAAAGAATGAGACAAAGAGACAGTGTAGCAGTGGACACAGGCAGCCTGAGCCTAGGTAGCCCAAGCAACTTGTGTCACAATTTGTGTCATCCAGACACAACTGGGCATCTTCATTTATAGTCCAGGGAGACACTACACACGTATATTTCATGATACTTCATAGATTCATTGCCAGATTGTCCCGACCCGGGGGGACAACCGAACAGGTTTCCTGAGTGAAGGAGTGAGAGCCGGGACAAGTGGCATAGTGTTACAGCACGGAGATGACAGTGTCGTCCGTTTATTGTGGGCAGCACGGTATAGCACAGAGACGACGCAGTGTCACAGCTCTTAAGGGTCACGTCATCTACCGTGAGCAGCATGGAGATGACGCAGTGTCACAACTCTTCAGGGTCGTCCAGAGACGATGTAGTGTTACAGCTCTTCAGGGTCTCCCAGGTCGTCTGGAGACGATGCAGTGTCAGCTCTTCAGGATCTTCAGGGTCATCTGGAGACTGTGCAGTGTTTCAGCTCTTTAGGCTCTTCAGTTGTTGTCTTCCTGGTTGTTGTCGTCTTCCTGGTCGTCTGTCGATTATGGGCCAGAGATCGTGCTTATATACATATTGGTGGGCCGTGATTGGTTGAATGAAGGATAGCAAAAGGTAGGTTATGATTGGTTGCTTTGTGGACCAATCATGAGGTACCCAGATATGCAAATCTGATGGATTCTAAGCTCACCGATTTGCTATGGGAAGTGGCCAATCAGAGTGTGGTGCTGAAGGTGAGGTTTTTGAAGGGGAACCAATTGTGCCTTTGTAATTGTTTGCTCTCTGAGCCTAAGATGGCAATAGTAAGAGACTCATGAAAAATGGCCTCAGCAGACTCGCTGGTGCACAGCCTCCCACACCAGATTACTCACAATAAACAGCAGGTAATAAATCTATAAGAGCTTAGACATACTGAGCCAGGTATATCCTTGGCGATAATCCCATCAAGAGAAAATCCCATTATCTTCTTTTCTAATGGAGAGAAGGCTAGTTGCAGATGTGGGGAAGAAACATAAGGCTCAAGATTCTCTCCATAAGGCATGTACCACCACATCCAGAGAAGGCTAAAGAATCTTTCAGATACAGAGCAGGGATTGACTTTGCTAATTGGGGTCAACATGCTTCTTGAGTTCCATAAGATGTGTCTGTTGGAACACCCTTAGCAATTTCCACCCTTTGCTATGCTTGCAGAGAGGGTCAAAGAAAGGACAAGTTGCAAGGTTCTGTCAAAGCCCATGACCCCACACCTCAGGATCGATCTCTAAACGTGTCCCTACAGCTTCCTTCCATCCTTATTTATTGCTTTCTTGCTCTGTTTCAATGTTTATTTTGTACCTTCTTTGTGCCATACACTGTTCACAATATAAAAGACAGTGAAAAAGATTAAATTCTCTCCTTTCATCTCAAGCCAGCAGAGTAGCTTAAGGTGGTGAACTCCCAAATAGCTGACAAGTTAGAGTCCTGGACCTGGTGACTTGAAACATGCTGGGCACACATGTATATATGCCCAAAAATCCAAGAGGTGAAGGAATTGCAGTGTGGCCATCCCACCTGGAGATGATTTCTCATTTTCCCTCTCACCTTCTTTGTCTCTCTCCTCTCAGGGGAGTGCACGTACCCTATGGCAAAAAGCTAAAACAAAACAAAACCCCTCAATCTAAAAAGCTTTCTTCCCATGGGGAAAGATAAAAAAAAATGTTTTAGAAGTCCAAAATAACAACAGAAAAATATATATTATGTTAGGTCATGATGAGTGACATGGAAAAGATAAAGGAGAGTAAGAGGATACAGAGTAATTTAGATCAGTTGGGGAAAAAAAAATTTTGATTCAATTACAAAGGGAGATTTCTCCAAAGAGAGAGCATTTTAGTAGAAGTTTAAGTGAAGTGAAGAGTAAGTCCTATGATACTAGCAGAACATTCCAAGATGAAGAAATCCTACCTAAAAGCCTTTCTTGAGGCAGGAATAAATCTGCCTTAAATGAGCAGGATAGTGCAGCTTCCACATTGAGGAGACTGAGAGAAAATTAGTGTGGGGAGATAGGCATGAGGTTTGTGGACCACGGTGGGAAGTCTGGATTTTAATCTACTTGCTGTGGCTATAATGCAGAGAAGCATATTAAAAGACTCTTTTTGATCAAACTAGAAGTCCAAAAGGAGGTGTCAAAGTGAGATAGGCTGTCCATTGCATAAATAACATCTAGGAGGAGACTTTAGAAAGAAAGTGTGGTGTACTGGGACCAACAGATGGCATACTGGTTACATCACTGTACTCCCATGTAGTTGAACATGGTTCGAGTCCCAAACCTGGTGGCTTCAAACTCGCACTGGGCATGTGTGCATGCATGCCCAAAATCCCAAAAGGAGAATGGAAAAGGGACTGCAGTGTAGCCATCCCCCCCCCAACCATGGGAGGTAATTTTTTGTTTTCTGTCTCTCTGGAGAGCACACAGGCCCTATAACAAAAATCTCATCCACCCCCCAAAAAAGTATGGTGTGCCTAAATACTTTCAGCTATGCATGGACACATAATCCTATAACCTAACAGGTGTATGTCTTCTAGTTCATAAAATATTTTTATTTTATTATCTCATTTCACAGTCTCTTATGTTACACAGAGAAATATTTTAATCCTAGTTTAGCATATTTTAAGTTAAGATATAAGACCATAAAAGCTTAAACAGTTAAAAAGAGTAATAAAAGTGGTCCTAACTTTTGAATTATCCCATAAGTAAGTACCTAGAAATTAATTATTAGTAGTGAAAATCACCAAAATATACATAATAGAATGGAATGTATAAAACAAACAGAACTAATTTTAGCTTTGTCTCTGTTAATACTTTCCATGGATGTGTCTGCTCTATCTACTGGGAAAAAAGCAGACATCTTACCATTCATCTAAAATCAGAATCATGAGTTGGGAGTATGTATTTAACCACTATAAACTTTTTTATGTCATAGTATCTACATTCCTTTAGTTTGTTAGACATTTTTAGTTTGCTACTTTTAAAGTGAGAACATAGCAATCTTAATGACTTAGAAAATGATTGCCACACACTTTGAAAAGAAAAATATTTAAATTTCTCTTGCTTCATTTTTTTTACTATGATTTGGAACCAATGTGATGTGAAGACCCATTAATACCATCAGGAAAAATAAAATTTGTGACAGTATTCTTCAAGCTGCTTCTTTTAAAAAGCTCATTTATTTATTTCTTCTGAGAGGAAGAAAGAAAGAAAGGGGAAGAGGGAGGAAGGAAGGGAGAGAAGACCCCTGGTGGCATCTTGCCACACCATAATCTTCCCACAAACCTTTCAATCAGCCCTGATTTGAACCCTGGCCTTCCCAGATGACTTCATCTCACTCAGTGGAGTCCCAGTGCTTGTGCCTTGCAATTGGCTTCTAACTCCATTCGATTTTGTAATCCCTGCCCACCCAAAGGCTAGGAACAATTTACAGACAAATTATGTTTATAAATAATGGCAAAATAGATATTAAGAAGAGAATTCAGGTCCAGTTACATCCATGGGTTAGAATGACCTTGAAATAATTATACATGTATACCCTATGGGCACCTTTGGAATATATTGAATTCCTGATCTTATTAGTAAGTAAATTGTGATTTCTAGGAACTAGCAAGCTTCTAGGGATTAATCGTTCTCTTTCTTTTGGCTTAAGGACATCAAAACTATATAAGAGGTGTATCTGTTTCATTAAAAAGGTTATAATTTCTCTGGAACAATATAAAAGACTGGACTTTATAATTAACTGTTAGTCTTATGCATTAAGTCTGAAGTATTTGTTTTTAAATGATTTTGCCAGAGAGTGCATGTGCTCACTAGTCAGAGACAGGGAGAAAGTACTCCCCATGGGTCATGGTCATGCTGCAATTCTTTCTCCTCCATTCCTCCCCACATTGGGATTTTGGACATGTATGTGCACATACCCAGAATGTTTTTCAAGTCACCAGAGTTGGAACTTGAACCACATGATTGGCCATATGGGACCCAGCTATCTTAATCACCAAGCTACAGGACCAGCCCTCCTAAAGTACTTCTAAAATTTTGTTCTAATCTAAAATACTTTAAAGTTAAAAGCAAACATCTAAGATTTAATGACTCAAAAAAAACTTCAAACATTAGTTCCATTATTTTTTTAAGTTTCACCTTGGCTATAATGAACTCACAAAAGGTATGAATTTCTTTACAAATTACTACCTGTAGAAGAGAAAGCATGGCATAAAAGCCACATGACTCATCATCTCACCAATCAGCAGGAGTGATCAGAGCTGGCTGGAGGCTAGTCCCTAGATTGGCCAGCTCCTACTCTACTCAATAGATAGACACAGGAGGGCCCCACCCTGAGTTCTGTGCACCATTGCTTTTGTCTGCAGCATCCCATCAACTGGCAGGAATGTTCAGAACCAGTTGCAAGATGGTCCCTACATTGGCCAGCCCCTCCTCTACACCACAAGTCTTCACAAGGAAAATCTGCTTGCAATCCCATGTACTGTGTAGTGTACAATTTCTCATTCCTCCTTGTCTTAAGCCTACACTGCTCAGCCCTACTGCTTTGAGAACAGAAAGGCTGAGAGAAGATATGCACACCTTAATACAGTGAGACTCTGAAGTAACTATCCCCATCCTCCTTCTCTGGAGGAGTTGAAGGAGAGAATCCCTCTTCACCAGAACTCCTATTGTGGATTCTAGCAATCCCTCCATTAGAACAGAGAAACTGGCAGGGAGCCAACACACTGTAGGAAATAGCTACATAAACTACTTAAACAAAAATAATTTAAAAAGAAGTAAATATTTCACCAGATGCCTAAAAATCAAAGAAGAATCCCAAGAAATATGAGAAAACTTGTATATTTCTTTTCCCCAGTGGAACACAGTAACTCATCATCAACAATGGATAAAACACCAGAAATCATAGGCATATTGGTAAAAAAATTTTGAATATTCATCATAACTAAACTTAATGAGATGCAAGAGAAAACAGACAACCAATTCTGGGGGATGACAAAATCATTCTACAACTAAAAGGAAGAATTCCATAAAGATATAGACACCCTAAAGAAAAAAAAAATCAAACAGAAGATGAAGACTACAACACAGAAAGGCAAAATCTTCCTCAAAAGTGTTAAGAGCAAATTAGACCATGCAAAAGATAGAATCTCTGTCCTGGAAGACAAAGCCTCTGACTTAGTCAAAACCACCAAACGAACAAAAAAGTAAAAAATATGAAATACCACTAAATGCCCAAATAGTTAAATAGTTATTCTAGAAGATGAAGATTTTAATAAAGGCACAGGACTTCTACTCCATGAAATAATTGCTGAAAACTTTTCAAGCCTAGAGAAATATTCAGATATCCAGACCCAAGAAATATTAAGAATGCCGAACACACTTAATATAAGATGACTTCTCTATGGTACATGATAGCCAGATTGGTAAAAGTCAAAGACAAAAGTCTAAAAATGACAAGAGAGAAAGGTCAAATTATTTACAAAGTTTATCCTATCAGGCTATGAGACCTATAAGACCTCCACTGAAACAATACAAGCAATGAAAGAATGAGATGACATATTCAAACATTAAAAGAAAATTTTGACCAAAAATACTATACCTGTCAATATTATCCTTCAAATGGGAAGAACAAATAAAGTCATCCTAAAATAAACAAAAACTAAATAAATTAATCAACATTAGACCAGCTCTTCAAGAACTATGGAAGGAGTACTATGTCAGGGAAACTAAAGAGAGACAAACAGAAGTAAGAGAACACAAAGTAACCAACAAAATAGCAGGGTAAGTCTGAAAATATCAATAACAACGTTGAATGTTAATGGATTAAATTCTTCTGATAAAAGATATTGACTAAATGAATTAAAGAACAAAAGTCCTATATGCTGCTTACAAGAATTATCTCACTGATAAAGACATACATAGACTGGAAGTGAAGGGCTAGAAAAAAGATATATTCTACGCAAGTGGAAATCAATAAAAGACTGGAGTCATGATACTGATATCAGATAAAGACTTTAAAACAAAAAAAATGTAAGAATAGACAAAGAAGGAAACTATATAGTACTAAAATGGCTAATTAACCAAGAAGATGTAATACTTATATATGCACCTAACACTAAAGAATCTAAATATATGGAAGAAAGACTGCTAGATCTATAGGAAGATATAAAAAGCACACACTAATCTTGTCATTGATAGGATCTAAATGACAGCATAAATAAAATGAACTTGACAGAAATCTATAGAACTTTTTGCCCAATGATTACAAAATACATATTTTTCTCATTTACACATGGGAAATATTTGGCATAGACCACATGATAGGTCACATAACAAGCCTTTACAAATTCAAAGATACATAAACTATCCACATCTTCTCTGGCCACAATGAAATTAAAACTTGAAATTAACTGCAGAAAGAACCCTCAAAAGATGCACAAACACCTGAAAACTAAAAACCTACTTACAATTGACTTCGCAAACACTAAGAAAATCAAGAAAGGGGAACCAGCAGTTAGCGTAATGGCTATGTCGCTGGACTCCCACGTGGTCGACCGCGGTTCGTGTCCCGGACCCGGTGGCTTAAAACTCACGCCGGGCGCATGTGCGTGCGTGCCCAAGATCCCGAGAGGAGAATGGAGGAGAAGGGATTGCAGCGTGACCATCCCCCCTGGGGGGTGATTTCTCGCTTTCTGTCTCTATGTCTCTCTCTGTCTGTCTGGCGAGTGCACGCGCCCTATAGTGAAAATCTCTCCAAAAAAAAAAAATTAAGAATGAAATCAAAAGAGTCATTGAAACCAATGATAATGAACATATAAGCTTCTATAACCTGTGAAAACAGTTATAGAAAGGAAGTTCATAGTAATTAGTGCTCATAGGAAAAAAGTGAGAAGGTGTCAAATAGACAGCCTAATAATACAACTCTGGGAACTAGAAAAATAAATAACATAAAACCCCAAATATACCAGTGCAAGAGAAATAATACCGGTTAGAGCAGATATAAATGAAATCGAGAATAAAACAGTTATACAGAAAATAAATAAAATCAAAAACTGGTTCTTTTGAGAAGATAAACAAAATTGATGCACCCTTAGCCTAATCAAGAAGAACAAAAAAGGAATCACATAAATCAAATCAGCAATGAAACAGGCAATATTATAACCGAACTAAGATTAATACAGAAGATCATGAGAAAATACAAGCAATTATATATTAACAAACAAGAAAATCTAGATGAGATGGACACATGCCTGGACACATATAATTTACAGAGATTAAATCAGAAAGACATGGAAACTCTAAATAGATGAATAATAAGCAATGAGAGTGAATTAGTAATAAATAGTCTCCTAACACAGAAAAGCTTGGGTTCTGATGACTTAACTTCTGAAGTCTAAAAAAATTTTTTAGGAACAAGCAGGTGGTGTAGCATTTAAGATGCAGGACACCCACAAAGCTGACCACAGTTCAAGTCCCAGAACTGGAGGCTTGAAATTCATGCTGGGCATGTGTTTGTGTGCATGCCCAAATACCTGAGAGGAAAATGGAGGAGAAGAGATTGTGGTAAGGCCATTCCCCTCAAGAGGTGATTTATCACTTTCTATCTCTCTGTCTCTCTGGTGAGTACACACACCCTATCACAAAATCCCTCTCAACAAAACAAAACAAAAAAACTTTTTTTCATAAGAGCTAACCCCCAATTCTCTTCAAACTATTTCTAGAGATCTAAAAGGAAGGAATCCTCCCAAATTCATTCTATGAAGCATCCATGACTCTGATCCCAAAAGTTGACAAGAACATTTCAAAGAAAACTACAGTCCAATATCCCTGATACATACAGATGCCAAAATCCTAAACAAGATACTAGCAAATTGTATCCAACACATTAAAAAGATCATACATCATGGTAGGCTTTATTCCAGAGATGCAAGAGTAGTTCAACATACACTAAACAATAAATATAATACAGCACATTAATGAGAGAAAAGATTAAAACCATTTGATCATATCAACTGATGCAGAAAGAGCTTTCTAAAAAATACAACATCACTTTGTGATTAAGACTGTCAGCAAAATAGGCATAAAAGGAATATTCTCAACATAAAAAAAGTTATATATGACAAGTCTATAGTTAATATCATACTAAATAGGGAATAGATGGAAGCTTTTCCACTAAGAATTGGAACAAGACAGGGCTGCTCACTGTTTCCACTTCTTTTCAACATAGTACTGGAAGTACTAGTTAATGCAGTCAGACAATAGACTAAAATAAAACTCATTCGAATAGGAAAATAAGTGAAATGAGCTCTACTTTCAGAGGATGGGATTATATATATAGGAAATAATTTTAAAAATACACAAAGAAACCCCCTAGAAATGACAAATGAATATGGTAAAGTGGCAGGATACAAAATCAACATGCAAAAATCTAGCATTTTCATACATCAGCAATGAAGAACATTGAAGCAGAATTAAAGTAATCTCATTTACAATACATACACACAAAATCTACAAATACAACTAATCAAATAAGTTAAAGACTTCCACAAGGAAAACTATGAAAAACTAAAAACAAAAATTAAAAATGATACACAAAAGTGAAAAGATCTTATTCCATGGCCCTGGATTGGGAGAAGTAATATAGTCAAAATGTCAATTCTATCCAAATTATTTTACAAATTTGATATAGTTCTGATCAAATTACCAGAGATATTTTTTACAAAATTAGGGGGGAAATCATAAAATTTGTTTAGAATTATAAAAAGTCCCATATTGCCAAAGCAATACAATGTAAAAAGAAGAAAGTAAGACAGGTCAAAAAGAAGAAAGTAGGAGGTAACTCACCTCCTGACCCCAAAATATGTTACAAAGCTGTGACAATCAATACAGCATAGTACTGGCATAAAAATATAGGCATGTAGGGACCAGCTGTTAGCATAATGGCTATGTCGCTGGACTCCCACGTAGTCGACCGTGGTTCGTGCCCCGGACGCAGTGGCTTAAAACTCATGCCAGCCGCGTGTGTGTGCGTGCCCAAGATCTTGGGAGGAGAAGGGATTGTGGCCTGGCCATCCCCCCAGGAGGGTGATTTCTCGCTTTCTGTCTCTCTGTCTCTCTGTCTCTCTCTCTCTGGTGAGCGCACGCGCCCTATAGTGAAAAATGTCTCAAAAAATATATATATATAGGCATGTAGACGAATGGAATAGAATAGAAAACCCAGAAATAAACCCCAGAACAAATAGCCAACTTATTTTTGACTAAAGGCATTAGGCAATCCAATGCATAAAAGAAAATTTCTTAGCAAATGGTATTGAAAAAACTGGATATTCACTAGTGAAAAGGAAAACTGGATCCCTATTTCTCATCATTAACAAAAATCAATTCAAAGTGGATCAAAGACCTGAATGTAAAACCTCAAACTATAAAACTACTGGTAGACAACACAGGGAAAGCTCTTGAAGATGTCAGAGTAGACAAAAACTTAAATAAGACTCCCAAACACAGGCAACAATCCCAACAATAAAAAGTGGTACTACATTAGGCTAAAAACCTTGTATACAGCAAAAGAAACAATAATGAAGTGAAGAGACAACCATCAGAATAGGAGAATATATTTGCAAACTATGCCTCGGTTAAAGGACTCAAAACAAAAATACACAGAAAACCCAAGCAGCTTACTTGCAAAAATATAATCATACCAATTAAAAGTGGGCAAATGGCCTGAAAAGACAACACTTGAGGACGACAAACTAATGGACAAAGAGCATATGAAAAAATGCTCAACATCTCTTATTAGAAGGGAAATACAAGAGCCAGCAAATGGTGTAGTGGTTACATCACTGGATTCCCACATGGCCAACCATGGTTTGAGTCTCAGACCTGGTGACTTGAAACTCATTCCAGTTGCATGTATGTGCATGCCCAAGATACTGAGAGGAGAACGGAGTAGGAATTGTGGAGTGGCCAACCCAGCTGGGAGATAATTTCTCACTTTCCCTCTCACTGTCTCTGCCTCTCTCCCCCTAAAGCAAAAACCTCTTAAAAAAAAAAAAAAAGGAGGGACCAGCAGTTACCATAATGGCTATGTCGCTGGACTCTCACGTAGTCGACCACGGTTCGAGTCCCGGACCTGGTGGCTTAAACTCACGCCGGGTGCATGTGCGTGCGTGCGTGCGTGCGTGCGTGCATGCCCAAGATCCCGAGAGGAAAAAGGAGGAAAAGGTGATGTGGCCATCCCCCCTGGGGGGTGATTTCTCGCTTTCTGTCTCTCTGTCTCTGTCTTTCTGGCAAGCGCATGCGCCCTATAGCAAAAACCTCTCAGAAAAAGAAAAGAAAAAAAGGAAGGAAATTCAAACCAAAACCATAATGAGATACCATTTAATCCCATTTATAATGCCTAAGATTAAAAAAGAAAGAATGAGAGCCCAAGAGACATCATAGTGGTTAAGGCACTAGACTCCCATGTGGCCAACTATAGTTCATGCCTGAACCTGGCTGCTGGAAACTCATAAAGGACATGTGAGGGTGTATGCTCAAAACTCCAAGAGGAGAATAGAGGCAGGATTATTGCACAGCCATCCTCTATAAGGGGTGATTTCTCACTTTCTGTCTCTCACTGTTTCTCTGATGAGCACCTGCACCCTACAGCAAAAATCTTGCAACAAAATATAAATAAAGAATAAAAAGTGCTGGTGAGATTGCAGCAAAAACGGAACTCTCCTATACTGTTGGTGGAAATATAAATTAGTATAGCCACTGTGGAGAACAATATGCAGGTTCTTCAAAACCCTATCATATGCTCCAGCAATTCCATTCCTGGGTATCTACTAACAGTCAGAAAAACACTTGCACATTCATGATTATTGCAGCATTATTCAAAATTGCTACGACTTGAAATCAACCCAAATGTCTAAGAACAGATGAATGGATTAAAAAAGTGTGGCACATATACACTATGGAATACTGCTCTGCCATAAAAAGCAATGGATTGCTGGCACTTGATACAAAGTGGATGAACATGGAAGATTTGCTGTTAAGTGAAGCAAACCAAACTATGAAAGAGAGGCATTGTATGTCCCCACTTAATATGTATGAATATCTTCTCTCTATGGCAGAAACTGAAAGATTGGAAGGTATAATAGCAAGAAAGGCAACTGTAGATACTAGAGAACAATATAGAAGCAGGTGAGTAATATGGAGTGGGAGAAAGAGGATCAGGAAAACATTTATCAGAAACAAAATAAAAAGTTATCTGTTGATGATAATGTATTGTATATGACTTGAGTAATATGTATTGTATTCATACCAGGGAAATAATTTTGCATGATGTAAAAATGTATAGGGATTAAATATAAATTTTAAAAATTTATGGAAAAAATACCCACATGTCCATCTGCAAGTTTCAAAACAAAGATTCATTAATGTGTACTGTGTAGATATTTTATTGTTCTTGAGGATCCCTATTACTGCCTTGAAGAGATTACTGTGGTTAACTGCTTTTGTTTCTGTAGAACTCTTAAATTAGGTACTATGGATTTGTGAAGTTAGCCTACATTATTAGTAAGAGTTTCTTTCCTTGCAAATCTACTACTCTTCTGCCTTTTAAAAACAACTGCTTGCTACCCAAAATTGTGTGAACAATAAACAAGGTGTTTAGAATATGTTTTTCTAAACAAGAGATTCCTTGTATAAGCCCTATCATCTACTACAGGTAAGCATACTGATACAGTTTCTATTCTAGACACAGAGCAAATACAATTCTTAATGAGTCGTTGGGTGGGGATATGTAAACATTTGCCATTAATCAACCTGCTTCCCAAATAAAATGCCCAGATAATGTAAGTGAAAACATTTTGTATATCTTTAACATGTTAGTTATTGAATTTCTACCAATAGTAAATCTAGTAGGAATTAGTAATAGCCTTAGTAGCAATTCCTAGGTTTACCACATACACTTATATGAGGAGGCAGCAACCATCTATTATATTCCAACTTGAAACAAGAATAAGGAATACACAGGCAGCACCATTTAACTCTATGGTCTTGTTTACTAGGCTTGTCTTTTGGGGATTATCTCCAGTTTGATGAAAGTATCTTTGTTTATCTTGCATTTATTAGTATTTACTTAATCCTATCATTGTAATTGAGTTTTAATGGCATTTCTTTGCATTTTTAAGTGAATATGATTTGCATGTTTTTTTAATAATTGCAGGCTCCAGTTGTTCACCATGTAAGTCTAATTTTCATGAGGTTACAAAATATGTCCCCATATTTACATATTACTACTGAGACATGCACTAAACTACCATGCTAAATTAACTGCTTCATTATAATAGGGTTCAGACATGCCAGTCTTAGAATATGGAACCTTGGCATTTGAGAAAATCTTAGAAGCAGGAAAGCACTCTCACCTTTCCTTTACCTTTCTCTCACAGCAGGTCCTAAAACCTCCATTCCATAGGTACCCTCTCTATACTCAAAGGAAAGGAATATCACGTAGACTATGAATGGACATTGCTAAAGCTCCCCCAATTTCATACCATTAGATCATATACCTTTGTCCAATAATACTTCTGTATTACTATCCACACTTCATCAAACCTGAGCATAAAAATGCACAGACTTCCCTGTTTTCTTGAGTGTTCATTCTCTGAAGTTTCCTATGTCACATAAAACCTACATTAAATAAATTTCTCTATTTTTTTCATGAGTCTATTGTTACATGTGCCTCACCATGAACTTGGTGATGGGTGAAAAAAAAGACCTTTCCTCTTATATGGTTGGAACTTCTTCAAAAGCTTCTGTCATACTGCACAACACACTTTCAGGGGCACTAAAAGAAGATTCATTATTTTGTTAACTGTCATGGTCATGTTTTACAGAAAAGCACTACCTGGAAAATTACCTTATACTATTCGGCAAAAAAATTGTTTCAAAGAAAAAATGACTTCAGGCACAATGGAGAAATGAGGTAGAGGTGTTAAAAATTTCCTTTGGGAACTATTGGTTCCCTCATATTTTTCCCAATTGGCTCATACACAGAGACTTGAGCTGGGCATTGGACCAAGGCAAAGACTAATATCAGACTTGGGAAGTAAAAGTATACTCTGACTGCAGATAAAATCAATGGGACGACCAAAAATAATTTCAGAGGAAAATAACCTGAACAGATTAAAAAATAGAAAAATAAAGAAAAAAAGAAAAGTTATTAAAGAATTAGTTCCAAAAGAATTCCCAGACCAGGTATTTGAACTCTCTCAAATACAGTTTAGTTCTACCATAATACTTGTTTTAAATAGTAAATTTATTCCAATATACCTGGCATATTAAGGAACAATTTTAGCATAACACAAATTTTTCATTTGCTCATATGTGATCCGATTGGTGAAAACACTAGGTAACTGCAGAAAACTGCACCCAGTCAAACCAAGGTGTGCAGGAATATACAGCACATACGCGGCTACATGCATAGCCCCTACCAGTCGTATCAACACACAGTGTGTGTGATGAGCCCCCTTACAGGGATAGAAACTTCTCTATTCTTTAATTAGTCTTCCATCCACCACTTCACAATAACTCATGCTGAAAGTCTTTTTTTTTTTCTTTTTTTGCTATAGCGTGCGTGTGCTTGCCAGAAAGACAGAGAGAGACAGAGAGATAAAAAGTGAGAAATCACCCTCCAGGGGGGATGACCACAATTCCTTCTCTGCCACTCTCCTCTCGGGACCTTGGGCATGCACGCACATGCACCCAGTGTGAGTTTAAGCCACTGGGCCTGGGATCGAACTGCAGTCGACTATGTGGGAGTCCAGTGGCATAACCATTTTGCCAACTACTGGTCCTAACCATCAGGTTTTTTTAAAAGTAGAGTGCGGTATTTATAGTACTATTTCTACATATTGTCAACCATTTAACATATGTCAAAATTTGCTTACTATTTTGGATTAGTTCCACTTTTAAAAACCTTGTTTTTTATTGTTACTTAATTTGCTATAGAGCACATGTGCTTACCAGAGAGAAATAACCAGAGACAATGAGAGAATAAGAAAGAGAGAGGACAGTGAAAAAGCAAGCAGTCAGGGTCCTGGATTGGGACCATGGTCAGTCATGTGGGAGTTCAGTGCCTCAATCATGCCACCTACCAGACCCTAGTTCCATTTTTTTAAACATATCTCTGACAAAGTTTTTAATGGTTGTGCTCCTACTCTGCTTTCCATAAGTCCTCTGATTTTTCATTCCGTGAATTTTTTTTTTTTTTGGTATAGCAAGTAGCTTATAGGAACAAGCTAAGTTGTATAAGTTGTTCAAGGTATACGCATTCATCTAAACAATATTTATTATTTACTATGTAAGAAACATGGTGAGTTAGGCAATAATTTTATCTAGCCAATCATGGCCAACAGCTGTTCTAGTCCCAGACCTGGTGGCTTGAAACTCACACTGGGTGTGTGTGTGTGTGTGTGTGTGTGTGTCCAAGATTCCAGAAAGAGAATGGGGGAAAAGGGATTGTGGCATGGTCATCCCCTCTGGGGTCGGGGAGGAGTGATCTCTCACTTTCTCTCTCATTGTCTCTGTCTCTCTGGAAAGCATATACATCCTAAAACAAAAACTTCGTAAAAGAAAAAGCATGAACAATAAAATCACAGATCAAACCACTAACTTATGAATCTGAATTTCATAGTTATATAAAGTACTAGCAAATGAGTGAAATGCAAATGTATATTAAAATAGCTATTTATCACAGCCATGTTGTGTTATTCCAGTCATGCATTATTTCAGTATTAGGTGTTAGTATCATGTTACAAGTACAATCATGCAAACAAGAGAAGGAAGAAAAAGAGTATGACCTGACACAAATGCTCTTGATAAAATTCAATACCTTTTCTTTAAGGAATACTTATTTTTAAAAAAAAAAAACTTTCAAAGAGCATAAGTTGTCAAGACTAATCTTGGTTTTAAAGTTTCTTTTGATGGACCAGCAGTTAGCGTAATGTCTAAGTCGCTGGACTCCCACGTAGTTGACCGCGGTTCGTGTCCCAAACCCAGTGGCTTAAAACTCATGCTGGGTGTGTGTGCGTGCGTGCCCAAGATCCCGAGAGGAGAATAGGGAGAAGGGATTGCAGCGTGGCCATCCTCCTTGGGGGGTGATTTCTCGCTTTCTGTCTCTCTGTCTCTGTCTCTCTGGCAAGCGCACGCACCCTATAGCAGAAACATCTCCCCAAAAAAAGTTTCTTCTGAGCTGGTCCTTCAGGCTAATGGTTAATGCAGTAGGATACCACAATTTGAATTTCAGTCTCAGTGACTTTAAAAAGATGCTGGACAAATGTATGTGCATACCCCCAAATCCCAACAGGGTGGAGAGATGATGGAGATGGAAATGTGGTATGAACATGCCCCATTTGGGGGTACTTTCTTTTTCCTCTCCTTTCATTCTTTCTGTCTTTCTCTGGAGAATGCATGAATGCTTTAACAATGAAAAAATTTTAAAATAGACATTATTTCTTTCTCCCAGGAGTGGAAGAGACAGAAAGACTCAGAAACAGGTCCCCTAAAAGGTATTGGTAGTGTAGTCCACCCTGAGACCCCACCAGCTCATTGTCATATGCGGGCTCCAGGCCTCCAGATGCAAACCTAGAACCTGCCTATATCACTCAGCCTCAAAAAGGATTGCATTTCACTCGTGTCCCCACCCAGACCATATTCCAGAACAATGTTATACTTAATAATAAAATATTAGAAAATTTCTGCCAATGGTAGAATACAATGTTTCCTAGTATCAATTATAATCATATAATTTCATTCTGGAAGTCCTAATATATACAAGTAAGCAAGCAAGAGTAACAGTTACTCAATAGATTTCACAAGAATTTACTTAAAAAAAAGAATAGAACCAAATGAAAAAATATGCACAGTAGCTTTGCTAAATGACCACTATTTTCAGGTATCACAATAATGAATTATTTAATAGAGAAGGAAACCATTGGCAAAAACACTTAAGAAAAGAAGAGCATATGAGTAGCTTAGAATATGCTTTTAAAAAGATATGAAAAGGGCCAGCAGAAGGCATAATGGTTATGTCACATAGTGGACCATGGTTCAAGTCCCAGACCCAGTGGCTTCAAACTCATACCAGGCACATGTGTGTGCATCCCCAAAATTCCAAGAGGAGAATGAAAGAGAAGAGACTGTGGTACAGCCATCACCCCAGGAGGTGATTTTTCACTTTCTGTATCTCTGTCTCTCTGGCAAGTGCATGTTCCCTATAGCAAAAATCTCTCTAAAAAATAAAAAATGATAAGAAACTACTTCTTCACAGAGATAAATGTAAAATACCTTAAAAATGGGAAGAGGGAATACTATATTGCTGAATGGATACAAATTATTTGTAATAACTTTATTCTTCCCAAAATAATACTTTCATGGAATTGAAGATTGAATATAAAATGAATAAGGTTCACCTGAAAAACTGACAGGCATGAATAAACAAGAAATGCTATAAAGAGTTATAGGAAAGGGTATATATTATTATATTTAAAGAATAAGCATATGTATAATAGTTCAGTACCATACAAATATATAAGCATAAATAGAACTAGATCTTTAAAAATATATTAGTATGTGATAAATAAAGAAGTCAATAAAAAGTGTTTAGTAAATGTAAACAGAGAAATAAAGTGTTGTAAAGAAAACAATCCACAAATGTCTTCAACTGTCTTCATATACTAGAATACATTTTAGATTGACTAAAGTACTATTTTTTTTTTAAGTACTAGAATACAGGTTTGTAGGCATAAAGGTAAATAATTTTTTTTGAAATCCTATGGTGAAAAATAGAACAAAAAACAGATGGCAAACTGAGAGCTCACTGAATCCTTAAATGTGAAGATTCTTTCAAATAGATTTTATAAACCAATGTTAAGATTATAACACAATGGAAAAATGGCTCAAAGACTGGGCATAAAATCATAAACACAAGGGACAAAAAAATACATAAAAGATCAAACCTTACTACTAATTAATATAAACAGAAACAAAAAGAATCAGAGAGTCTTGGGGGCCAGCAAGTGGCATAGTGGTGGGAGCACTGGATTCCCAGGTGGCCAACACTGGTTTGAGTCCTAGACCTGGTGTCCTGAAAAATCATGCCAGGCTCATGTGAACGCATGCCCAAAATCCAGAGAGGAGAGTGGAAGAAAAGGGATTGCAGACAATCCCCTACCTGGGTGATTGGTGATTTCTCACTTTCCCTCTGTTTGTCTCTTGCAAACACACATGCTCTGTGGCAAAAACTTAAAAAAAAAAAAAAAAGTTTGAATATTGGATAGGGCCCACCCATATGACCTTGTTTTATCTTGAATATCTCCTTAAAGTCCTTATCTCCAGGGTCTGCATGGTGGCACATGCTCAAGTGATGCTGAAACTATATCCAATATGGTGGGCTTGGTTCCCTGGTCAGTTGACGTACACTTACACTCACAATCCTGGCTGGCTGGAAAGGCTGCTGGGAGATGATGCATGAGAACCTGTTGAGGATGCTTGTCTGTCTCTCTGTAACTTATTCTCATGGAAAAAAATTAACTTGGAGAAATAAAAAGTCCCTATTTTCAAATACAGTCAGCTTTTAAGGTGTTAGTTAGGACTTCAACATACAAATTTTGAGAGGACACAATTCACCCATAACAGATGTCAAAAACTGCACCAGACTCAGAAGACTTTTTAAAAGTCTATTAGAATAAGAAGGGCCAGAGTTCAGTTTGAGCTCAAGTGAACTGGCACAAATGGTCAGAAAATTCTAAGTTAGGGTATAGGGATCTTAAGCCATTTATGTATCTTAATTAACTGTACCAAAGGAGAACATTCTCCTGTGTTCGCAAAAGGATGTAATTTTGCCACTTGAAGCAAGAGTTCACTGAAGGGATGCCAAGTTAGTAGTAGGATATCAACAATGGTAGAATTATTCATACCATGAACAGGAGCTACTAGTCCACTCCCCTTAGACCTCAGTCCTCAAGGACTAGTTGTTAAATATTTGTCAGCACATTATGCTGTAGTATAATACATCGAAATAATGCGATGGCAAGCAATCATTGACATTTAGGGAAAAAACAGATCTTTGGGAGGTTATTAATATTGAAGATCCAAGGGAACTAGGACTTGCAGATGTAATTCAAATGGGCTGTATGAAACAGGATGTTTGGAATGAGGTCCAGTGTTACCATCTAGTTAAAGCCTGGTGAAGAGAGGTACGAAAAAGAGAGGAAGACCAAGACAGTGATTTCAAGGTAACTCTGTAAGATGATTTGTGATTGGTTGAAAAACATCTAGAAGGAACCAATAAACAAGTGGTTGTACAATTCTCTAAATCAAGAAAACAGAAGAATTACTTATCATTCTGAATCACTCTAAGATGTGGAACAGCTCTGCTGTTGTCTCAAGAGGACTTACACTTTCACAGAATCTAGCTTTAATGGGCCTAATAGGTGCACAATAGACAAGTTTAGAATAGAAATGAACAAAACCAAGTTCTCCCTTTTTTATTGCAGTATCTGATAAACTTTTATTGACAGAGAGCCATGTCAAGAATTAGAGAGAATAAGTTCTGCCTGAAAAGAATCTTAATTGGAAAATCAATTTAAACAATGATCCTTCTAAAATACAAATTGGCTCACTTACTCCTCTCCTCATTAAATCATTTTATTTTCCATTGTCCATGGGATGAGTTTCAAAATTCTTAGCATAGTTAATTAGGCAATTTGTAATCTGGTTCTGCCAACTTTCTACACTATGTAAATTGCAACCACATAGCCTTCCCTTGACCTCCCACATATTCTCTGGCAATCTAAGAAGGAAGGCCGAGGCAAAGTAAAGCAAAAGAATTTATTTGAACCAGGGTCAGGACCATCTCCCAGACACCAGAAAATTCAAGTTGCCATGAGTAATGTATGTCAAAATTACATATTTCAGTATGATTTTTAAAGGTAAATGTCACAAAAGAGAAGGTGAGTAGTTAGGAGTTTTATAAAATGATGATTGGCTAAATTCTATAATAAGGGGCGAGGAAAGACCTCATAGTCATCTGGAGTCACTTGGCTTAATCTTAGAGGAGAGAAAGAGTCTGGAAGGTAAAAGGATATATTTGGGTAATAAGGATGTTTATTACACACAAAAAAATTCTAGGCAACATTTTAAGTTATTTTAGGTGCACATTCCTAAGAAAGTCAGAAGATATGCATAAATTTTATTTCCTTACAGTACTGAATTAGGTAGACTGGAATGTCTTGTTTTCAGGAAAAAATGATCTATCATCTTCTTTAAAAAGTTTCAGTTTGAGGATGGAAAAAGTGTGGCACATATACTCTGTGGAATACTACTTAGCCATAAAAAATAAGACCCTGGCATTTGATAGAAAGGGTCAAATATGAAGAATCTATTGCTATTCACATTTTATTGTAGAGATTGAAATATTGGATGACATAAAAGCAATAAAAATAGTTAAAGATGCTGAAGACAGTGTGGAATGGGGCAGGGGAGGAGGGAAGTGTATAGAGAAGGATAGTAAGAGAGCAAATAGAGAGGCATGATATTAGTGGGACACAGAAATGGTTTATTACCTGTTGATGATAACATGTAAAATATTCTCAACTGGACTGGTCTGAGAAGTATTTTGTGTTGGATAAATTCTTTATATAAGCCAATATATAGTGACTGAATGTTTAAAAAATAATGAGAATAAATAATAATCTGAAAAAAATGAAAAATGAAATGAAAAGCTATTTGATGATGATGATGTGGATAGTAATGTCTTTGTCTTGACTGATATGAATGGTAGTCATGCTGAAAAAAGAATTGTAATACTCTGTAAAGATATATGTGATTCAATGTAATATAAAAAAGATTATGATAATAATAAACAGAATTAAACTTTTTAAAAGTTTGATTATGTCATCTCATCTTAGCATTGTGGTCTGGCCTGTCCAGGCCTAGAACAGGAGTCTAGTCTGAAACAAGAGCTCCTAAAAATTTGTATTTAACATCCCCCACCCCCACATCGGGCTAGGTTAGCTGGCTATGTGTTCCTAAAAGATAGTAAAAACTCCTATTACACAGCACAAATCATCCTGAACAATAAACTATAAATTTACACTCCTCTAGTGAATCATTAACTCTGAGACTAAGGTGTAGTGGTTAAGGTGCTGGACACCCACATAGCTGATGGTAGTTCAAGCCACAGACCCAGCAGCTTGAAACTCATTTCAAGTGTGTGTACATGTCTGTTCAAAATCGCAGGAGGAGAATGGAGCAGAAGAGATTGTGACATGGCTATTCACCCCTGGGTGTGTGTATGTGTGTGTGTGGGGGGGTGGTGATAGCTCACTTTTCATCTCACAATCTCTTTTTCCAATGAGTGCACATGCCATATGGCAAAAACCTAAAACAAACAAAAACAAATCTTAAACTCTAGGACACAAAACATTGTTGTTCCTATCTAGTGCCTGCCTCAGTCATTGTGAATATAAATAGTTTTAATGAATAAAAGGACAAATATCTAAGTAGTACGTATAGTCTAAGAAGAAAACAGTACTTAGTTACAGAATGATTATTATTTCTTTAACGTAGTCTTCATAGGTTATGAGGGAAAAGTTTCATGAGACTAAGAAAATAGCCAGAGCTCACCAAACAGCTAACAGAGCATAAGTTCACTTTGCTTTTATCTTAAACACTGTGCCATTCAAATTCATCCCTTATACTTTTGTCAGAATGAGTTGCTGCCATCTAAAACCAGCCATTCTCTTTTCCTTATTCTAAGAAAACCTGGGAAAAGAGTCAGTTAAGTTTAACAGAAATTTCACTAAATTAGACACAAAATTGTCTTTTTTTTTTTTTTAACTTTTCTCAGTTAGTGCTTTTTTTTTTTTTTTGAGAGGTTTTTCACTATAGGGCTCGTGCGCTCGCCAGACAGACAGAAAGAGACAGAGAGACAGAAAGCAATAAATCACCCCCCAGAGGGGATGGCCATGCCACAATCCCTTCTTCTCCATTCCCCTCTCGGGATCTTGGGCATGCACACACACACGCCCGGCATGGGTTTTAAGCCACCGGGTCCAGGACGCGAACCACAGTCGACTACGTGGGAGTCCAGCGACATAGCCATTATGCTAACTGCAGGTTCCCACAAAATTGTCTTTTGACCATCTTAGAAAAAGGTGTGTGTGGGTGTGTGTTTGTGTATATATATATATAAATAAATCCCAGGAGGAGAATGGAGAGAAGGGATTGTTGCATGTCATTTCTCATTCTACCTCTGTCTGTTTGTCTCTCTCTCTCCCTTGACTGCACATGCACTATGGCAAAAAAAAAAAAAAAAAAATACAGAAGGAAAAAAAAAAAACAAAACAAACACGTGGC
>NW_006199558.1:1113315-1117407 GCF_000334495.1 Tupaia belangeri chinensis
TCTCTCCCTCTCCCTTGACTGCAAATGCACTATGGCAAAAAAAAAAAAAAAATCCAGAAGGAAAAAAAAAAACAAAACTAACCTGTGGCTATATTTATGCCTTTCAACCAAGGTTCATTTTTCCAGAAAATGACCCAACACAATTCTGCATAAATTTGCACAGCAAGAAGTTCTATATATAGTTTTTAATAGTGTGAATGTCTATTACCAGACATCTGTTTTAAACCTATCTTTTTTATTATACTTACCCCATATAATTGCATTTGGGGAAACAGAGAAAAAAAGTAATTTAAAATGACATCTATCTGAATCAGTTTCAAACTAATTAACTTTTTCTCCTCAAAAGATGTAAAAAACAGATGTCTTTGTTACTCTGCCTTGATATTACATATCTTTTTATTATGAAATCAATTTGTTTAATCTTTCCTGTTTTCTGCTTTTAACTGATGTTACTACTTACAATCTTACACAGAATTGGTCTTAAAATGTCTTTGCAATGTTTATGTTTTAACAACTATTAACTTTAGGTTTGATCTCTTTAATATGGAAGCAAGAAGTCACAGAAATGCCTCCTATTCAATCACTTCAGCATTTGAAGTGGAAAGACTTGAGATAGAGTCATGTAATTTGTGAATACAATCTCTGACAAAATTAATCTTGTGGCATCCAATAACCACTTAAAAGTGGTTTCCTCATCTAGAGGATGAAACCATTCAAATAGATGACACTCCAGGGTGAACTTTATGACACTGACTTTCGCTGTTTCTGTGGGTGTTATAAACGAAAGAAATGGGGTCAGCAGATGGCAGGGAGCTTGGTGGTTAAGGTGTAGGATGCCCACATGGCTCACATGGTTTGAGTCCTGAACCTAGATAGAGGCTTGCATTCTCACTTTCCCTCTCTTTCATGTCTCTCTCTCTGTTAAATAAAATAAATAATGAATAAAACTAAATAAATAATTATTTAAAAGAAAAATAGGAAGGGAGCCAGCCCCATAGCCTAGTGGTGAAGGGACTTGGATCTCATGGCTGACTTTGGTTTAAATCCCATTGTCAGTGGCTTAAAAAACATTTGGAGGAGGGATACAGAGACAGCATTGTTGAGACAGGGAGGTAGTATTGTTATATTTTGATCAAATGGACCAGGGAGAAATGTTCACATATAGAAAGGATCACTTTGTAAGCTAAATAATGTGATTGAATGTATTAAAATAATGTAAATAAATTTAAAAATTTTTTAAAAATCCTACAGGAGTGGGACCAGCAGTTGGTGTAATTGCTATGTCGCTGGACTCCCATGTAATTGACTACGGTTCGAGTCTCAGACCCGGTGGCTTAAACTCATGCTGGGCACATGAGTGTGTGTGCTCAAGATCCTGGGAGTAGAATGGAGAAGGGATTGCAGCATGGCCATCCCCCCGGGGGGGGGGCATTTCTTGCATTTTGTCTCTGTCTCTTTTGGGTGAGCGCACGTGCCCTATAGTAAAACCTCTCCAAGAAAGAGAAACAAGTACTCCAGGAGCATGCGTGTGCATGTTCAAAATACCAAAAGGATGAAGAAATGGAGAAGGAATTGTGGTGTGATCATGCCCGTCCGCAGGTGTGCTTTCTCCTTCTTTTTGTCTTCTGTCATTTGCCACATGCACCCTCTTGTGATTTTTAAAGATTAATTAAGTTATAAAAAAGTAAATGGAGCCAGAAAAATCAAAATACAAAAGGAATATTTAGAAATGCTGGGATAGATGACTATTACAAAACCAGGAAGAGCAAGGTAAACAAGGAAATTGTCAATGATGCCAAGTGATAACCATAATTATTTTTCTCGCTTACACAGTGTTTCACAGTTCCCAAATATTTTTCATATATTATGATTTGTTACCAATGACAACTCTCTGGTGGAAGTTATATAGAGATGTGTTCTTTTTTTTTTTTTTTTTTTTTTGAGAGGTTTTTGCTATAGGGCGTGTGTGCTCACCAGACAGAGAGACAGAAAGCGAGAAATCACCCCCCCAGGGGGGATGGCCACGCCTCAATCCCTTCTCCTCCATTCTCCTCTCAGGACCTTAGGCATGCATGCACACGTGCCTGGCGTGAGTTTTAAACCACTGGGTCCGGGACGTGAACCGTGGTCAACTATGTGGGAGTCCAGCGACATAGCCATTACACTAACTGCTGGTCCCAGAGATGTGTTTCTTCTTTTAATAGTAATAAAGAAACAAAGAAAAAGTTATGTTGAAGGAAGACTAGAGAGTCAAAGTAAAAAACATGAAAGGGAAACTCTAAACCAGAGTATTTTTGCTCGATGGTAATGACATGCTATAAGCGCAGATTCTTATCTAAATTCCTGGGGTTGAAATCACAGACCATTAGGTATTTAGTGACCCTCTGACTGTCCTGAACTTCAGGAGGCTCACCTGTAAAATGCAAATCCTGATAACACTCACCCTAAGGACTGCAGTATGGATTAAATATGTGGAAACATGCAAAGAACTAAGGCAACTGCCAGGTATCAATGCATGTTAGCTATTATTACAGTCTCTAAAGTGATCAAAAGATAGAAAATACAGGAGGGAACCAGCAGTTAGCGTAATGGCTATGTCGCTGGACTCCCACGTAGTCGACCGCGGTTCGTGTCCCGGACCCGGTGGCTTAAAACTCACGCCAGGCGCGTGTGCGTGCGTGCCGAAGATCCCGAGAGGAGAATGGAGAAGGGATTGCGGCGTGACCATCCCCCCTGGGGGGTGATTTCTCGCTTTCTGTCTCTATGTCTCTCTCTGTCTGTCTGACGAGCGCACGCGCCCTACAATGAAAATCTCTCCAAAAAAAAAAAAAAGATAGAAAATACAGACACATATTTACTACCTTGTTTTACCTTCTCTCTATGTGGCTCTGGAGGACCTGAGGATCGAAGGAAATGTGTCAAGGGAATTCTCAAGTCACTTAAGGAAGCAGATGACAAGGTCTATGGGTCTATACCACCTGGCACAAACACCAAGAATATTAATTCCTAGACAGGGCACTCTTCTCAATGAGTTATATAGAAAGATATCCCCCCTTATGAGGAGTTTATATCACTCCACTAGAGGCTTTTGTTTGGAGACAGTGTTATAGATAGTCATAATATGTGAATTTAACTCTAGTCTTAGAAATTGTACAAGTGTAAGCATGTAAGTTAATTACCTTTAATGCAGAAGATGCAATTAACTCATGTAGTAACATCTGGTGGGCCTATCTGCGTTTTCAAATTAGGGTAATTAGAACTGACAAAGTACCTTCATTCCCATTTCTCTTTCTCATTACCTCTTAGATTTTTTGAAGTTTTGTTTTTGTCACGCTAGGGTTTTTTCTTCTTTTTTTTTTCATTTTACTCAACATCACTCAATTTGTTTTACTTTAAAATACAACAGCTGTAATCATTAACATGACATCATATAATACAAATTTACACTATGTTGAAAAAGTTTAATATGAAGGAAGTATATAGAATTAAAATGGTCACTACTTGTCATCATTTCTGCATAGTATTCAGGAAACTTGAGAAAACACAAGTCTTTTTTTTTTTTTTTTTTTTTTTTTTGAGAGAGAGAGATTTTTTTTGCTATAGGGTGTGTGTGCTCACTGGAAAGACAGAGAGACAGAAAGCGAGAAATCACCCATCAGGAGGGATGGCCACATCTGTATTCTTTCTCCTCCATTCTCCCCTAGGTACTTTTGTACCCAGTGTGAGTTTAATCCACCAGGTCCAAGACTCGAACCATAGTCAGTTCAAGCAACATAACCATTATGCCATTTGTGGTCCCAAAACATAAGTCCTTTAGTCCTTTATTTATTTATTTATTTATTTATTTTTGCTATAGGGCGCATGCGCTCGCCAACCAGACAGAAAGAGACAGAGAGATAGAAAGTGAGAAATCATTGGGAACCAGCAGTTAGCGTAATGGCTATGTCGCTGGACTCCCACGTAGTCGACCGCGGTTCGCGTCTCGGACCCGGTGGCTTAAATCTCACGCCGGGCGCGTGTGCGTGCGTGCCCAAGATCCCGAGAGGAGAATGGAGGAGAAGGGATTGCGGCGTGACCATCCCCCCTGGGGGG
>NW_006199558.1:1117473-1118927 GCF_000334495.1 Tupaia belangeri chinensis
ACCCCCCAAAAAAAAAAAAAAAAGAAATTGAAAAACCCCCCCCCAGGAGGGATGGCCATGCCATACGCACACGCGCCTGGCGTGAGTTTAAGCCACACTAACTGCTGGTCCCATCCCAAAATACAAGTCTTTTAACGTCATTAACACCAGTATTCCCAGTTCTTAGAACAGGGCATAACATATAACAGACATTCTGTAAGTAATTGTAGCAAGAAAGAATTAATGAATGAATTGGTCATCATATGCAGTTTTACAATGCTATATATTAAATAGAACATAATTATTTTTCTTTTCTAAGTATTTTTGCTATAATTTTAAGAATCTGCTACATTTATTAAATCTTAACATTTACCTCCTTTAGGGAACCAGCAGTTAGCGTAATGGCTATGTTGCTGGACTCCCATGTAGTCGACTGCGGTTAGCGTCCCGGACCCGGTGGCTTAGAACTCATGCCAGGTGCATATGCGTGCGTGCCCAAGATCCCGAGAGGAGAATGGAGGAGAAGGGATTGTGGCGTGACCATCCCCCCTAGGGGGTGATTTCTCGCTTTCTGTCTCTATGTCTCCCTCTGTCTGTCTGGCGAGCGCATGCGCCCTATAGCAAAAACAAACTTGGGAGTAAATGATTTTCCTAATGCATCTTTGTCTTTATACACAATTATCTTAAGTTAGGAAAGGCTCTTCTATTTTCCACCTACTACCTGGTACAAAGGTCAATGCCATGTGTCAGGTTCTGCTCTGAATATCTATTGCTAAGTAATAAATAATACATGACTTTGTGACTTAAAGTGGCCACTTTTTATTTGGCTTACAAATCTGTAAGAAAGGTTTGTTTGCTGGGACCAGTTCTTCTTTACCCCATGCAATGTAGGGTGTTACAGGAGAAGGAAATGCAGTGTGGCCATCCCCCCTGAGGGGTGATTTCTCGCTTTCTGTCTCTATGTCTCTCTCTGTCTGTCTGGCGAGCACACGCGCCCTATAGCGAAAATCTCTTCAAAAAAAAAAATTTACCTCCTTTGCATCATGTCTCTTTCATTCTACACATACTAAAATCATTTCACTTCTAGAAAAAAATGTACATAATCAATTGAGTTGTTGGGAAAATCATGATGCATTTTTGCATAGAAAAATATGTCATGACCTCCCTGACAACCTAATATGATCTCATGTTTTATTACAAATATAAGGATTTCATATAAATCCTAAAATTTTATAAGAATTTTTCAACCAATCTTTCATAACTAATCTAAAATAAATGGTTTTAGTATTCAGAACACTTACTCATTCTGAACTTTAAAAATTTACTTAATCTTGGGACCAGCAGTTAACATAATGGCTATGTCACTGGACTCCCACATAGTCGACCGCCGTTCGGGTCCCGGACCCGGTGGCTAAAAATCTCACGCTGGTCTCGTGTGTGTGTTTTTCTAAGATCCCCAGAGGAGAATGGAGGAG
>NW_006199558.1:1119688-1136283 GCF_000334495.1 Tupaia belangeri chinensis
TTAAAAATTTACTTAATCTGGGGCCCAGCAGTTAACATAATGGCTATGTCACTGGACTCCCACATAGTCGACCGCCGTTCGAGTCCCAGACCTGGCGGCTTAAACTCACGCCGGGTGTGTGTGCGTGTGCCCAAGATCCTGAGAGGAGAATGGAGGAGAAGGGATTGCAGCATGGCCATCCCCCCCTGGGGGGTGATTTCTTGCTTTCTGTATCTCTCTCTCTCTCTTTCTGGTAAGTGCATGTGCCCTATAGCAAAAACCTCTCCAAAAAAAAAAATTACTTAATCTCTCTATACTTGTCTCTTTATACAGTATTAATAATCAACTATTTTTCTAACTGTAGATAATTTTTCTAAAAATATCATTTAAAAAAATTATATTTCTCTCTTTCATGAGAAACAGAAAAAAAGGCAGAGAGACAAGCACCCTGAACAAAGTCTCGCACCACAATTCCCCCCACTACAGCCTCTCCAACGACCAGGATTATGGACATGTGTACAAGTCTACTGGGAAATAGAACTCCCAAACTCCACTGGGATTCAGAATTGTTTGAACAGTGCATTGAGCAGTAACTCCCAAGATAACCTAATTATTTTTAAAATTATTTTGATTAAGCTAAAATTACAGAACACTTTTTTCCACAAAGAAACTTATATTCCTTTGTTAAATGTTTCTTCCCTTTCCCCTTCCCACACAACCTCTCCAACCCACCCCCCTCTCTTACAGTCTCTTGGACGTACACTTACCTTATTTTTGTATCCTTGGACCTTTCCATTTCTGCCATAGAGTGCAGACATTCAGTACACAATGACTGGGGACATACAGTTTGTATTTTTACAAGTCTAGCTCACTTTGCTTAACATTAAATCCTCTATATTCATCCACTTTGAAACAAATAATAGGATCTCATTGTTTCTTATGGCCGAGTAATATTTCATAATATATACATGCCTTTTTTTTTTTTGAGACATTTTTATTATAGGGCATGTGCACTCGCCAGAAAGACAGAAAGCAAGCAATGGCCAATCCCCTGGGGGGGAATGGCTATGCCACAATCCCTTATCCTCCATTCTCCTCTTGGGATCTTGGGCACGCATGCATAACCCGGTGTGAGTTTAAGCAACTGGGTCTGGGACTTGAACTGCAGCTGACTACATGGGAGTCCAGCGACAAAGCCATTATGCCAACTGCTGATCCCTATGCCATAGTTTTTTAATCCAGTCATCATTTTGGATACTTAGATTGATTCCATGTCTTGGCTATTGTAAATAATGCTGTAATAAACATGTATATGCAAATGTCTTTCTGTTTTCCTAGGTTTTGTATAAATGTGAAGGAGTGGGATTACTGAGTTATATGATAGTCCTCCATATATGAAGAACCTCCATAATGTTTTCCACAGAGGTTAAACTAATTTACATTCCTACCAACAGTATATTAGGGTTTCCTTCTCTTCACAGCTTCACCAGCGTTTGTTATTTATTTTTATTCTAGCCATTCTAATTGGGGTTAAGTGGTATCTCATTGTGGGTTTAATCTGCATTTCCCTTATAACAAGAGACACATATTTTGGATATCCGTAAGTCTTTATTGGAGCGTTTTCTATTCAGTTTACCTGTCCTTTTATAAATTACTCACTTTTTGTAGGTGAGATGCTTGATTTCTCTATATATTCTGGTTATCAACCCCTTGTCTGAAGAACAATATGAACACATTTTTCTCCCATTCTGAGGGTTGTTTTTCCCTCTAATTATTTCCTTTTCTGTAAAGGAAGGTTTTAGGATGATATAATCCCATATGTCTAATTTTGAATTTATTGCATATGCTTGAGGGATCTTGGGGAATTATGGCCTATTCCAATGTATTCAAGAGTTTTCCCTAAGTTTTTGTTTGTTTTGGCTTTGGTTTTACTAGATATTTTTGCTATAGCATGCATGTGCTTGCCAGAGAGACAGAAAATGAAAAATCACCCTCTGCCTCACTCCCTGCAGGAGAAGGATGGCCACAGCACACTCCCTGCTTCTCCATTCTCCTCTCAGGACCTTGGGCATGCATGCACATCTTCTCAGCATAAGTTTTAAGTCACTGTGCCCAGGACTCTAACAGTGGTCAACTACATGGAAGTCCAGTGACATAACCATTATGCCATCTTCTGATCCCTCCCCTAAGTTTTTTACTAGGAGTTTTATAGTTTGAGGCTTCACATTTAAATCATTAATCCATTTGAATTCAGTCTTGTTGGTGGTCAGAGATAGGGGTCCAGTTTCATTTTTCTACAGGTGGAATCCAGTTTTTCCGGCATAATATGCTAAAAGATTTTTTCCCCACTGCATTGTCTTGTAGCCTGTATAAAAGATTAACTGTATTATTTTAGGTTTATTTATGGATTCTCTATTCTGCTCCATTAGTCTACTGTTAGGCCGAATTGAACAACCACCGCCATGTTAGACCCTCAAGGACAGAACCCGAGGAGTCTGAGACCACATAAACAAACAAAATGTGGATGGGCCCTGACAACGCCAGGGCCAGGTCAACCTGACCTCAACTGAAAGTCCTAATCTAAACCTAAACATATAGTAACAGCTAGCTTTCACACACACCCTTCTCTCAAATGGAAAATTACTGACTGTACTTCCTACATTGTGATTCTGAGCTATAAAAGATCCCTTCATCTTAGGTTCGGGGTCCTTGTTGAAAGCACGCTGCGTCAGGCAGAAACTCGGACCCTAGCTACCTAGAAAAATAAAAGCCGCTTATGTAATTGCATTGTTGTCGTCTTTACTGCGTCGTCAATGGTTAGATCAGTCTCAGGACCCTTACACTGCAAGCAGATTTTTGTCCCAGTGTAAGCTGTTTCGATGATCACTGTTTTGTAATATATTTTGAAGTCAGGTAGTGAGATGCCTCCTACTTCACTCCTGTTGCACATCACTGCATTGATGATTCACTCTTGTTGCACATTTTTACGATGTGCAACACCTTTATGATTCCAGACAAATTTTATGATTTTTTTTTCCTGTGAAGGATGTCACCATAAATTTTATTGGAAGCTCACTGAATATGTAAATTAATTTGGGTAGAACTGACATTTTGATTAGATTTGATTAGCTTATCTGATTAAGCACATAGGATGCCTTTTCATTTTGTGGTGTCATTTTCAATTTATTTTTTCAGTTTTTCATAGTTATTTTTATAGTTGTCTTTTGCCTCTTTGGCTAGGATTATTTCTAAGAATCTTATTTATTTTGTGGCTACAGGAAATGGGATTATTTTCTTTAATTCTGTCTCAACCTGATCATTTTTTGCATATAAAAATGCTACAGATTTTTGTATATTGAGTGTTGTATCCTGCCACTTACCTGTATTCATTTATCACTTCCAGGAGTTTTTGTGAATTCCTTTGGATTTTCTATGTACATAATCATTTCATCTGAATGTAGGGACACTTGAGCTTCTTTTTTTCCTATCCGAGTGCCTTTTATTTTGTTCTCTTGTCTGACGGCATTAGCTAGGATTTCCAGGATTACATTTAAAAGAAGTGGGAAAAGTGAGCAATCTTGTCTTCTTCCAATTTTTAGTGGGAAAGCTTTCAGCTCTTCCCTATTCAGTATGATGTTAGCAATGGGTCTGGCATATAACTTTTATTAGGTAAAGAAAGTCGGTTCTACTCATTTTGCTGAAAGTCTTGACCTTGAAAAGATGTAATCAGCAAATGTTTTTACTTCATTTATAAATATATGGTTTTTACTTTCTGTTGATATATTACATTTATTGTTTTGTATATGTTGGACCATCCTTACAGTCCTCAGATAAAGCCTACCTGGCCTTGTATATTTTTCTTAATATGCTATTGGATTCATTTTGCTATTCTCTTATTGAGACTTTTTGCTTCAATATTCATCAGAGATATTGTTCTGTCGCTTTTTGTTTTTCATTATGTCCTTGTCTGGTTTTGGAGTCAAGGTTATGGAAGTTTCACAGAATGAATTTGGGAGGGTTCCTTCTTTTTGAATCTTTAGAAATAGTTCAAGGAGAATTTGAGTTGCTACTTCTTTAAAAGTTTTGTCGAATTTGGAAGTGAAGCCATCTGGATCTGGATTCTTTGTTGGTAAACTACTTATTACTGATTCAATCTCATCACTTGTTATAGATCTGTTCAGGTTTTCCATTTCTTCTTGATGCATCTTAGGTACTTGTGCATGTCCAGAAATTTGTCCATCTCATCTAGTTTCTCTAGTCTTTGGCTTATAATCACTCATAATAGCCTCAATTTTTTATACTTCTGGTATATTGGTTGTAATAGTACCAACTTTTACTGATTTTATCTATCTGGTTCTTTTCTCTGTTTTTCTTGATTAGTCTAGCTAATGGTTTGTCAATTTCATTTATGCTTCAAAAAATCTTTGTTTCATTTATCTTTATGGTACAGCTCTCTTATTCTCTATTTCATTTATTTCAGCTCTAATCTTTATCTTTTCTTCTTTTGATGTTTCTATTTTTGGAAAGAGACAGTTTTCTATTGCATGTGTACACTTGTTGGAGAGACAGAGACAGAGACAGTGAAAAACCACCACCCCAGGGAGATAACAACTATGCAATCCCTTTCTCCATCATTTCCCTCTCAGGATTTTGAGCACGCATGCATAAACACCTGGCATGAGTTTCAAGTTGCTGGTTCCAGGACTCAAGCTGTGATCAGCCATGTGAGAGTCCAGTGACATAACCATTACACCATCTGCTGTCCCAAGTTTTTAGAGGCTTTTCCATCCCCCCCCCTTGTTGTTGCTTTTCCATCTTTTCAAGATGCAATAAATTATTTCTTTGCCACTTTTTGTTTTCCTTTGGGAGAACTAATGGCCATAAATATCCCTCTTATAACACCTTTCAGCATGTCCCAAAGGTTATGGAGAACGATGTGTTAATTATTGGTTTCAATGAATATTTTGATTTCAGTCTTAATTCCTTCGGTAATTTGAAAGATATTCAGGAATTGGTCTTTTAGATTCCATGTTTTTTGTGTGTTGTTGAGAGATCTCTGTGGTTGATTTCAAGTTTAGTTCTCTTTAGGTCAGAGAAAGTGCTGAGTGTAGTTTCTATACTTTTTAATTTGTATAGGATTGTTACATAATCTTTAAGTGGTCAATCTTTGACATATTCCATATAATGAAAAATGAGAAAAAAAATCTATTTTGCAATTGTGTGGGTAGAAAGCTCTATGAAGGTCTTTCAGGTCCATTTGGTTTACAGTATGAATTAGCTCCTGTGTCTATATTTTTTGGCTAGTTGATCTGTTCAGTGGTGACAGTGGGATGTTAGAATCCCTAACAATTAGTGTGTTCCAGTCTGTATCTCTTCCAATATAGCATTTTTTTTTTCATATTTGGGCACATTGGATACCCTGACATTGGGTTCATATTTATAATTGTTATATATCCTTGGTGGTGAAGTAACCCCTTTTAGAACCATATAGTGTCCTTCTTTGTCTCTTTTTACCTGTTGTATCAAGTCTCTTTTGTCCTGTATCAATATTGTAGCTCTTGCCCTCTTTTTTTTCTCATCTCTGTTTACACAAAATGATTTTTTTATAGTTTTTCATTTTCAGTCTCTTTATATCTTTGTCAGTGGGGTGTCTTTCTTGTAAGTAACACATAGAGGGCTCCTGTTTTTTTATCCTTTGAACCAATCTGTGTCTTTTAGTTTGTGAATTTAATCCATTAACAGTCAATGCTATTATGGTTATGTGTGGACTTAGCCCTGTTATTTGGTACTTTTTTCCTTTATAGTTGTTTTGTGTTCTCTTGTACAATATTTATCACATTTTAGTTTTCCAGGTGTAGTATTCCCTAAGTATTTAAAAAAAAATTTTTTTTTGAATTTTGGTGAATTTTTCAGCTTTTGTTTTTCTGTGAAGGATTTTATTTCTCCTTCCCAATTGAAGAGTAATTTTTTTCTATTATAGTATTGATTGAAACTTTTTCTTTGAGAGTTTTAAATGTGTCTTCCCATTGTTTCATTGCATGTATTGTTTCAGTTGAGATGCCTGATGTCAGTCTAATAGGGTAATCTTTGTTTTGGCATTTCTCGCTTGTCATTTTTAGAATATAGTCTTTGTCTTTGATTTTTACCAGTATGGCTAAAATGTGCCTTGGAGAGGATCTTCTGTTAAATCTGTTTAGTGATTTTGTGTTTCCTGAATTTGGGTTTCTGTATACCTCTCTAAATTTGGAAAATATCATGAAAAAAAATTTTTCTAATCCTTTACCCAACTCTTCACCCATTATGCTAATATTTGACTGTTTACTGGTGTCTCAGATTTTTTGTATGTTGACCTCATTTTTAATTATTCTTTTTCCATTCTTTTTGGTTGTTTGGGTTAAGTCAGAAATTTGGTCTTCAAGGTTAGAAATTCTTTCTTCTTCATGGTCTAATCTGCTGCTAATATTCTGAAGGATGTTTTAATTTCCTGCATTGTATCTTTATCTCCAGAAGTTCTTTTCAAGGTTGTCTATCTCTTTATGGAATTCTTCTTTCAAGTCATGAAAAGATTTCTTCATCTCCTGGAATTTGTTTTCGATTTTTTTTCTTGCATCTCACTGACTTTAGTTATGACAGGTATTCTGATTTTTTTTCCTGATATTTCAGTGATTTCTTATGTTTTATCCATTGTTGTTGAGGCATTACTGTGTTCCTTTGAGGGGAAAATTTTTTGGTTTTCTTCTGTTTCTTGAAGCTCTGCTGTGATTTTTAGTTGCTACTTCTTTGGAGGTGATTTCTATAGTTGGGTGTGCCACCTGTGCTTCCCTTTGATGTGAATTAGCTCCATGCCAGTTTCCCTCTTCTACTGTGGGTAGTAGTGTAATATCCACAGTGGGAGTTTTATGTTCAGATTTATAGAGCAGAGCTTCTCTCCTTTCTTGCTGGTGTAAGTGTGGGAGAGAATTCCTCCAGAGCCTCACAGTGTTCAGATGTTTGGCTCCGATATACCCAGACCTCTCTGGTTGTTATGTGACATGGTACTGAACTTCTAGTTCTGTGAGTGCAGAAACCAGGGTAGTGATCTTGAAAACCGAGACAGCCCCCCTCCCATACCAAGACTGGGCAGAGGGCTTAGGTGAAGAGCTGGTTCCAGATGGGTCTGTCTTTCCTCTGCTTCTTCTAACTCTATGACTGCAGGAACCAGGATTGTGGTCTTGAAGGTTGAAATAATCCCTCCCTACTACCACCCTAATTATTTTTTTATATTTTTCTTGAGAGATTTTTGCTACAGGGCACATGCATGTGCTTACTGGACAAATAGAAAGCAAAAAAAACATCCGTGGGGGGATGGCCATGCCACAATCCTTTCTCCTCTATTCTCCTCTCAGGATTTTGGGCACCCACATACACACGCCTGGTGTGAGCTTCAAGACACCAAGTCCAGGACTCGAACTACGGTCATCCACATTAGAGTTTAGAGCCTTAACCACTACTCAACCTGCTCCTACCCTCTATTATTTCTTATTAAGACACTAAAGAAAATAACTCAAATGCAGCCTAATGTATTTCAGGATTTTATCCTATTTATTTAGGGAATACGAGACCAAAATATGCTACTATAACTATGCCTTTTGGTCATAACCACTTTTTTTTTCCTTTTTCTATTTGTGAGAGATTTTTGCTATAGGGTGCGTGTGCTCACCAGAAAGACAGAGACAGAGAGATGGAAAGTGAAAAATCACCCCCCAGGGGGGATGACCACACCACAATCCCTTCTCCTCCATTCTCCTCTTGGGATCTTGGGCATGCACGCATACACATCTGGCATGAGTTTAAGCCACCGGGTCCAGGACTCAAATCACAGTCAACTACATGGGAGTCCAGCGACATAGCCATTATGCTAACTGCTGGTCCTTATCATAACCATTATTTTGAGCTGATTATTTTGAGAAGTAGAAGATACACGAGAAGCTCTATAAACAAAGAACCTACCCTTCATAACAGAAATTTATATTTATGAAGAAAACCTCCAATCTATATCTGTAATACAAACCTTACTCTTATTTACCACATTTTCTTTTTTGGTCCCCTTCCCATAACTGACCTTCTATGCCCTTTTTCTTTATTTTTATCTGAATATAGTATTTAATTCTGAATTCTAAACTACCATTTTGAGAGTTATTAATTTTCAATTATATATGAGCATACATTTTAATTTACTTATGGGGACCCCTGCCAAGAAATTAAAACAGTGGATAATTTTTTTCTTCCTTACAAGGAAGAAGTAAACAATATAGCAAATAGTTCAAAATCTATATTCATGTAAAAATTTGATTAATGTATAAAAATATATATTGTAATAATATGGTACTGCACATTAGTAACAATAAAAATGGGAGAATCTACATTAAAATTTTACTTTTGAGGTCCTTTGAATTTAGAAATACACACAAACTTGCTAGCTTATTTAGGCAACTTATTTTTTTAAATACATAGCCTAAATAAATCAATTTAGGTAAAAAGTATTCTATACTATCTTTATTTTTTTTCATCTTTGTCTAGTAGTGAGGTTATAGTTTTATTATAATAATGTAGGTTTATGTAAAATTGCTACATGGTGATTTTTTTTTTTTTTTGAGAGGTTTTTGCTACAGGGCATGTGCGCTCACCAGAAAGAAAGAGACAGAGAGACAGAAAGTGAGAAATTACCCCCCAGGGGAGATGGCCATGCCACAATCCCTTCTCTTCCATTTTCCTCTCAAGATCTTGGGCATACATACACACATGCCCTGTGTGAGTTTAAGCCACCAGGTCCAGGACTTGAATTGTGGTTGACTACATGGCATTCCAGTGACATAACCATTATACCAACTGCTGGTCCCTATATGGTGATTTTTAAAATTTTTCATAATCAGTTGTTTTGTATTTGTTCATACATGTGCTAACAACTATAATTTCAACAAGCAATATTTAAAGTCACCTATTAAAAAGATCTAGTATATTGTATACACTGAAATATTATTAAGGTAAGTACCATACTAAAAGCTTCTGAACTGGGATAATAGTTTCCATAATATCCTAAGTATCACTCATAAATCACAAAGTCTTATTTAAGGAGTCTAGAATTTACTAAGTATAAATGGATTAGAATATATAAATGAGAGTATTTCAGTGATAATTTTATTGAGGTTATTTAAAGTTAAAATTTGTTCTGTCTTAGGTGACTATCCGAGTGCAGGGTATAATATCCTAGTTTCTAAGAATTAATGAAGCAGTTAGCAGCTATATGAATTCAGATTGCAATTAGTAATAGGGAAATGGGAAATTAAAAGAAAAAAAATTCAAGCTATCAAATACATAGCTGCTTCCTGTTTACTATATTTGAGGATAAATCTGGCATACCCGTTAAAATGGAGGATCTCTTCAAGTCAGTGTAGATAAGATGCTTTCCAGTTTAAACACATTTACCAGATAGCAGGACTCACCATAGATCTTTACCTCCAGATTATCAGGCGTTATTATACAAAGCCTTCAGCATTTGCAATATCTCTTCTATTCAAAGTCCCTAAAGGCCCTTGCAGGATAAAAAAGGAGTAGAGAATGAATTTAATCCTCATTAGTTGTTTTTAGTCTCATAGAGTAAGTCAGAAGCCACAGTAACTACACATGGTTTCAGAAATTGGTGAATACACTAAAATATTTTCCAAAGTCAGAAATAATTAATGCAATTGACTTCCTTTAGCACCTTACTTATTATCAAAGAAAAGTTTCATTTAAAAAATTGTTTGAGTTCCTTTTCACTGAGTTTAATGTTGGTAGGAACAAAATCAACTTGCATCTTACAGTGGATTTAAGGTCTACTTTACAAATGTATAATTTTAAGTGACTAAGTGAGTAGAGCCCATTACAGAAAATATCATTTATTTTATTCAATGCCTTTTTACAAAATGACCAAAGCAAAGAAAAAACAAAACTATTCATAATCCTCTTTTCCCAAGTATTATGCAACCTTAACAAATTACCCTTTGGTCCTTAAATCTGACCACTTATAACATGGAGAAATAATAGAATTAGCCTCAGGCTGGTTGTAAGGTATAAATTAATTAAAACAATAAAGAATTTTTAAAAAGTGATCTCTAAGTACTCAAAATGTATTACCTATTATCACAAATCAAATCATTAAAAAATGTATACAGAAAAACATATACATTGTTTCCTGCCATATTGAAAATCTTGCTTCTTTGAGGAAATGAGCTTGATATGTATCATTCCACATCACTCTTTATACCCTTAAAAACATACACAAGTATTGATATATAACCTTCCTATATTAATAAAAAATTGGTTATTTTAGATATCTTACACTCCAATTTGCCTTTTCTCTTATTGATACATTTTTGACATGGCAGCTAAGCTTTAAATAAAGTATATATATTTGTTTTATTTTTGGAGAGGTTTTTGCTATTGGGCGTGTACACTCACCAGAAAGACAGAGAAAGACAGAAAGCGAGAAATCATCCCCCAGGGGGAATGGCCACATCACAATCCCTTCTCCTCCATTCTCCTCTCAGGATCTTGGGCACACACACACGCACGCCCAGCGTGAGTTTAAGCCACTGGGTCGAGGCCTCAAACCGCAGACGACTACATGGGAGTCCAGCGACATAACCATTATGCTAACTGCTGGTCCCCAACAAATGATATATTTTCTGAAGTATTCTGTTCCTTATTAAATCTTTCTTTTAAATGAACAAAAAATACAAAGGACAGAGGAATTTAGGCAGGTATGCACACATGCCAGAGTGAGTTTTAAGTCACTGGGTCTGGGACTTGAACCATGGTGGACTATGTGGGAGTCCAGTAATGTAACTACTATGCCATCTGCTAGTCCCTAAACTATATTATTAACATTAAAATAAAGACAAAATGTTGTGCTTCAAAGGATATAACAAGAAAGTAAAGACCATCCAAAAAGATGGGAGAAAACATTTATAAATTATATATTTGATGAGGGACCCAGAATAAAGGACTATTAAACTACAACAATTACAGCAACAAAAAAGCAAATAGTCCTCTTAAAAAATAGTTGTTTCTCCAAAGACTGACTACTGATGACCAATGAACATACATAGGATGCTCAATATTAATAACCATTTGAGAATGAAAATCACAATGAAATACCATATCACTTTACATGTTCTAGGACAAATGAAATAAAAATACAGACAAAAAGTATTGATAAAGGTGTGGGGAAATTAGAATCTTCATATATTACTGACAAAGTTGTAAAAGGTACAGTCACTTCAGAAAACAGCTTGATGGTTTGTCGAAATATTAACCCAGGGTAACCATATGACCCAGTATCCATTCCTAGAAAATAACCATACATGAAAACAAAAGTTCACAAAAGCAACTTATACAATGCCCATAGCAGCATTATTTATAGTAGCCCCAAAGCAGAAACAACCTAAATGTCCATCAATTAATGAATGGACAAACATCATATTGTATATCCACACAATGGAATATTATTCAGTCACTAATCAAGGGGGAAAAAATGCCTGTGGTTTTACTTTTGAACCTGATAAAAATCTGTTTATCTATCCATTGAGACTCTTGGTTTTACTAGTACTCCTATCAAAGGATACTGAAAAGAAAGTTTCGCCTTTTATCCAGAAAGTACATCACCATTTTCATTGACAGTCCTGATGACAAATAGAAGAGACTATAAAAATTTGTTGTTTTGTTTTTAAGGC
Organism: Tupaia belangeri chinensis; assembly: GCF_000334495.1. Lineage (NCBI taxonomy): Eukaryota > Metazoa > Chordata > Mammalia > Scandentia > Tupaiidae > Tupaia > Tupaia belangeri. The sequence continues at coordinate 1,131,421 of NW_006199558.1, forward strand.
CTATGAGAGAATGCTGAGATTGTCCAACTTTTTTTTTAAGTTTATTTATTTATTTTAATTTCACCAGAGAGGAACAGAGTGAGAGAGAGAGGGAAAGTAAGAAAGCAAGTTGCCAGGTCTGGGAATAGAACTGTAGTGGGCCATGTGGGAGTCCAGCACCTTTAACCACCATGCCGGCCCCAAAACTATGGAATTTTAAAATTGACATTATCAGAGTTCTCTGAAGCCCTTAAACTCTCATGAATTACCATTAGCATTAATATCTATAAAGCTAAACATTCTGGGACCCACATTGCACCTTTTGCTGAAATAACAGCAGACTTCCTCAGTCATTTGAAAACTTTCATCCTCAATCTTAGATTCTATTCAACCGCTGATATTTTTAATAACTGAAAGGCATCTTATGGTATCTCAAGCTCTAGTTCAATAGTTATAAACTACATTTCCAAAATACCTCTCTCTACACGATCTACAATCTGAAGGTTTCATCTTCAGGAAAAGACATCAGAAAAACTGGCCTTGAATCTCAGTAAAAGAGATTTTATCAGATACTGTTAACAATAGACACAGAGCAAAACTCCAAAGTGTTGCTTCTCAGATTCATGTTTTGGATACCAAAAGCTATTCATTAGGGGGCCAACAGAAGGTGTAGTGGTTACATCACTGTACTCCCACGTGGCTAACCATGGTTTGAGTCCTGAACCTGGTGGCTTCAAACTCATGCTGGACATGTATACATGCGTACCAAGATCCCAGGAAGAGAACAGAATTTTAGAGGAGATTGGGGCATGGCCACCTTCCTTGAGGGGTGATTTCTTGCTTTCTTTCTTTCTGTCTCCGTCTCTCTGGCAAGTGTAAACACCCTATAGCAAAAATCTCTCTCGAAAAAGAAAAGATAATTCATTAGTTCCAGTATTAGTCTGTTAAGGCTTCTATAACAAAATACCACAGACAGAGTCACTTTAAAAGTATAGAAATTATTTTCTCATGGTCTAAAGACTGGGAAGCGTGAGATCAGGGCACAAGCATAGATTCTTATTGCCTGTTGACAATCACCTTCTCAAAGTGTCCACACATATCTTCTCCTCGGTATGTGTACTGGGAGAGAGAAAAATGTCTCATGCTTATTATAAAGCCATTTATTCTATAGGCTTAGACCTTTACCCCTATGAACTCATTTAACTTTAATCACTCCCCTGAAAGCCCTATCTCAAAGTACAGTCACACTGGGGACTGGGCTTCGACATAGAAATTTTGAGTGGAACACAATCCAGTAGACAGGATGTCTGTTTACCATTGGCTATTCATTTCATTCAGAAATCTTAAAGTGAGCATTTTTAGGAATCATTTAGGAGCTACTGACTTATGATTCCTCAATACCCTTTCATGTTTCTCTATGCTGCTAGTAAACTTGTCTGTTATTCCAATATGATGCCCTCTAATATCCTTCTCTTCGTATTTATCTTTTTTTCTGTCCCCCTTTGGCCACCTTTCACCACTTAAGGAAACACAAAACTCTCCTGCACAATTTTCTCAGACTATAGCTATTGCTCTGAATCTAATGAATTCTTGAATCTGTCACTCCTTCCTTAACCTTTCTGATAAAATTTAATAGCTATTCTCTGAAATACTTCAAAGACAAAGTCTCTTTGAGAGAACACTTTTGGCACTTAGTTTCCCTCACCTTCAAGCTTGCAAAATTGAGCTTTGATGTCATATCAACAAAGCGCTTCTCCCAAGGTCATTAAAATTATATCAACAAAGCCTTGTCAATCTAGAATAGGCGCTAACAACTGGGCCTAAGCTATAATAATTTCTCTTCAGAGACATGTCAACGTACTTCACAGAAACTGTCTAATTTTGCTCGGGGAATCTTCCTAACTTAAGGAACACAAAGTTACTAACTTCTATTACACTAAGTAACACTTACCTCCCAACACAATGTGCATTTTATTAGAATACTACTTGTTACATAGACATCAGGCTTATACCTGTCTACATCTTCACATACCCTGGATATTTGGAGTAATTGTCAGAGATTGGCAGATATTGAAAACTACAATCTTTAGGTAAGCTATGCTTCCTTAAATATAATACCTAGAAGCCTCCACAATAAAACAAACACACAAGTACAGCCAGGTATCATTTTGTGACAGGAATAAGTCCTGAGAAATGTGTCCTTTAGCAATTTGTCTGGCTATGAACATCATAGAAATACTTACACAAGCCCAGGGGTATAGCCTACTACATGCCTGTGTACCTTACATGCTCCTTATTGGACTACCATATTGGTACATGTTGTCTGCTGTTGACTAAAACTATCGTTATGAAGCACATGACTGTGTTTTAAAATAATTTTAGAAAAAATCATTAATGTGCTTTTGTTAATACTTTTCAAACTATAATTTTAATAAGGAGCATAAAACTAGAAAAGATACTTCAAAGCTTATCTGTAACCTCGAAAAGTAGTAAATGACACCATATCTGGGTTTGGTATTTGTTTGTTTGTTTGTTTGTTTGTTTTTGAGAGGTTTTTGCTATAGGGTGCGTGCGCTCTCCAGAAAGACAGAGACAGAGAGACAGACAGCGAGAAATCACTCCTTGGGGGGGTGGCCATGCCGCAATCCCTTCTCCTCCATTCTCCTCTCGGGCAGGATCTTGGGCATGCACGCACATACCCCTGGTTTGAGTTTAAGTCATCGGGTCCAGGACTCCAACCACAGTTTGAGTTTAAATCATCAGGTCCAGGACTCAAACCACAGTTGACTACATGGGAGTCCAGTGACATAGCCATTACCCAACTGCTGGTCCCAAAATGATACCATATCTGTTTAAAAAGCCAAAAAATCAGTCTAAATGGGTTTTCAAAAGTTGTCATTGACAATTTTAACCATTAATTTCCTCTAAGCTGGCCAAAGGGAAGATTATGTTATAGCAAATACATCTTGTTAGTCCTATAAAAAAAACAGAGTAATGGAATAGTCTGTGACTTTTTTTTTTTTTTTTTTTTTTTTTTTTTTTTTTTTTTAAGTACCTCACTCTGCAAAGCACTATCAACCAGTTTGGGGACATATATTACCATTATCTGCATTTCATAATCTAGGTACCTGACTTTAAAATTTATGTAAAGGACAAATAGTTTGTTTCTGATAATTGCCTATATTTGACCAATATGTCCTGTCTGGAACCTTAAATGCTTTCATACAGCCATCATCATCAAAAATTGTGTAACAAGTCATCCTATGACAGGAAAAAAAGAAAAAAAAAAACAGAGATGAACAGTAGTGTAACTATAGACTGTGTTCATTAGGTGCTCCTCTGACAAGATTTTAAGTGCAAACTGTCTAAATCAAGGGCCCGTTCTTAGATCCTCCTTGTGGTGTGTACTCTGTCCCTGTAACTGGGAATATGCTTCGTTTCTTTAATTACAGGTAGGTTTCTCAGGGTCTCTTACTGAGGGTATTAACAAGTTTAATATCCATATACACATGGATGCAGGGGCTGTGGAGCTGGCTTGGCCTGGTTCCACTCCTGGATCTTCAGCTATTTGATAAATCAAGAGTCCAATTTTAACATCAAAGAAACTTACTAAATAAATACCGATGCATCCTGAGTCATTTCACTGCCATTCACAAAGCCTCAGTTTTCCTATATGAAAAATGTGAGGATCCTATCTCAGCGGAGGCCAGTGTAACAGGAACTAAGATGAGACCAAATAAATAAATCTTGGATGTTCTTAAAAACACAAATAGAAATCCTTCTCAAATAAATGGATAGTTCAGTGGCAATTAGAGCAGAAAATGAATAAAATGAAAGATGGGACAGGTAGAAATATCTAGAATGAAATGCAGAGTGACATAAGAAATTAAGAAGACAGAGTTAGAAACATAAAGGATCAAGACCAGCAGATGGCGAAATCACTACATCACTCAACTCCCACGTAGATGACTGTGGTTCAAGACCTGGACTCGGCAGCTTCAAACTCACACTGGGTGCTTGTGCATGTGTGCCTAAGATCCCAGGAGGAGAACAGAGGAGAAGGGATTGTGGCAAGGCCATTCCCTCAGGGGGAGGGGAGAAGTTGATTTCTTGCTTTCTATCTCTCTGTCCCTCTCTGTCTCTCAATAGTGACAATATGATTTTTTTATTACCATTATTTTATAGAGAGATTTTTACTATAGGCCATGTGTAACTGCCAGAGAGACAGAGACCATTCCCAATGGGGAATGGCCCTTAACAGAGACCATTATTTTATAGAGAGATTTTTACTATAGGCCATGTGTAACTGCCAGAGAGACAGAGACCATTCCCAATGGGAAATGGCCCTTAACCTTCATTCTTTCCTTGAAATTTTGGGATGCACACATATGCACCCAGTGTGAGTTTCAAGCTGCTGGGTCCAAGACTCAAACTGAGCTTGGCCACGTGGAAGTACATTGCCTTAACCACTGCTCACCTGCAAGCTCTGACAGTAAGATTTTGATAAGCTGAGTGCTTATTTTAATGTTGGGAGAATCCACTAAACAAGTAGTAAAAACTATATGACCTAAGAAAAACACTGAGATTAAAAGAGGAGAAAATAAAAATAAATACAGAATAAGTAAGGTGGGTCCCATAGCACAGTGGTTAAGTTCTACACAGGGGGAGCTGGATCCCATATGGCTGACCATGCTTTGACTCTCAGCTCCTGAGGCCTGACAAAGATACTAGGCATGTTTGTGTGAGCATGCACGTGTGCACCCCAAATCCTGACAGAATGAAGAAATGAAGGAAAAGGATCAAGGTATGACCATGCCTTCTTGAGGGTTGCCTTCTCTCTGGTGAGTACAAGGGCCCGCTGACCAAAAAAAAAAAAAAAAAAAA